>NC_084481.1:26480000-26780000 GCF_030035675.1 Rhineura floridana
ACAGACAAAAGGAAGTACTTCTTTACTCAGCGCATAGTTAAACTATGGAATTTGCTCCCACAAGATGCAGTAATGGCCACCAGCTTGGATGGCTTTAAAAGAAGATTAGACAAATTCATGGAGGACAGGGCTATCAATGGCTACTAGCCGTGATGGCTGTGTTCTGCCACCCTAGTCAGAGGCAGCATGCTTCTGAAAACCAGTTGCTGGAAGCCTCAGGAGGGGAGAGTGTTCTTGCATTCGGGTCCTGCTTGTGGGCTTCCCCCAGGCACCTGGTTGGCCACTGTGAGAACAGGATGCTGGACTAGATGGGCCACTGGCCTGATCCAGCAGGCTCTTTTTATGTTCTTATGTTCACTATCAAGCTGGATTGGGCACATGTAAAGTTACATTCCCGACATGCCTTAAGAGCAATTGCAAGGCATACGCTTTCATTGGAACTATAGCACATTTAAAGATGACAAATCCGTCAATTTCATTTTCTATTCGTTTCTTACTTTTCCAGTCTTTAAGTTCAGCTTGCCACGTTTCCGCAGCAGTTGCCATTTTTTTAAAGAAGTCATCACAAAAGTTTGTCAGGATTTTAGAGTACATTTCTTCTAATGTGTACATTGTATGTGTGTGTTTATTTTTAATGTTTAGGTCAATTAGATGTGCAGCAGCCAAGGCCAGCACCTTGTAGGTGTTTTTGCTTAAAAAGTAGCTGAAATGTAATTGTAGTGATTACTTTTGAGAAAAGGTAATCAGTTACTGCCAGAGCAATTGTAATTGTAATGGTAATCACTACTTTTTGGGCCATGTAATTGTAACTGTAATTTACTACTTTTAAAAAGTAATCTTCCAAGCTCTGGTATACTACAATCTCTTCTTTTTCCTTTTTTTTAAAAAGAAAATCCTTCATGAAACTCCATCCACATTCGGATGCAACAGTAAGCCGCAAACCATGGGTAAGCAAATTACTCGGCGCACAAGCTGCGTGTTGGTGCATGGAACTCAAACTTTTCCACTTGACTCCTTCCTTCCTCCAGTGGAGAAGCAAGCCACATTTTAACTAGGTTAGAGTTTTGTCCAAACTAGTGCCCACGGTTTCTTTTGCTCCAAAGAAGCCATGAGCTGAAGTGAAGGTTTCACCTTGACTTCCTGATCATGGCTTGTTTGGGAGAAACAAACGACATGTGCATGTTTGGATGTGACAGTGTGGCAGGCTTAGCACAGTTTGTGATGAAGAAATGGAAGAGCAACGTGAGAGTGCTTGAATTGTGTGCAGTAGCTGGCAGCTCATGCACAGATAAATTTGCTTAACCATGGTTTACAGTGCAGAAACTTTTCAGTCTGAGAGCTGTGTTCCTTTCAGGGCAACCTTCCAGGAACCACATACCACTGGTCGTTGGAGCCAGAGGCAAAACTGGATGGAGCAATGAATGTAAACTTTATCTTTGTACATTAGGCTAGTTTGCACACACACTCACACACCCCTCTCTATCCTCCATCCAGGGAAGTAAGAGGCATTATCAGAGTTCAAGGACACATCCCAGCCAGGCAAAAGCATGTGAAGCAGGGCTGGTGAGAGGTGTGTCTTGGGGAGGGGGATGTTGGCCAAAGGCCAGACAGAAAGCCTGGAGGGCCACATTTAGCTCCTGAGAGTAAGGTTTTCCACCCCTGGTTTATGACTTAGCATTGCATCAGAGCACAGATACTATTTGCTTTCATGAGCCTTCTGAAGTGTTCCTTGCCATGCTGGCTTCTGTGGTGCAGTGCATGCTTCTTCTGCCTTCGGCATGTGGCACAGTGTAGTGGAGTATTGTGGATCCTACTTGACTGCTACATCCCTTTAGCTCTTGAATGTGATGACCAGGGTTGTTGTTAGCCCGTGTGATCAATGAGTGAAGAAAATCTGGAAAAAGTAATTATGCAAACTAAATCAAGAATTTGTGATTTTTGAGCAAGGATTGGGATATTAGAGAGCAAGAAGAGAATGGAAGAAGCTTGAAGAAAATGTATGTAGGGCCCAAGGCCAGGCACGTTTCCTGATCATCAAAAGTTTTCATAAAATCATAGAGTTGGAAGGGGTTGATGAGGTCATTGAGTCCAACCCCCTGTTCAATGCAGGGATCCAAATTAAAGCATACCCAACAGCTGGCTGTCCAGCTGCCTCTTGAATGTCTCCAGTGTTGGAAAGTCCACCACCTCCCTAGGTAATTGGTTCTACTGGTGTACTGCTCTTAACAGTTAGGAAGTTTTCCTGATGTTCAGCTGAAATCTGGCTTTCTGTAACTTGAGCCCATTATTCCACGTCCTGCACTCTAGGACAATCGAGAAGAGATCCTGCCCCTCGTCTGTGTGAGAACCTTTCAAGTACTTGAAGAGTGCTATCATATCTCCCCTCAGTCTCCTCTTCTCAAGGCTAAACGTGCCCAGTTCTTTCAGTCTCTCCTCATAGGGCTTTGTTTCCAGTCCCCTGATCGTCCTTGTTGCCCTCCTCTGAACCTGTTCTGGATTGTCTGCATCCCTCTTAAAGTGTGGTGTCCAGAACTGGATGCAGTACTCAGGAAGAAGCCAAACCAGTGCTGAATAGAGGGGAAACTATTACTTCACGCAATTTGGAAACTAATGTACCTTATTTTGCACAGCTCATTCCTGTTTTCTGAGCCCTCAATGGTCACTATCGCCTAATAAATTTGCAGGTGTTCTCTGTATTCATAAGAGCTAGAAACTTTATTTTAAAATTGGGCAAACAGAAAATGGCAAGGATGTCAAATTCAACACCATCCTTATCCACAGACCCTGTGGGTGTAAGGAATATACCTGTGTGTCTTTGTGTCAATATAAATATGCAGAGCAATTGCAGGATGTATCTGTCTTAGAGCTATACCACTTCAGACTAGGTTGGAGAATCCTTGTTTGAATCCCCCCCCTGTAAAAAATGTAGCATGTCAAAGTGAATGAGCTACTTTTCTGTAAGTGGGCAGCCTTATTAAGTGGCAGAGCAAATAAGCTCTGCTACCCGCATCATGAAAGTGGTGCATTCTCAGGGAAGTTGCATCAGAGACCCTATGTCTCTCTGAACGTAGTCAAACTTTCTTAACTGTGGAGAAGCAATGTGGAAAGCTATTTTAGTGTGGAAAAATGGGAAGAAGGGGGAAAACATTAAAGAAACATCTAATCTGGCGTCATGATTGTCCTTTTAGGTGCCAAGCAAAAACATTTTTTATATATCCAGGCCTTTTGCCCTGAATTTAGAGGGAATCAGATATCTCTGTGGGCTTTTTGTTGTTGTTGTTATCCTCTGAGTGGGATGGACCTGAATTTTTAGGATGATTTTTTAGGTTTTATTTTCATTCTTATATTTGGTTTTAATGATTCTTGTTATTTGTGTTCTTACATTGTAAGGCGCTTTGAGACACTTTTGTGTAAAAAGCAGTATAATGATGATGATGACAATAATCTGATCTTTGCAAAGCATGGAGCTGCAGCTGCTTTGCATTTCTGTCAGCTGCATTGGTAGCTTGGGGCTGATGGAGTGAAACAGTAAAATACAGAAGATCAAAGGAAGGAAGGAAATATTATGATGATGACTTTCCTCTACAAGTCTTCAAATGGAAATCGCATGATTCTGTCTGTCTTTAAGACTGATTTGTGGACGTTGTTACTAAGTAGGGAGCTCATTTCATCCCTCTCATAAAAACACCACAATCTGTGCTGCATCAAAGAAATAATACTCCTTTTTTATTATTTGATTTGCAATGGAGATGGCATGCAGAATTGAGAGCTTCAGCCAGAGAGCCTAGCTACTTTGATCTACATAGTGGTGAGTAGAGGACATGCCCTTGTGACACTTAAAGCACCAAGGTAATGCTCTTATGTCTTGCTGAAGCTCAGAAATTGCCCTTGTGTAAGAGATTTAATGGGTTTCTTTAATGCACCTGCAGTTTTCGACTGCAAGGCTCACAGGAATCACGTCTGCTTGTCATTTTGTTGTTTTTGTCATCATTTCTTTCTCATCTCTGGCCAGGCTGAGACTTGCTGGCTTTTAAACACTTGTACACAGTCAAAGGCTGAAAGCTGTCTTTCTACCTCTTGTGGCTCATTGGGGCAATAAACATGTAGCCCAATCCTCAACAGGATAGTAGGCCAGCCATGGTGCAGGCTGATTTCCTAGTTGTGATGTTGTACATTCTTCCCTTGATCAACAGAGGTGATAGATGAGGGGATGAGGTGAGGGAAGGCTACATCAGAGATGGAAAGAGGAAGGGAAGGCAAATTGCGTAAAAGACCAAAGCATTCTGAGTGAGACACAAATAATGGTAGGTGAGAGGCTGGTTTTCAAAACTGTGAGATTTCACTCTGAGTCATACTCTTATAAACTGATACATGGCTGTAATTAGGGGCTGTAGCCACAAGAGAGCCTGTGGGGCTTAGTCCTTTCAGGGATGTAATTCAGCTTCTTCTGGTACTCTTATCTTAATTTTTTTCCAGCTTTTCATTTAGGGGGATGTAAGGGGGAACATAAAGACAGTGGTCTTCCTGATTGCCTAATAAATAAATGTGCTCCTAAGCTTTAAGTTATTAATTACTATTAATATTCAGCAAGCATGTTCATTGTACTGTTTCTGATGCCCACTCAAAACTCTATCCAGACATGAAATTTTATTATGCATATTCATTTTTTAAATGGTTGGTTTGATCTATATTTGGATAATTTTATTTATGTTGAGTTGTTTTTATGTTCTGTTGATTTTATTGGTCTTTTCTTATGAAGAGTGTATATCATTTTATATTTATGATTAATTTATTATTATTAAGCAGCATATAAATCATGTAAAAAATAAAGGAATAAATAACTCAATTCATATTAAACCAATTTATTTAGATTTGTGCTGGTTCACATTGACTTTTGATGTCTCCAGTTACCTTCCCCCCACAAACATGCGTACACACACATGCATGCGTACACACATACACACACACTGAGAAATTGGCAAAACTGAAAAATTGTGTGAATTCTCTGGTTTACCTCATGGTTATCACTTTGAGAGGGGACACTTTAGTCAGACAGAAAGCCTTTCTGGGTCAGAAATTCAACCAAAATCTGACTTACCTCTGTGACTTGACCATTAGACCATACTTCCTTTTAGAAATACTACTATGCCAGAGGAGCAATTACTAAATTTGCATTAGGCACATAAACAAATAGTCTTTTAACTCATGCACTTTCATTTGTTTTGGGTCATCTTGCTTCCATTATTCAACCACTAATAGGCATCTAGTCTGCTGTCAATATTTATTTATACACCCCCTTCATCCTCTTGGGATTTCAGGGTGGCACACAATATAAAATTAATAGAATTTCACATAGTAGCAATTACACAAAGTAGCAAATAAGATTCTTAAAAGCAAATTTGCACAGGTTAAAATGACTTGGTTAAAATTTTCAGCTAGTGCCTAGAGATGGGGGAGAAATTTATTTCAGCCTAATTCACACTTCCTAAAACAACATGAGAACCAAAACATAGCTGTCTTTCACACTTTTACGAATTTTGTGATGGAGTACTGTAACCAAAAAAGTTACAAAAATAGATATATTAGGATTATGTGTGCACAAAAATGCATATATTCATGAAAATAACAGAAAAATGCATTATGAGGGAAAATTTATTGCAAAAATGTGCAATATTAGGGAAAGTCTGAGGAATTTTTGTGTGGATTTAAAAAAAAAAGAAATTGCAAATTGTTGCAGAAATGTGGCAAGCTGAACATAAAGACTGGAAAATGAGAGAGGGAAAGAAACTGAAATGGACAGATTTGTCCATCCCTATTAGTGCCCAACAGATTGCAAACTGGCACTATTTTATGACATTTTATGTGTTGTTCACAAAAAGAAATGTAGTGATGCTGCATGGGAGATGAATGAGAAATATAGTTCTCCACCGTCTTCTTCCTTTGAACTGTGATACTCATCCAATTTTGCACCAGGCCTTTTTGTAGTGGCATGGTGAAATTGTTACTGGAACCACCTGCAGTAGTGTGATTTTGAGTTTGTTTACAGAAGCTGTGCCAGTAGATGTCACTCTAGAACAGGCATCCTTGGTGCTCAATCGAACACCACTAAAGTAAATTGTACATCCAGCTCTTAACATGAATAGTAAACAATATTTCTTATCAATACACCACCACCATTGCTCCTATTCCACCACTCAACTAAATGGAAAATCATAACCATCCAAATCTGAGCCTACTTTGTGTGTCATAGCTAACTTGCTTAAAGCATGCAGCAGGAGAAAAAAAGATGCTACAAAATTTCCTAGACAACCTTGTAAGAATTCTTGGGGCCCAATCTTTTGCATGTTAATTTCGAGGTAAATCCAGGTGAATTTGATGTTCCTTAAACTTCCTTACAAGTATTCCTTGGATTGCAGTCATGGTGGGAGATGCTTGATCCCCACCACTTTTGGTATTTTTTTACTGGAGACTGGGGCAGTTTAATACTTCTTAAGAAGACTGTGCCATCTATGTTTTGTTTTATTTCTATGTTGTGATCATGAACTTCGGTAGGGAGAGTCAGGAGTCACTGCATGTTGTTACAGCTACTGTTAGAAGGGTTGCAAAGTCTGTTAACAGGACAAATTCACTGACAAAGATGGCAAGCCACAGAATGTAACCTACAAATGTTTAATTTGGAAGAAAGTTTAATGATAATTCTGATCACTCCAGTGAACTAGTTCAGTTTAATGTAGTTCACTGAATTAGTTGGAAAATCTCTGAACATCACCTGAAAATAGTTTTCATAATTGCCAAGTGAATTGAACGTGAATTAAGTTCATTGTGGGGTAGAACTTTGAATGATTTCTAGTTCAAGTTCATTCTTTTACATCTGTTTATTATTCTTAAAGCTTAAAGATCATAATTGTTAGGGGAGAAATAAACTATTCACCTTCCACTTTCTTTGTGTTTTGATATTTTGTTAGTATTAAGTATATTTTATACTTCAACACAGCAGCTTGTAACATTCTGAATGGTGAAAACAAAATGCCAAGGATCATTTGAATGAAGCTGAATTGAACTGTGAACTGATTGTGAATTGGACTAGTTTGTTGTGCGAAGGGACGAATGTCAACTGGAATTAGTTCCTTTTTGGACATGTTGAACATGAACTAGAACTAGTTCCATTTTGAAATGATGGCAATGACAAAAAGTGGCTAGCATCCAAACCAGTAAAAAGAAGGAGGGGCCAAAGCCAAGATGCTGGAAAAATAGAAAATTATTTGTATTGTAAGCCCAACACTTTTCAGCCTGTTAATTTTCAGGCCTTCATCAGGGGAATGCAGACTAATGAGATGTTTAAATGAGCAGACCACTTACAACAGTATAAATTTTGAAATGAACCAAGCTCTGTGTATACCCACCCACATACATACTTGCCCACCCACAGAATGGAAATCAATGCCACATATATAGAGGACACAAATGGAAACATCAAATTCCTTCCCTAGCCTTAATGGATAGAATCATCTGTGTACTAAAATGCTGGACCTCTTCCATAGGATCTGGGAAGCTACTGAATCTTCCAGCCGCTTCTCCTAAGCCGTAAATCCTGTTTTTAGCAAAATCCACATTATACACTGATTATCCAAAATACAAGTTTAATAGGCAAAGTACATGAAAGGAAATTCAAAGGATAAATGGCAGGTTAAACAAAACCTATAGACACAGAAAAACAAGTTGGTAGTTTGCAATCACAGGAGGTATTATATTTCTTCTGCATATATTCTCTCTGCATATAGTCTCCTGTGGTAAATAAAGTATGATATAGACCACTGATAAATGTCAAGGTAACTAGCTGGGAATATTATCTTGAGCACTGGTGACTAATTTTTATCAGTAGAAATGGTTTCCGTTGAGCAAGCAGCTGCTAATGATTATTCGTACATTTCAAGCTAGCATTAGAAATCTTTGCTTGATGGGTTAAGGATTTATTTGGCTGAGATGGATCATTTGTTCGGATTGTGTCCAGATAAGCAGCAGCTTGGAAGTCTCTGCTGTTAGTGAGCAATGATAAATTGGGCTCATTGGGATCCTTCAGCTCATGATCTCCCTTAGGGGCTGCAAATGTCTCCTCTTGATTTATACCCTGGACCAGGTCGGATCTTGCTTTCTTCAGCGGGGGTCTTATCAGTCTCCCTGCTCTGACTCCAGGCTGACACCTGGGTTCCACCACGTCAAGGAAGCTGTCTCGCAAAGGGACTATCAATCACGTCCCTTCTGGGATAATGGATAAACAGTTGTAGGGAGAAAAGTGACTTTTTCCTGTCTGCCTCAACTATCAATTCTTTGTGTCGTTCCTTAAGAGTCAACTTCCCCTACCTGCTGAAGCCAATGAAAGTACTTCTGTTGATCCTCATAAAGTATATCCAACTGTACTTAGCTTGCCGCCTTTTAAAACTGCCTAAACTATAAATAAATATATAAATGCAAAGATATATCACTGAATGCTAAAGTCAGGATCATTCAGACCATGGTATTCCCGATCTCTATGTATGGATGTGGAAGTTGGACAGTGAAAAAAGCAGACTAGAGAAAAATCAACTCATTTGAAATGTGGTGTTGGAGGAGAGCTTTGCACACACCATGGACCGCGAAAAAGACAAATAATTGGGTGTTAGAACAAATTAAACCAGAATTATCACTAGAAGCTAAAATGATGAAACTGAGGTTATCATACTTTGAACACATAATGAGAAGAGATGATTCACTAGAAAAGACAATAATGCTGGGAAAAACAGAAGGGAGTAGAAAAAGAGGAAGACTAAACAAGAGATGGATTGATTCCATAAAGGATACCACAGACCTGAACTTACAAGATCTGAACAGGGTGGTTTATATTGGAGGTCGCTGATTCATAGGGTCATCATAAGTCGTAATTGACCTGAAGGCACATAACAAAAAAATTGAAATGGACTGCCTTCAAGTCGATTCTGACTTATGGCGACCCTATGAATAGTGTTTTCATGGTAAGTGGTATTCAGAGGGGGTTTACCATTGCCTTCCTCTGAGGCTGAGAGGCAGTGACTGGCCCAAGGTCACCCAGTGAACATCAAGGCTGTGTGGGGATTCAAACTCTGGTCTCCCAGGTCGTAGTCCAACACCTTAACCACTACACCACAATTTCAGGGAGAGTTGCCTTGGAGTACAACAACATATCATTTTAAATGTGGATGCTTTCAACTCCTGTGTAACAGCAAGTGCCTGACTTTGGGAGAGATGAGAAACTAAATGGGAATTCACACACACACACACACACACACAAAATCATTCAGCTATCATACAACAGAAAACAGCCAATCCAACCTTACTTTATGGTCTGATTTGATTAAAGGCAGTGACTGATAAAAGAAGCTTCGTGTACTGAGTGGCTCCGAGGTAAATCATAACATGAAGGAATTTGCCTTAATGTCCTAAATGACAGAGGGATAATTTTTCTATTTTTACTGGGCTCCAATGCTCAATACAGTCCAACTGTTACTACTGGTGAGCAGTAAGATTAAGTTATATTAGTCATATATAGTGGGCACCAGAGCTTGGAAAAGTTACTTTTTTAAACTACAACTCCCATCAGCCCCAGCCAGCATGGCCACTGGATTGGGCTGATGGGAGTTGTAGTTCAAAAAAGTAACTTTTCCAAGCTCTGGTGGGCACACACCAAAGCAGACAAAAAATGCAGGTAGTCTTGCCAGTCCACCGGCAAGGGGGGAATAAATAGCAGTGGTCACTGAAACCAAATCAGAGTCACAAATCAGAGTCACAAATTAGTGAGCTAGCTTTAAGATTTCACAGAACCCTTCCTCAGTTCTTTCATTTCAAATTAATCTCTACCTTTGCTAATATAAGGACCACCTTTGCTCTATGCCTTACAATGGACTTGCGTATTCCAATTAGTGCAAGAGAGGTCTGAATAACTGATGGCTTTTATATCTTCTGCTTTCATCCACATATTCCAAACATAAAAAAGAAACATCATCAGCTCACATTAACAATAAAAATAATCCATTAATCCTGACTTAAACATATCAACATCGCCATCATGGTTTATTCGTATGCCACCTTTCCATAGTAATCTATTATCAAAGCAGCTTACAACATGAAAAAAGTTACATAATTCACTGTTACAAAACAAAATTCAAATTGGCAAATACTAAGTTAAATAAACTCATATTAAGAAATATACAGTAAATTGAAACAATACCCTTATAATTCATAATAAAGTTGAACAATTCTGAAAAAACATAATCCCAATAACGGCAAAAATAACTGACCATCTATATTAATATAATCAGCCCAAATGTCCAGGTAGCTATCTAAACAAGATAGACAGTATTGCAAAATACTGGAGGGAAGGTTTCCCAAGCAGAAGGATACCAACAGAAATTAGTCTATTGGTTCTTGTACCTACAAGCTCAGTCCCACTACTTTTGTGTTCGGTTCCAGTAGTGGTGACTATAGGGACTGTAATACTGTGGGTCCCCTTATACTCCTACTACCACCCCTGCATCCATTATATGCACAGATATCCTCCCTCCGTAAAACCCAAGCAAAAGAAGGAACCTGATGGAAGGCTGATCGTTCGAAAGAAGAATTTTGTTCATATAGGAAGAATAGAGGGTAACACAAGAACTCACTCTCACACTTTTCAGCAAGCAAAGTAAATTTTAATACTTACAGACAACACCAAAAGACAACAAGGATCCTTGGGCCACCACTTCTTCCCCCAATCGGACAACACACATCTCTGGGTTTCAGAGTAGGCTAACGACAATAGTTTGTCCCCAAGTCCCCACTTAAATAGCCTCTTCTCCCCACTTCCAGTAAACTCCTGCCCTTCTAGTTAACTATTAATTGTATGCTAATCTTCTGACTTTGACTGGGTCTTACTCTCCTTAGAACATACCCCTCTTCCAAGAAGAATCTACCCATCCACATAGTTTGTTTATCCCAAACTTCACCAGCATTCTTCTTTTTGTGGTAAATCTTGTGGTTTTTACCTTCTCTCATTTTTTTTCAGGGGAGAAGAGGCTTTTTCTGACCGCACTGTCAAACATTGCTGTCTTAAAGTGACCTTCTTTACTAAAGCCTTATCTGATGCTATATTTACCTTTTCCTTATGCTTACATATAACCTATACAGGCATACCCCGCTTAATGTCGCTTCACTTAACGTTGCCTCGCTATAAGGTACATGCTCCATACGTCCCCATACCCCGCTTAACATTCGCGCGCTTTGCAATAACGTACATTTTATTGGCATGACGCTGCTGCCATCTAGTGGTGATTGCGTGCAGTACAAGTGAAGACAATTGCTTCTCTTAAAGTTTATTTTCGCTTAAAGTATACTCTCCGGTCCCATTGCGAACGTTAAAGCGGGGTATGCCTGTACCTATATAAACCTTAGATCAGTGGTTTTATTTAAACAATACCTTATATTACCTCTTGTTTCAGCAATTTAAAGCATCGTGTTACCGTATGCACACATGGTGGAATAGCAAAGCTAGCTTCCTTATTTTAACTTGCTAGAAACAAAACTGAATGATACCATGGCAACCTTGTTCTTGTGGTGAGGCACGGGATGCCATGTGGTTTTGTGACAGTTTTTCAGACAATGGCAATCTCTTACACATCTTACTGAGGGGGTGAGTTTTACTACTCCACTCATGTCAAACCAGAATTCCCCAAAGACCCTCGTTATGGACCCCTGAAATTTCCAGTCTTCTAGACTGAAACAAGATATACGTTCAAATGTAGGAAAGGCAGTGACATCTTGTGTCCACTGAGTAGTGGATAGTGAGTGTTTATCCTTCCAACCTTGAAGCACACGTTTCACTATAACCATAAAGATTCACAGGATCCACTTGCATTATCCATCTATTAATCCCCATGCCACACGGATATAACTTAAAGATGTGTGAACACCCACAAATATCAAGGATTTTTCCAAAACAAAGTTAATTTGAACAATAATTTCTTATCACAAGAGAAGCCCATATCGTATGCCTCAAAGAGCTTTATCAGCATCACATGGCCAGCATATGTCTGAACTAGACAATTCCTTCCTATAAAGGTGATGTGGAGGCCAGCATGCTTCCTTTTTGTTCCATGTATTTCCTCTCATGCCATGCTCTGCAGTTCTGTCTCCACTAAAGAGATGATACCAAGAGGGTTTTAGCATAAAAGTAAGGGTAGAGAACTCTACAGGTGCCCACACTCCACAGCCTCTCTAACGGTGGCTTTGTTCAAGCAGGCATTTAATCATAGTTCAAGCAATGGTTCTTTGTGTGCATGATGCTCTTCTTTCAGTGGCACATTTTGCCTGATCATGCTTTTAGCATTACATTGTATTTCATGTGCTACTTTACATCTCTGCAAGTTTTCACTTCATACATGCAAATGATGTGTTTTGAAGTGGCATGTTTATTCCCTGAGCTGCAGAAAGTCAGAAGGCAGCAAAGGATGTGCAAGAGGCATGTGGGCAGGCAGTGGACCTCCATAGAGTCTCCTGTGTCTGGAATAGGAGGTTGTGCAGAGATTCAACCCACCCACCCTGTATCAATCATCTGCGCATATGTGTCTTGTGGGATACAGAGATGTTGGTAGACGTTCTACCACAGGGGTGGGGACTCTGCAGCCTGAGGGCCACAGTACCTTGCACGCAACCTTCCAGAGGCCACATGAAAATGGTGGCCAAGATCAGAAGCAAAAGTGAACGGAACAAGAAATGTTCATTTACTCAAACATCCCTCTCTGTCCTCAATCCAGGTAAGCAAGAAGCATGATCAAAGTTCAATGACACATTCTACCCAGGCAAAAACACTAGGGAGGGTGCCATACAGGGTTGGAGAGGCTTGTGGCTAGGGAGGAACTGTGGTCTGGGGAGGGTCCTGAGGGCCAGCTAGAGAGGAATAGAAGGCCAAATTTGGTCCCTGGGTTTGAGGTTCCGTGGGTTCGTGTATTTTAGTTGGACTAGAGACTAAATGAAATTGCCAAGGCCTTGTTAACAGGACCTCGCTAATGAATTAAACATGCCCTTACTTCTGATGGTAATCTTTATGCTTAAAGTATTAAACAGGCGTCATTTTATTGAAGCAAGTAAGCTTGGGCAGCAGCATTTCAGGGACAGTGGAAAGGAGGGAGATGGAAATGTATGAATTTTTGTGAACTGGAAGAAAGTAGGGTTTGAATGTAGATTCAGGAATTGATCAGGTTGGCAGCCTGATCGTCATAGTGTTAAATAGCAAAATCCTACGCATATCAGAGGACATCATTGCAGTTGTTAAGCAGAAGATAATCATAGACAGAGCATAAAAAGGAGTTAGGGGGCTTGGTTTCCCAAGCTGCCCTGGGAAAGCGTATTTGAATGGCAAGGTACAAATACCTCAAGTAAGAAAGCCAAATAAATGTCCCATTAAGTTCAATGAGCCTTAGTCCCAGGCAAGTACATATAGGTGAGCAGCCAAGCAGAGCAATCCTAACTCTGGCTGGAGAGGAACAGAATGGCAAAGCCACCACCATATTCAAAACCTTGCCATACATGCTGGCCAGGGCAGAAGGTGTGTGGGGGGGTGTGTGGCTGCTCTGGGCTCCTTTGGAAGTAAGGGCAGGATATAAATCAAATGGATGATAATTATGATGATTTTATTTTGCTGTACTAGCTCCAAGATGGTGCAGCAGAGAGGCTCCAATTATTGCCCTTTCTGGCAGCTGAACCAGCTTAGAATCCGGCAGATGTACAGCTTGCCCAACTCTGCCCCATCCCCTCTAGGCCCATTTCAGGGGTCTCTGCTGGCTACTGCCAGTAGGAACACTACCAGCAGTAGCATTGCCTTCACTGTGCTTTCCACAGCTGCAGTGAGGGCCTCAGCAGTGGCAGAGCCCCCCATCCCCAATGACAGAGGCCAGCAGAAGGGGGATGTCTGCTGAATCCTAACCCACTTCAGAAGCACAGTTCAAAGATTAGGATTGTAGCCTTAGTCATGTAGCTTTTCCTGGACATTTTCTTTGCAGGAGGAGATTATTCTTATCTTTCTACCCATACGGGCAATATCAGAAGGTGATTTTTAGCAGAAAAATAATGCACTACTTTATGGGAAATGATTAAGAAGCATCTGCTCCTGCTGCCAGTTGTGGGAACTATAGTTCCCAGAGTGGCTTAACAATCAACCCTTCTTCCTAGGGAATTCTGGGAACCGTAACTGTGTGAGACAAACAGGGATTTCCTCACAACTCTCAGCGACCTTAACAAAATACAGTTCCCATGACTCTTTGAGGGAAGCCATGACTGTTTAAAGTGCTATAACTGGGGCCTCACCCAAATCACCTGGCTGCACTTTAGGGGCTCTACTCACCTGAATGGTTAGGGCTTAGGAAAAGGGGCAGGGTTAAAACCTGCCAATGCCATTAAGCAGGGACAAGTTTCCCCAATGTGTATGTGCTTGGACACAGCAGAAAAGTTTCCCATGCTGTCACCACCCTCTACATAATATATGCTTTCTTATTAATATATGTGGCCCTTAGTTCTATTATTTATTTATTTTATTTGTTAAATTATAATGACATGTATCGCTGGGTTAGCTGGATTGTTAATCTGCTTATGTCTTCAGAAGAGGAGGCAGACAATGCCCTTTGCAATCAGTCAGTATCTTTATTAAAGAGTTATATATAATTTCAGAGTGCTTCTGTGCAATCCCTCCAAAGAGGGCACATAAAATTAGGGGCGCTTCCATCCCTTTGTGACATCTGTACTGCTGTTGACCTCTTTGGATTTTTCACTGTGATCCTGATCTGCTAAACCCAAGACATTTGAGTATTACCTTATCATCATCATCATCATCATCATCAAAATGTTCTGAGAGTACTTAGCACAGGCAGGACAACCAATCTTAACCCATTGTTGGTCATTGCTACCATACTTACTGTTATATTGATTTTTGTCAACTGTTGTAACTGGCTTGGGCTGCAAGTCTAACCTCACCTACATGGGAGTAAGCCCTATTGAATTAGGACTTCCTTGAGAGTAGGCATGGTTAGACTTGCAATATTAAGCTTCTAAAGGATTAACAATGTATGCCATTCTTTTATGTTATATTTTTTATTGCTGCATGATGCTTTGAACTGCTCTGAGTGGGCTATACCCAAAAGGGCGAAACACACAAATGATTTTATAGTTTTTTTTTTAATGTATCAAAAGTTATAACTCACTTTCCATCCTAAATGGTGCTGGAGGCCATTCACACTAAGGGCCAATTCAATTTCACATATTACATTGACTGACTGCTGGAAGAGAGACTGCTCCCTGCTGGAGGCTAATACAGACAGCGTATTCCCAATTTCCCTCATTAAAGGGGTAATGTGTGAACAATTAACTCCTAAATGTGAATTGCCTTCAGCATCTATCTGTGCTATTTATTTATTTATTTTTTAAAGAAATAAATGAATAGCAAGTGTGCTGCAAGGACAGAGTGCGAATCGAAATGAAGGACAGGAGAATTCTGGAGCCTCTGCCACTTTTACTGTCAACATTAGGGCAGGGAGACTGTGGTCCTCCAGATGGTATTGGACACCAGTTACCAATCTATTTTAGTGAGGCATAAGTCCTGAAGTAGCTAACACGCTTGGAGCATTTATTGAAATATTTCCCTTTTATTGGAATGTTTAAGATGTTGTATTGTTTATTGTTAACTTGAGTTTTTTTGTTCTTTTTGTCGGGTGTCAGCGATGAAGCAGAACTGTTTGAGTTCTGACGTCATCTTCTTGAAAAGGGAGCGTGTCATGAACTTGCAAATTTGTTAACCTGGTTTTCTTGTAACATGGCTCAGATACAGGGAATTGTGGGAGTTACATCTTGGAAGGAGACAGGCCTTTGTGAGAGGAAAATTTTAAGTTTTGTTTCCAGCTGCAAGGAGTTGGGAGGCCTGAACAGAAACACCTGTTTATCTCTGCTAATCTGCTGGGAGCCTGGTACTCAAGGCCATGCGGGCCTGAGAAGGTTGAGATCAGAGAAGGGAGGGGGGCCTGCAAGGTGCCAAAAAGTGAAGAAGCTTTGGGAATATGATTGCATCAGAAAGCCCCCTGATCGGCTGATTCATCCTGAACCGTTGTGTGCTTTTTTTCCTTAAGTATAGGGGCTGAGACCCATAGCTTTTGTTCCCCCTGGACGTTCCTTTGAATGTTTCCCTGGGTTCCATCTAGATGGGTGGTTACCTATGTGGGGTTCCACTGCTTCTTACCAACCTGAT
Organism: Rhineura floridana; assembly: GCF_030035675.1. NCBI lineage: Eukaryota > Metazoa > Chordata > Lepidosauria > Squamata > Rhineuridae > Rhineura > Rhineura floridana. The sequence continues at coordinate 26,496,280 of NC_084481.1, forward strand.
GTTATTCTCTCTGAGGAGAGATGAGATTTACCAACAACTACCTCTTCAGTAAGTAGAACAGGCTAGTTAGTTTATTTTCTGTTGTGTGTTGAACTCTGTTGTGTTATACCTAAACCCCTGGTTGGGTGTGGTTTTGAGGAATTGTTTTGCTGCTCTATATTAAATGTGCACTTATATTTTTAATAAAGCTACTTCTTATTAACCTTGTGTATTCATTGAGTGAGACTAAGTTGGTTCTGAATCCAGCACCTTGACCACTGACCACAAACTACCAAAAAGGAGGGAGTGTATTTTGGTTTTACCAGAGGTTTCGGGACAAGGAGTGTTTGTCTGGCTCTTGTCTTTTTGAACCCTGGTTTACCTATTCTGGGCTCTGAGTTCCCCTAGATCAGAGTTGAACCAGTGAAGGGGTGGTGGCAGCCTATCTTCTAACTTGCAGGGTTGGTGTTGGTTTGCACAGCCTTGGCAAGGGGAAATTGGGGATTGGGTTCCAGATCAATTGCCCAAGGTGGGGAAATTGGGTCTGAAGCATGCATCCCGCAGCTCTTGAGGGCACGAGGGCATGACACGAGACCCAGTACCTGCAGGGGGAAGAGGACCATCACCACCCAGGGAGGGAGAGCCATCTGCCTGCTTGTGCTGCTGCAGCTGCTGCACCATGGATACCATCACTGCTCTCTCCTTCTTGGGCTTCTGCTCTGCAGGTTGGCACCTTGTGGGACCAGGCCCCAGGTACTCAGCCAGCTGTGGCCGATATTGTTCCACCTGTCCCTTCCTCGGAGGGGATACATAAGCCAGCTGACTGAGGTGGCTCCTGTTTTGTTTGCCTTTTTGTGGGTCTTGAATCATGTGCCTGGGAGAGAGGATTCAGAGCCAAGTGGGGAGACTTGAGGGGCCCCCAATTAGTGTAGTGATGGGTAGAGGGAGATATGGCGTTGTGAGGAGGACTTGCCAGGTAAGGGGAATGTGGCCCGGGCAGTTAACGGCTGTGCCTTGTTCCGGTCCTCCCCACACCCGCAGGTTTGTTGATTGCCCTATCAGCCAGCTCTCAGGCCTCCGGATGCTGCTCCTAAAAGCCAGATCGGTGCATAATAAGATCTCCCTCATTCACGATTTAATTGTGGATGAGGCAGCCGATCTGGCATGTATAACCGAGACCTGGGTGGGTGAGCAGGGTGGAGTCAGTCTCTCCCAGCTATGTCCACCAGGGTACCTGGTCCAGCATCAGGGTAGACCTGAGGGTTGGGGAGGGGGGTTTGCTGTGGTCTATAGGAGCTCCATCTCCCTCTGCAAGCACCCTGTCCATGTGACTACTGGTCTGGAGTGTTTGCACCTTATGTTGGGTCAACGGGACAGACTGGGGATTCTGTTGGTGTACCGCCCACCCCGCTGCCCAACAGACTCCCTAGCTGAGCTGACGGAGGTGGTCTCGGGTGTACTGTTGAGATCCCCCAGACTGTTGGTTCTGGGGGATGTCAACATTCATGCTGAGGCCGCCTTATCCGGGATGGCTCAGGATTTCATGGTTTCCATGACAACCATGGGACTGTCCCAATACGCCATTGGCCCAACACATGTAGCAGGGCATACTCTAGGTCTGGTTTTTGCAACTGGACATGGAGTTGGTGATCTGAATGTGGGGGGCCTTACATCAGTCTCTCTGTCATGGACAGATCACTGCTTGCTGAAGTTTAGACTCATAGCAGCTTTTCCCCTCTGCAAGGGTGGGGGACCTATTAAGTTGGTCCACCCCCATAGACTAATGGATCCGGATGGTTTCCAAAGGGCTCTGGGGAGTTTTCCGGCTGATAGGGCTGGCGCTCCTGTTGAAACCCTGGTTAAACTGTGGAATACAGAAATGACCCGGGCGGTTGACATGATTGCTCGTGAGCGCCCTCTCCTGTGTAGAGCTCGTACGGCTCCATGGTATACCCCAGAGCTGAGAGCGATGAAACAATATTGGAGACGGCTTGAGTGCAGATGGAGATGAACTCCTGGTGGATGCAATTATACACTGGTAAGTGCCTATGGTAAGCTGTATTTAGGGGCAGTAAGGGCAGCAAAAAAACAATATTTTGCTGCCACTATTGAATCATCAATCTGCCGCCCAGCGGAGCTCTTCAGAATTGTCCGGGGGCTATTACACTCTGTCCCCAGAGACAAGGTAGAACCATCTGAGGCCCACTGTAATGAATTTGCTAGGCACTTCCAGGATAAAATCTTTAGCATCCGCCAGGACTTAGACTCCAGTGTTACAGCAGATGAATCAAGTGAGGTATCCAGAGCACAGCCTTGTCCCGATCTGTTGGATGAGTTTCAGTTGGTGCAGCTTGAGGATGTTGACAAGGTGCTTGGACAGGTTTGTGCAACCACTTCTGTGCTGGATCCTTGCCTTTCTTGGCTAATAAAAGCTAGCAGAGATGGAACAGCCGGCTGGGCCAAGGAGGTGATTAATGCCTCTCTGCGAGAGGGGGTGGTCCCTGGCTGCCTGAAAGAGGCAGTAGTGAGACCACTCCTGAAGAGACCCTCCCTGGACACAGAAAATCTTAATAACTATAGGCCAGTAGCAAATGTTCCATTCCTGGGCAAGGTCCTTGAACGAGTGGTTGCGGGCCAGCTCCAGACACTCTTGGATGAGACCAATTATCAGGATCCATTTCAGTTGGGTTTCAGGCCTGGTTTTGGCATGGAAACAGTCTTGGTCGCCCTGTATGATGACCTTTGTCGGGAGAGAGACAGGGGGAATGTGACTCTGCTGATTCTCCTTGATCTCTCAGCGGCTTTCGATACCATCGACCATGGTATCCTTCTGGGGAGACTGGCTGAGTTGGGAGTGGGAGGTACTGCATTGCAGTGGTTCCGCTCCTACTTGGCAGGTCGGCTCCAGAAGGTGGTGCTTGGGGAACATTGCTCGGCACTCTGGGCTCTCCAGTATGGGGTTCCGCAGGGGTCAGTTCTGTCCCCTATGCTGTTCTTCATCTACATGAAACAGTTGGGTGCGGTCATCCAGAGCTTTGGAGTGTGTTGCCATCAGTATGCTGATGACACGCAGCTCTATTTCTCCTATTCATCCTCTTCAGGTGAGGCTGTCAATGTGCTGAACCGGTGCCTGGCTGCTACAATGGACTGGATGAAGGCTAATAAACTGAGGCTCAATTCAGACAAGACTGAGATGCTGTTAGTGGGTGGTTCTTCTGACCAGATGGTGGATGTCCAACCTGTCCTGGATGGGGTTGCACTCCCCCTGAAAGAGCAGATTCATAGCTTGGGGGTTCTCCTAGAATCATCTCTGTCACTTGAGGCTCAGGTAGCCTCGGTGGCACAGAGTGCCTTCTACCAACTTCAGTTGGTGGCCCAACTATGTCCCTATGTGGACAGGGATAACCTGGCTTCAGTTGTCCATGCTCTGCTAACCTCCAAATCAGATTACTGCAATGCACTCTACGTGGGGCTGCCTTTGAAGAAGGTTCGGAAACTGCAGCTTGTGCAAAATGCAGCGTCCAGATTGGTAACAGGGACCAGACGGTCCGAACCTATAAAACCGATTCTGGCCCGCTTGCACTGGCTGCCTGTATGTTTCCGAGCTCAATTCAAGGTGCTGGTTTTGACCTATAAAGCCTTACACGGCTTGGGACCACAATACCTGATGGAACGCCTCTCCCGATACAAACCCACCCATACACTACGTTCAAGATCAAAGGCCCTCCTCCGGGTGCCTACTCCAAGGGAAGCTGGGAGTCTGGCAACAAGGGAGAGGGCCTTCTCAGTGGTGGCCCCCAAATTATGGAATGATCACCCAGACAAGGTGCACCTGGTGCCAACACTGTTATCTTTTCGGCACCAGGTCAAGACTTTCCTCTCCTCCCAGGCATTTTAGCATGTGTTTTATACTGTTTAAATTTTTAAATTGTGTTTTAAATTGTTTTTATAAGATCTGTTTTAAATTGTATTTGTTTTAATGTTTTTAGTTACTGTAAACCACCCAGAGAACTTCGGCTATGGGGCGGTATACAAGTATAATTAATTAATTAAATAAATAAATAAATCAGCATGGCCAGTGGTGAGCCATGGTGGGAGCTGAAGTCCAGCAACATCTGGAGGGCCAGAGGTTAGCCACACTTGGTTTCCAAGAACAGGGGAGCTTTGCTTCAATCTTCTGAAAGCTAGTACAGAAAATGGGGAGCTTGATTATTTATTTCTTTATGAAAATATTTGTATACTGCTTTTCATTAAAAACATCAAAGCGATTTACAACACATTAAAAACAACAACCACCACAGAATAAAAAACATTAAAAATGCAATACAAACAAAGGTCAACTACTGGGGGGAAAGCACCTTCTTAATTTCCTGCATAAGCTTGGCAGAACAGAAAGATTTTCAGTAGGCTGTGGAATTCCCTCCCCTTAAATATTAGGCAGGCGCCATCTCTGTTATCTCTTCGGCGCCTATTGAAGACTTTCCTCTTTCAACAAGCCTTTTAAGTTGAGACCTATCCCAGTCTGCGTCTGTGCTGGAATTGGTTTTTTAATATGTTCTTAAAACTTCTTTTTTAAAATATTTTTAATCTTAGATGTTTTGAAAGCTTTTTTAAAGTAACGTTTTTGAAGATGTTTTGTTTTGATGTGTTTTAAAGTTTGTTTTTATGATGTTTTAATGTTTTTAGTACTTTTGTTTGCTGCCCTGGGCTCCTGCTGGAAGGAAGGGCAGGATATAAATATAATAATAATAATAATAATAATAGGCACATAAAAGTTATGGTCTCTAGCAAAGGTCTTTCCCAGTACTGCCTTCTAGGATTTTGTTTTAAATTTGAGATGCCAGGGATTGAACCTGAAACCTCTTGCATACAAAACATGCCCTCTACCACTTAGCTATATCCCCTTCCAATTCATGAACTCTCTCATTAGCTACATCTAATTATACACCTGTATGCAGAAAGTTGCATAGAGGAGGGATAAGGAACCTGTGACCTTCCAGATGTTGTTGGGCTCCAACTCTCTTCATCCCCAGCCATCATGGTCAATGGATAGGGGTGATGGGAGTGGGCCTAGCAACATCTGGAGGGCTACACATTTCCCAATCCCAGTGTAGAGCATTGGTATTGAACTAGTGAAATGGATTCCCAAGCCAGGCAACATCTGAACCAGATATGTTTTAGCAATGGCACAAGGGAGGAGAGAAAAATACACAAAGCAAAGGATGAATGCACAACCACATGGAGAAGGGCAAACATAATATGTTATATTTAGGTGGTGGTTAAAAGTCAGTTCCAAAAATAGTGTCCAGATGCAAAAACACTACAAGGCTCCTGCACCTTTAATAGCTGTGCAGAACTGGAAATTTCAGCAGCCTGGCACCAGCAGATGGCCAGGCTGGGCACTGGTTGAGGGGCCTTAGCGCTTAGAGGGGACCCTGGCACTAAGAGGGGCTGCTGCTGGGGCTGGGTGGGTGTAGTTCCCACTCCAAAATCCATGCTAGCATTGGATTGCGGAGTGTGTGCTCTGCAACCCGATGCTGGCACAGATTGCAGAGTAGCAGCTACCCTCCCAGGCAATACCCCTGCTGCCAGTGCAGGCTGCCTGTGCAACTTCCTGTGGTGCCGTCAACATGCCCCCGCCATCTTGGGTGATGGCAGGTGTATGTGCAGAGGGCGCTAATCCACCAATGCGGTCAGGCCTATTTGAGCCTCCCGCAGCAGCGGGAATGCTGCCACTGCCTTCAACAGCCCCTGCAGTCTGGTGTCCAAGAGCCTGCTGCAGTGCTGGCTCAAGCTACACTGCTGAAATTCCCTCTTCTGCTCAACTATTAGAGCTGCAGAAGCCTTGTAGTGTTTTTGTATCTGGCTGCCCTTTCAATCTGAAAAGGTTGAGGACTCCTTTGCCCACGAATTTGACAATATAAACGGGTACACTGTAGTATTTTGTCTTCCCCTACTCCCAGCTTTACTCATACTGCCTGCAGGGAGAGTGCTAAGTAACGTATAGTGAGTACAATATCTATAGCATATACTGGTTGATTAAAGTGCTCTGTGTACTCTGAGAATTAAAACCATCACTGCCAGAACCACCACCTTGTATGGATTGATTGCCACTGTGCCAAAAATAAACTCACATAAAATTGTCATCTTCTGAGATGAGATTGTAAACTAGATGGTCTGGGATTCCTTGAAAGCTTGTAAAGGAGCATTGCCAAAAAACAGGAAGAAGATATTATTCAAAACTGGAGGCTACTGGACGGGGGGACTTGTCTACATGCAAAGGGTTATCCCTGTTTTGGATTGATATCGCAGGAGATTATTTCCATATTGCTTTCTGTTGCTGACTGATAAGACAGAAAACAGTTCTGCTTCCCTTCCAAAAAATAAAAACACAACTGATTATATTACTTTGAAGATGTTACACAGTGATATCTTGAGAAACACTTTGCAGTTTGGAGGGAAGTACTAGAACACACTAGAGCAGACGAAATATTTGAGCTTGCAAATCTTTTAATTTTGCATAGAAGGCACTGGTCCCTGCATGCTACCAATATCCCCCGCCCTCCAGTTAGCTAGCAAATCCAGTTTCACTTCCAAATGATAAGGGGCACTGTGACGCCCTTCCCTGGCTCTCCCTGTCAGGTTCCTACCTGCGCGTGGCTACTGCCTGTCACTAGGCACCACCAGGGACTCCACCAGTCCGGACTGTCCTTTTTTATTTTTTCTCTCCCCGCTCTAGCACAGATCTCAACAGATCCCCCTGCTAGGCATCCACCAGTAACATCCTAATACTAGTATTCCCAGAGACTCTGAATACTGTATTGTTATTCTCTTCACCGCTGCCACCATTTGTTACAGTTAGCCAATCATCTAGCATTCTACTCCCCATTCACTCCCCCTCCTCTTTCACTACTTACCATGTATTTGCTAAACAACCAACACTTACCATATATACAGTAATATAGGAACATCACAGGCACACATCCCCAAATGGGAATGCTCTCCATCAATTAGGTGTGATAAGAGTTGCACAGTTCAAGAGAGTGAGCAACAGTACCTGTTCTCAAAGGTGGAGACATTTTGGCTACAAACAGAAAATGGACCGGATCAGATGCCCCGGCCAGTCAGCCATTTGGCAGCTGTAAATGGGCTTTGGGACGGCATCCTCCCCACTCCCCTTTCCCCTCCCTCATGTGCGCCTCTTCTCTCCCTAACTTCCTGATTCGCAGTAACTATAGTTAACCATTGCAAATGTTATCAACACATACATTCATACTTTAATTTATCAATGTTTATTAATGTTTTGGTTTTGATGGCTGTTTTGGAATTTGTTATTGTGGTTTAGATTTTAAATTTTAATACGTTCATCTTAATGCGGATTGTTCTACATTTTCACATTGTTGTGATATCTGGATTTGTTAGGTACCTTGAGTCTCCTTTGAAAATTAGATGGAAAATGTGTTTTTTTACAATATAAAAACAAACAATATATATTAACATTGTTTTGAAGTTTGGATTTGTTTTCTTTGGGACATATATTTTTTAAAAATAAATGCATAAATAAAAACATAACTTTCTGTGACACCTGAATTGGGGCAGACTATGGTTACAGTTACAGTAGAGGAGAGAAACCTTGATCATGAAGGAGGTTTTCCCAGGGTGAGGCTCATCCATTGCACTCCGGGTATGCTGACCCCTGCGATTCCTCCAATTGTGGGAAACTCAACTGCATAATTCGTGGTAGTAGGGGACTGTGCTTGCTCTTTCTACAGTTGCAGTAAACCATTGTTTGTCTCTAAGACAGAACTGGAAACCATGGTTTCAACTGGGTTTCCTAACTTGATTGAAGGCAGTCCATAATTTGAAATAACCATAGTTTGCCCATGATAAACTATGTAATCACATAAGAAAAATCCTGCTGGATCAGACTATCTATCCCATCTAGTCCAGCATACTAGTTGCCTCTGATCCTGGAAGCAGCCTGTAGCCATCATGACTAGTTACCATAAACCAGGACTTAAGAGCAGGCATTGAAGCATGTGAGCAGATGCATACACCAAGCCAATTCAAAATGGCCAAAGGTTTGGCACCTATGTCTGAATTTATATACATCTCTAAGGAGGGAATTTTATGAGTGTGTTTTTTAATTCCTTTTTTTAATTTATGTATTTATCTGGAAATTTTTTAGACTGCTAAACCTCTAACACTGTAGCAGTGTACAAAATTAAAGCAATTTATTAATTCCTCTTGTGGTTGTATTTGACTGATTTATGATTATTGTAAGGCACTGTGAACTGTTAGACAAGGCACAATGTAAGTTTGTTAAATAAGAAATAAATATTAATATTAATATCCTGCTTTCCTCTTTTAAAATATTGTGGATCACATAAGCCCTTAGCCACTGTAACTTTTGATCCAGCACTGTTGATTGTTACTCATTTAACATACTTGGACGTAGTCAGATGCAGTGTGATCCAATGGATAAATTCCTAGGATAGGAATCAAGTTATTTACTGTTGAATTCTTTAGTGTTCTTAATACCTAAGGGCCCCTTTTTTACTCTGGTACTGTATAGTACCCCCTTTTATTTGGCCTCTTTTTTGCATATGACATATTTGCAGTTGCAGACTCTGAAATATATTTTCCTTTTTCTTTCTTTTTTTCATTAAAAAAGAGCAACTCAACTACTTGAAGTACTTTTGATTAATATTGATAGCATGTTTTAGATTCTTGGTTCAGATTACAGAAGAGACCTTTAAATATATCTTCACTGCATTGTCTGCATACTTAAGCACCTCCACCTATTTCAGGACTGCAAGCAAATCAGTAATCTCCCAGAGGAAGAAGGAGGGAGAGGAAATTGAGCTCTTAAAAAGACAGAGAAAGTGACCTCTTTAGAAATGGCACGAAACAGATGATATTGCATGAAGAAGTAGCTGAATGAATCCTTCTAATCTAATAATGATTAGAGTACTAAGTCCTAAAGATAGCAACTCCGGTGTGGTAAAATGAGTTCCTTGATCAAAGCCTCTTGACAGATGCATATTTATGTTCATTTGTAATTAGCATATAAGAAAAAAGGGCACATCTTTCACTGTAAGTTGTTGTGGTGGGAGGGGAAACTGAATGGTCATGAACATTGAATTTATGTCAAAACTGCAACAATCACAAAGGGGTGGGATTTTTAAAAAAATTGCAATATGCCAATCATTGATCATTGTAAGAAAAAATAAACGAACTAGGACAAAATGCTTTGCTTCATCCATGCATCAGGGTTGGGTTTTTTCTTTGGCCCAGGGCTGAGTTCAAGCCACAATTTCGTGTAAATAGGGTTACTGTACTACAAGGGGTGCTAGCTTCTAGCAAGAACATCATTAACATATGGCTATTAAAAATCCCATGGTACTTTTTGCAAACGTAGAGCTGTTAACCTTGGTGATTTGGCCAAGCTCCAATCTACATAATTACATCCAGCCTAACTAAATTTCCATTGTCATTTCTACAACCAGTTCTAAAGTGCCGAGCTGCAGAAGTAGTTGTTTGAAACTGGCTGAAAACAGTCCAGTATTTAAGAAATGTGTAAAAATTCTGCAAGATCCAGGATTCCTAAGCTGTGCTCGATGGACCGCTATGTTGGAACAGCAGTGGTAGGGGATCACACCAGAAAATGCAAGCAAAGTGGTTAACTTGTTCTTAGAGTTTTAAAGCAGTTAGTAGGTGCAATAGCAAGTGTTGTTGAGGATTCCAAGCTAATTAACAGAACTGGATGCCCCAGTTACAAAGAGGGCTCACCAAGGGGGGGGGTTGGCCTAAGAAGTTTCCTTCTGCTTGGGTTTCTTATCTATAAAGAGACTAGCATGTGCAGTATGTTCTTTAGTGGAACTCAGGTCCTTCCTCAGAGTGAGAATTCTGGGTGAAGTGGTTGGGAGAGCACCTGCTCTGTCAATATGGTTTGCTGCAGTGGTCAGAAATGCTCTTTAAATGGGGGTGGGGTGGGAGTTTAAAGTACCAATCTTTTTTTTCTACGTTTAAAGAGCATGTCTAGCCAGTGGGGCAAACTGCAGCTGCACAGGCACTTTACCCGCCACCTCTCTCAGAACACGTCACTCTGTGGAAGGACCCCCTTGGTCCTTCCTAGAGTGAGGCGGCGGGAGGCAGGGGCAGTGCTTGCTGCCACTAACGCAACACCAAAAGAATAAATAGGCTGGCACGGAAAGAGAGGAGAAATGGGGGTGGCTCAGGCAGAGCAATTTCCTGCCCTGGCCCTGTTTTTCAGTAGTGATTTCATTCTGCTAGGAGTCTGGCATGATTGGATCTGCTGCTTCATATGTCTGGTCTGCTTAGCCAGAGGACTTTTGTCTGTAAACTTATTTACAGCAGTCTTACCATTACAGTTTTGTTCAGCCTATCTGCTTATAACTCAGTAAAGCTCACCAAACCCTTCTGTTTCTGGATTCAGCCTGCTTTATTCACGGTTAACACGGTACTTCCTCTTACAATTTCTCTCCTCAACAGTGTTCTGGGGCATTAGGGAACTAAAGATCACTTAGCTCTGCGGTGTAGGTAGCTGCCACCACCCCTTATCCGGTCAATCACCCTGAGCCAAGGGGAAGTTCAGAGTCCTGTAACTTGCCTGGGATCCCCAGAGACAAGAGACAAGCAGACACTCCTTGCTCTGGGGCCCTAAACAACCATCCCAATTTACACAGTAGTCATGGTCAATGGTCAAGGTACTGGGTTAGAACCAACCCTCTCCTGAAATGAACACACACTGGTAAATAGAAGTAAATTTATTAAAGAATAAAACAGAAAGGTGCACAGTTACAGTAGCAAAATGGTTTCCTAATATCCACACCTAAGAGGGCAAGGTAAAACACAGAGAGTTCGATCACAATAAAGAAAACAACAAAGACTAACTAGTCTAGTCTAGTACTTACATAAAGGCTTTCAATTGCATAGCCACCCCTCCTCAGAGAGATGTCAGGATAGTAGATGGCAAAAATGGAACCTCACCGGGCAACATCAAGTAGGCATGATGGAACCCAGAACAGGAACAAAATTAGAGTTTTCTGCCCATACTTATGGCAAAATCCCCCAGCCACAGGCCAGAGACAACTAACCAATCAGGGGCCAAATCGTACATCCTCCCTGAAGCCTGCCAGACATCACGTCTTCCATGGAGCCAGTCCTCTACTGACAAGAAGGTGTTAAGTCAGGCCTCTGATTACACATCTTCCCTGTAGCTGGGTAGACAACTGCCACTCACGACCTCATTGCAAAAACCAAATGTTAACCTGTGAAGATCCCACAGTTCCCTGCTACACAACCATCTTGGATGCAGGTTTTCATGACAATTATCATTCCACTCAGAGAAAAGCCACCAAGTGGATAGTTGTTTTTTTCAAGAAAAGAAGCACTTTACTTGTCCTTCCTTGCAACAACACAGTATCATGAACCCCACTAATTCTCATTTTTTCATGCTGAAAGTATATGCACATGCACAACGGCTGGTAGTGGTTAAGGAATTTAGGCATCCTCCTATATGCCACTATGCTATTAATCAGAATGTCTGAACATTCTCCCTGATGCTAGGAGGAACTCAGGCCCTGGATACTTATTTGATGGCTATCTTATTTTCAAAAAAGAAAGTCCCCTAAGAATGTCTACTTCAGAATCAAACTGTGTGCATAATTTAACTCTAGTAAGATCAATAGTAAGACTTTTCAGGGACGTTGGTGCTGCAGGACACACACACAATTAATTCTGCAGCACTGATTTCCGGTGGCAGTAGCAAAGTGGTCTTTGTAATAAGGGACTCTGGGCATGCACAGCTCACTGCGTGAAGTTTAAAATGGGCACTGAGCGGAATGCATTTTTGTTTAGACTGCAACTTGGTAGTCAATCAAGGGAGCCTTTGTTTTGCTTTTTTAATTAAAATCTATTATGAAGGGTTTGGGTGGATTGTAGCTTCAAATACAATGGTGATTGTTTTCCAAGTAAATCCTGAATTCCCCCCCCCCAATTATTATCATTACTCTTTTTTGACAGACAAGCTCAAACCGCACATCAAAGAATGTGTACATCAAGGAAGTTTATTGGTGTAGATGAGGCTGTGTGATACAGGAATTAGGAAAGGAATAAAGTTGGAATAGTCCTAAATCCACAGTAATCTGCTGTGAGATACTTCGACCTATAGTTTTTTCCAAGTCATAGCATATGTGCTGTAATACTGCTGGATGAGCTTGTAATAAAATATTGAAAAACGTTTTTGTCAATTGAGAAGAAATTTCAGCTGTTGTTCTGCCATGTAATTCCTGTTTGATTTTGCACTTTTAATTCCCACTGTGTTTAATGGGTCTTACAAGTAGGGATGGGTGAGATACTGATTCAGTTCGCATTTGAAGCCGAATTTATCATATCCACATTTTCCAAAACAAGATGAGAACTGAAACATTGCCATTCTTTGAAATTCGCACTTATTCAACTTTTGCGATGCGATTCACCCACCAAACAATGTTTACAAAAATGCATAAGTTGGGCGAAAGTGTGCATAAAAATGAATCTGTTCGTGAAAATAACATTCAAAAATGAATTACATTAAGAGAAATTGCGTGCAAAAACACATACATTAGTCAAAACTGCATACAAAGATATGAAGCCCCACTTACCTGCGCAGCATGGATAAGTGGGGGAGCGATGCTGCCGTGGCCATCTTCGTTACGGGCAATGTCGTGTGTCGCAGCGTTATGTGTGCGTGACGTGCGGCAGGGAGGGGAGGGGCCATGGGCCTATTTAAGGCCAGGCTGCCCCTCCTACCTCATCTTTCAGTGAACAACACCCACCCTGCCCTCCCTCTCTTATAGTGTGTTCAATGGTCACTTCAGGACTGAGTAGGAATTTTTACCCTGCCCACCCTTGTTTGGTGCGCAGGCTTTTTGCCTACTCCACACTGTGAGAGTGGGATGGAATCAGGTTAGGGGGCGTTGTGATTAATAGGTGAATTCGGCTAATTTGGCTATTTTGTTATGGTCGAAGTTTAATTGCCCTAGGAGGGCAGTTTATAATTGGGGCACTGGTGTGGGAAGGTGCGGAAAGGGAAATAGGTAAGGACAGCTCGGTGGCCCCTTAGGCACCTTTGGAGGTGATTGGCGGTTCCAGAGGTCTGTCTGTCAGAGCTTTGCGGCTTGAGGGCAGGATATGAGCTGCTTTTGGGGCCAACTTAACTCATCCACCCGAGGGTTGTGCGGCCCCGGGGGGTGGTGACCTGAGAAGGCCCCCCTACTCACCTACTGGGTGTGGCTGGCAGAAGGGGTAAGCAGATGGGGCTTGCCCTTGTCCCCAGCAGGGGCTGGTCACCCGTGAGCTGTATGGCAAGATGCTTCCTTATAGATAGTTCCGCACCTAGGTTTCCCTCTGTAGGTCACTTTAAAAGGTTTTTGTATAGTTTAATAAAGTGGCCCTTGTTCAACCCAAGCTGATGTGTCCTTGTCTTATTTCACCCCTTCACTCGCAAATGTTTAGTAGGAGAAATTCTCACTAAAATGCTGGAGAATGTTAATGGTTTTTTTAAAAAAATCACAAATTGCTGCAGAAATATGAAGGACCAAATTGAAGATTAGAAAAATGTGAAACTGAGAGAACTGAAACTGAGAGATTCTTTCATCCCTGGTTACAAGTAAATGTGTGCAGGATTGAAGTCGCAGTTGGAAACTGCCCATTTCTTAAACGTATAAATTAGACCACTAGCAGTGTCTGTTGTGGAGTTATATGATGCAATGGTAAAATGAGAAGGAAAAGGTTAGCTTTTAAGAGAATGGAATGTAAGGGCAGTATTCAACTAGGAAGTTGCACTACCTCTCCTCCCCCCCCACACACACACTCATGCCCTGTGCCATTCCCAAATCAGCTCTGGAGGGTTGGGGGACTCCAGAACAGATTTAGGACGTGTGCAGGGGAAGAGAGGGGGAGATCATTCTGTTGCACAAGGAGAAATCTTTGCACTGTCTGAATGATCACCTTAGCACTATGTTGAATACAACTATATGTGGTAGCAATGAAAGTCGGAATTGTTTTAATCTTCCATTTTTGTTTACTGCTATTATTATTATTATTATTCAGGGCATTAAATGGTATGATGCTTCTCCTTTTTGCATCTTCCATTCTGCTTCCCACATCTGTGCTTTATTGCGGTTTATTTTGTACCTATTTTCTAATGGAAATTTCTGTGCAATAATAACTAAAAACATTGTGTCCAATATACCCAGCACTGCTATCTCACATGCAAACCCCACTGAAATAATTAGAGATTGCACAAAAGGATTGCTTGATAGGTAGTGCTTAGCGATGGGGAAGAAATTCATTTTTGTTAGGTTTTTAATATGAATGTACCTAATGCGCACATTCCCAAAGAGTATGTGAACAGTATGTGAACTGAAATTCACACTTCTCCAAATTTTATGACACAGTTCTCCAACAAAATAATGTGTACAAAAATGTGAATATTAAGGAAAAGCGTGCATCAAAAATGCAGATATTATTGAAAATAACAAAAAGTGCATTATGTTAGGAGAAACTGCTTTTAAAATACGGATATGAGAAATTTGCAATCCAGTGGTGATGAATTTTCATGAGGACTTAAAAAATCACAAACTGATTCAGAAATGTGGCAAACTGAATTTAAAACTGGAAAAAATGAGAAACTGAGAGAAATTGTTTGTATCCTACTATTAAGAAACACAGTTTTGGACGAGGTATGTCCACAGTTTTTGGACAAGTTATTTGGACGATGTTTTTCTTCCAGTCTTGATAGAACTTCCCAATAGGACAACTTTAGCTTGTCTTAATACTTATTTTACTCCTTCCAATTTACCTAATTCTTTAGATTTCTGGGCTCAGTTCGATAATCTCTTGAGCTTCATTAGCTTCAATCACCCTGCAGCAAGCCGCCTTCTTCCACTACCAGAAGATATGGATTGGGAAGATTTTTTTCCCTTTGGAACATCTCTCTAGGGATAGGTGCCTGAATCGTTGAGAGAAGCATCTAACTTAAGTTTATTTATAATCACATTCTTGTTATAATTAATGGCAGCTTCTGGGCCAAGTCTAGAGGCAATTTTACTTACGTTAGAAACTTAGGGGCGAGCACTATTGATTATTTTATTGTTAGCCCTTCTGTCCTTGTCTCTAAAAAATGGATATTCTAGACCGCACAGATAGTGACCATTATCCCTTATACTTTTGTTAATTTTAACATTTCTGGTCCTTGCCAGCTCTCCATCTTAACTGGAATGGAGAAGTTCTGAGGTCTAGGATTAAGGTGGTCTTTCTCAATTTCTGACTAATCTTTTGAGAACCAAGAAGTTATTATTATTTCATTCTCATTGCCTTTTGGGAAAATCTACTCTCTTAAGCATGTACCAACAGTTGTAGACTATCTAAAACCTTTTAAAACTTCATGTTGTACTTCATACCAGAATTTCAGGTCATTCCCATGGTTTGATAAGGATTGTCAGACTGCTAAGAGAACTCAGACCAACCTTTCTAGAGGACACCTAAAACTGAAAACAGAAGTAGCTTCTCAACAACATTTTGAGACATTGTTGCCTGTGGCCTGGGTGAGGCAAGAACAATGATTGAGGTCCAGATTCCAGTTGATGACTGGACTATTTTTTTTACTAAATTATAGAACTCTTCATCAGTTTCCTTCCCTTTTGTAGATCATAGAGCTGTCCCTAGTTGGGATCCAGCAACCCCTTATACAGTTAAACTTTGGTCTCGGGTGAAATTTTTTTGCCACCAAAATTGTTTACATCATTTTCTAACTGGTGGGCTCCTGTTTTCGCTAAATTGTTTACTGAGATTAATTTGACTGGTCTAATCCCTCCAGATTGGAAATTGTCCTATTTTCAAAAAGGGCAACCCTTCTCTTCATCAGAATTACAGACCGATTAGTTTGTTGGATATCCCTTCTAAAAGATATGTGCTGTAGTATACTTGTCCTTACCTTTTTTTTTGTCTATTGAACTTTGCTAATTGTCTTACCTGTTAGTTTCTTCATAAGAATTTATTTATTTATTAAATTTATATCCTGCCCTTCCTCCATGTAGGAACCCAGGGCAGCAAACTAAAACACTCTAAAACATCACAAAAACAGACTTCAAAATACATTAAAACAAAACATCTTTAAAAACATATTTTTTAAAAAAAGCTTTAAAAGCACCTTAAAAAGTAATTCCAATGCAGATACAGACTGGAATAAGGTCTCTGCTTAAGAGGATTGTTGAAAGAGGAAGGTTTTCAGTAGGCACCAAAAAGATAACAGACATGGCACCTGTCTAATGTTTAAGGGGAGGGAATTCCAAAGGGTAGGTGCCTTTACACTAAAGATCCACTTTCTGTGTTGTGCGGAACAGACCTTCAGATAAGATGGTGTCTGCAGGAAGCTCTCACCTGCAGAGCATAGTGATCTACTGGGTATATAAGGGGTAAGATGATCTTTCAGGTATCGTGGTCCTAAGCTATATAGGGCTTTGTAGACTCTTGAACTTGGCCCAGTAGCAAATGAGCAGCCAGTGCAATTCTTTCAGCAGCAGGGTGACACGTTGGCAATATCCTGCCCCAGTGAGCAGTCTCGCAGCTGTATTTTGCACCAGCTGTAGCTTCTGGACCATCCTCAAGGGCAGCCCCACATAGATTACATTACAGTAATCCATCCTGGAGGTTACCAGTGCATGGACAACAGTGGTCAGGCTATCCTGATCCAGAAATGGCCACAGCTTTCTTACCAGCCGAAGCTGGTAAAAGGCAGTCCTAGCCACTGAGGTCACCTGGGCCTCTAGCGACAAAGATGGATCCAGGAGCACCCCCAGACTACGGACCTGCTCTTTCAGAGGGAGTGCGACTTCATCCAAGAATTAAACTGGTAAAGGGGAAAATCATTAACCTAAAAATGCATCAGAATCCTTTTCAGGGAGTATTCTTCAACGTGGCTTTAGTGCATATACAAGTATATGCATTGCAGGCCAGATTTTATTGTAATTTTAATTAATATATGATGCCTGCTCTGTTCTCAGGAAAAATATAAAAACAGTTCTTTCACACTGCCAAAGTGCTAATTTAAGTCATGAATTATTTACTCAAATCTCATTAACTCTCTTGAGCAGTAAAAGTCGTAGGTCATAACTAGGGTTCTTTTTTAAAAATCATATTTAACTTTTGGTTCTTATTTTTCCCTTCTTGGATTGCTTTTTGAATTTCAAAGAAATGGGAGAAAAACTGCTTACACTCACATCATTGTAAAAGGGGCTTGTTGGTATTTGTAGAAAGATATATTTGTTGGTTACTGAGGTTACACTTTTAGTGGCCTGGTTTACTTTTGCTTCTTTAAACATATGAACCCAGAGCAGAAAATTAACAATGGTTTGTTTAATGTGAAGCCATGATGTGAAGCCATGCTTTAGGGTTGCTTACAAAGAGTAGCTTCTTTTAACTATGGTTTGTGTGTGTGTGAACCCAACAGCCTTGTTGAACCATGATTTGTTTGGCCACCACACCCCAGATGCTCAGCAAGGTATAAACCAAGGTACAAATCAGATGACTCATGGTTGAACAAACCATAGTTAAAATAAGCTTTGGCTTAGCATTCTTGCAAGTACAGCCAATGTAAAGGCTTGGTTGTCCCATGATATCTGAAGCCCACTGCATG
Source organism: Rhineura floridana (assembly GCF_030035675.1). Taxonomy (NCBI): domain Eukaryota; kingdom Metazoa; phylum Chordata; class Lepidosauria; order Squamata; family Rhineuridae; genus Rhineura; species Rhineura floridana. Next base: position 26,513,963 of record NC_084481.1, read on the forward strand.
ACTACTCAGAACAGGGCCTTTAGTGTCAGAGCAGCTGCCTTAAGGAATTCCCTTCCAGTACAGATTAGATGAGTGTCATCATTTTGGATTTTTGGTGACTGTTGAAGACTTTCTTTAAAGGATGATCTCAGCTATTCTTCTTATCAACTTGAGGATTCTAAAAATATTTTTATACTGTTTTTACTGTTGATTGTTGTTTTAAAGAGTGTGTGTATGTGTATGCAATTTTTGAAATAAAGGGATGAATAAATTTTGTAAAGAAATAAAAAATAAATAAACAGGCATACAGCTGAGTCCTCAAAGACCTCATGGTTTGAATCCAACTTGTATTATCATGTGGCTTGAGTGGATCACAACATGAGGATCACAGTTAAACTGAATCAAGCAAAGGTCTGTGTCAATCTGCGGATGTGATTGTTTGCATGTAACATGTACACTCCATTCATCAGTGCACTCATTCACGGGCAGTAGTTCTACACAAATACGATCTCACATGCTCACGAAGTTCACACATGCTGTTTGACCTGCACTTCAGTATCGCTTCTTACTCTCTTGGTTTTTGAACCCCCTTCCACAGCAATATTCATTTCCTAAACCTTTTCCCAAACCTTGCACTCTGATGGTTTTTAAAAAAAGCAAACTTCTACGTAATTAGAATGTTCCTAAAACATTCAGTAACATCTCAGCAGCAAACACAGTGGTTAGTGAAGATTCATTTTAGATCTTTCAACCAATAGCTCTGGAGGTTGCAGAGACTGCCACTTGCATGTCTCTCTCTCTCTCTTTTTTGTTCATTTTGTCAAATGCATGTGATTTTGCAGGTAAATTGGCAAAGTTACTTCTTTTGTTTTTTGTTTTCAGTTGAACGTGCTCTGTACTTATTTGATACCAAATTCATCTCTCTGCAATTATGCTAAGTGTCCTAGAAGATTACCCCAAACTAGCTTTGATTTCTTAGAGATAGATACATATTGCTCATTATTGTGAGGATTTGCTATGAGATTTATAGCTTTTGCCAGCTGCCTTTGTTAAATTGTATGCATAGAAATGTAGCTTTGCTTGCTCCTTTATGTGTTTCTAATAGCCACAGTAAAGGGCTGAAAGAGTTTTGTTCTTTACTGTGTAGAAGATCAAACCCCTGTGCAAACATCTTACAGCTATGGTTATCTTGTTAACTGGGCAGAAAGCCCAGTTTTAAACAACAGGGATTTTGAGTTCTGCCCAGGCTCATGACACCAGAGCAAATGTGTGGTTCTTGAAAGTATCATGTATGGACCTTTAAATAAGAGCAAGACGTGGAAAAGAGGATAGTCAAACTTGTTAAAATTCCTTTTTGTAAATGTTTTTCTGTGTGTGATTTAATTAATAGAGAAAAGGGAGAGCTCTGTGAGCCAGTCCAGTCTAACAGGGATGTATTTATAATTAGAAATGGGTTTGCTTCCTCAGGCTTGATTCAGATTAGGATTGAGCTGAGCAGAGAATATTTGATATGGGAAGTTCTTTCCCCCCAGCTTTCAAAATGCATTTGTAATTGCCACTCACACTTGAACCCCAGACCGTCCTCATCTAGTTGCTGCTCTGACAGATGCGACAACAGTAGGAGAGTTCTCCTCCTCTCCCTCCTCACTCAGTAGCTGATTTGGCCATGAAATCGCAGAAAGAGGAGTCTCTGCTCCCCCCACCCTGGAATCCAGAACACTAGGTAATGTAGTTTTCCCAAGGGCAACTGATATCATCAGTTGTCCTGGAAAAAATTATTTTGCACAGTGTTCCAGGTACTGGAGAGTGGAGGTGGGGGAGAACAGGGAAAGAGAGAGTGAGACCCTGCCAGTGTAATTTGGGTGACAGCATTTGCCAGTGGAACAGCAGCCAGATGTATGGGTGGCATAAAGACTGTTTTGATTAAAATATGAGTCAGAGAAGAACTTGTAGGTCATAATGCTCATCGTCTTCTTTTTTTAAGATGAGCATTACAAGTCATGGAGGTTTGTATTCCAAGCCAAAGAATTATGAAGCTCAGCAGCATTTCTGGTTTATAAGGTCCAATTCATATGGTACTAGTCTAGTATGGCAGATGCTGAAAGCTACCTGTTGCATCTGTGAAATTTGAACTAGGCCTTAGGCTGAAATTCTATAGATGCTCAACCTGGTATTAAAGTTCTGTTCAAAAGTTATTGTTCATATTTATACCAGGCATGAATCTGGCTAGCCCCACCTCTAGGATTATTTCCCTCCAACTAACCCCACCTGGTAGCCACACTTACAGCACAGATGTCTACTGGATGAGGCTTATGCTTTCATGTGACCTGGAACCCTGCACCATCAGGCTTTCAGACCTCATAGAAACCTTTGTGCCTGTACTGTAGCTGTATCAAAACAGGCTCTGTCCCTGCAGAAGTTTGCACAGTATGTATGGATGCTAGGGACAGAGGTAGCCAGCACACATGACATCAGGAGCAGAGCTCACTGGCATGGCCCAGCTCGTGTGTCTGTGTGTGTCAGCAGTAACTTCAGAATAGGCTTAAGTAATTGAATTCAGTGAGACTTACTTCTGAGTAGACATGCACAGAATTGTGCTGTTGTGTCTTCCCTAGAGAACACAACCAGTCAGATAACTGTCAGATCTGTACCAGTATGCATGCTAATGGTGTTTCTGATATATAGAGATGCAGTGTTGAAATAATGTGATCCAAGAGGCTCACAAAGGCAGAGCATCAGTGCTATGTGAAGCATGACTACATGGAAACAGGGTGTTTTGTGTGTGTGTGTGGATACAGGGTAGCTGACAGATAGGTAGAAAGGGTCACTGTTGGGGGAGGCGAAGCCAGCAGGGGACCCCAACTCTTCACTTTTTTTTTCTCAGAGCAAGTTTCTAAGTAGTCCAGAACAAACATAGACACAAAAATGTGAGCCACTGCCCCTGCACAATTTCTTTAAAATAAGCTTGCCTGCTGCTCCAGGTCCCCGCCCCTTCAGTTTGTTAGCCAATGAGTGAAGTCTGAGCTGTGACTGAATTATCCAGGAATTGAAAGCTGCTGTTTTCCTCTTTCTGGCTAGCATCTATCTCAGCCTTTCCCAATCTGTGTGCCTCCAGATGTCGTTGGACCACAACTCCCATCAGCCTCAGCCAGCTGAGGCTGATGGGAGTTGTGGTCCAACGACATCTGGAGGCACACCGGTTGGGAAAGGCTGATCTATCTCCTTGCAATCCCGCTTGAGATCAGGCACTCCCTATGAGTTATTTTCTGTAGATTCTACTACACAGGAAATGTGGGTGGGTGTTAAAGAATTCCCCCACCCCACCCCACACAAAAATGCCTAAATCCCAGGCACTTGTTAAGAATTTACTGTATAATTAACTTACGGTACAATGGTATACATCTACTCAGAAGTAAGTCTCTTTGTGTTTAATGGGGCTTACTTCCAGGTAAGTGGTAACAGGATGGAAGCCTAGGCTTTCTTGTGAGGAAGGGACAGAGAAGGGTTCGTGGTGAGAGGATCCCTTGTGCACACCAATCTGGAAGTAAGCTTACCTGAATATAATTGGGAGCATCTAAACACACAATAAGCATGACAGATAGGTTGAAACGTGTTCCTTTATGAAGATGCATCACTTTGTTGAAAAGAAAGCAAAATTGGATGCCTATAATCGGATATCTTACAAGCGTTAAGTCCCCTTTTCCAGCCATTTTATACCTCATTCTGTATCTTCACAACAGCCATGTGAGGTTGGCTTGGCTGAGAGTTGATGACTGACCCAAGGCAGGAAGTGAGCAAAACAATGATGAGTTAACTGTGTTTAAAATGTGAAACTGTACATGTTCAGAGTACTTTTTTCAAGGCTGGCAAACTGGCTTTTGTTTGTTGTAAAAAACAAAATCAGGAGTATAATGTAGCAGTCAAAGCATAGAGGGTGCAAGGGATGCCTGTTTATTTTTAGTGTTTCATTGCCTCTTTTTTTTTTTTTGGCCTGTGATATATTGCAAATTATGCAGTTACAGATGCTAATTTTTAATGTATATCAAGTTCTGGGTTGGTGCTGCTGGTATAAACACTTTAATGTTTGTTGCTGTTCAAAGAGGTTCAGAAAAGGGCAACTAAAATGGTCAAGGGGATGGAGCAACTCCCCTATAAGGAAAGGTTGCAGGATTTGGGGCTTTTTAGGTTAGAGAAAAGATGGATAAGAGGCGACATGATAGAAGTATATAAAATTGTGTATGGCATGGAGAAAGTGGATAGAGAAATGTTTTTCTCCTCTCTCATAACACTAGAACTTGTGGATATTCAGTGACTCTCAGTGTTGGAAGATTCAGGGCAAACAAAAGAAAATATTTCCTCACGCAGTGCATAGTTAAAACTATGGAATTTGCTCCCGCAGGGGACAGTGATGGCCAGCAACTCAGACAGCTTTAAAAGAGGCTCAGACAAATTCATGGAGGATAAGGCTATCAATGGCAACTAGCCATGATGGCTATGTTCTGCATCCACGGTCAGAGGCAGTATGCTTCTGAATACCAGTTACTGGAAACCACAGGAGGAGAGAGTGCTTTTGCCCGCAGGCTCTGCTTATGGGCTTCATATAGGCATCTGGTTGGCCACTGTGAGAACAGGATGGTGGACTAGATGGACCATTAGCCTGATCCAGAAGACTCATTTAATGTTCTTTAAGAGATCAAGGTGGTGTACATGGTTTCCCCCCTGTTTCATTTCATCCTCACAACAAGCCTGTTAGGTAGGTTAGACTAAGAGATAGTGATTGGTCCAAGGACACCAAGTGAGCTTCGCGGCTGAGTGGGAATTTCAAATCCTTTTTGTCCAAAAAATGAAAAAGGAAAAAAAATCTTGCTGTAATTATTATGAAGTATTAATAAATAACCACAACAAATGAACACACTCTTTAACTATTTCAATCTTGAATTTATCCAAGCATAAGCATCTGAAAAGAATTGCTGTAAATCTTAAATCACTTTCGACCCCCTCCATCTGAAACACCATGTCTGGTTTTGCACTGAATGTAGCACTGTCAGCCTAAGATCAGCAGATGAAAGACCTACAGTAATATAACTCATTTACAGCTCATGAAACTTGAGTTCTTTCCATGGATTAAGGCTTGCATTGAAGGGTAACAGGGCTGCCTTGCCTTAAACAGCTATGTGGCAGGCAGAGAGTAAACAAAGTAAGCCTCTTCTAGTGTGGAACTACAATTATGGGAGAAACGTTACCTGTTGATATTCTGTCTGTTGGGCATCTTATTGCTAGTGTGTGAATGTGACCCTGACTTATTTTTGGGCACTTCTCTCGGCCACCTGCAAAAAAAGGGTACAAATTTACATATGAGCGTAAAGTATGTGCAAATTTGTTTCCTCTTTTTGTGGGTGCAGTAGGGGGCCCAGGCCACATACAATATACTGGGCCTAGAAAATCCTATTGGCACCCCGTGTGGATGCTACACTTGGTAACTGTTCAGCTGCAGTTCACTGTCACTATTCCTAATGAGCACAAGCCTCCATTTTACATGACACGAGACAGCCAATATTTAGAAGTCTTGTGGCTGAAAGCATGATGGTAGCTTGTCATCATGGTCAACAGTTCAGCTGACCAGCTTCAAGAGGCGGCTGCTCCGTCTGGGCTGCCTTTGGGCTGAACGTGCAGATCGGCACTAAGACTTCGAAGCTTTTTGCTAGTCAGGGTCGATGGTACTAGGTTGAGCAGGCCGTTGGACTGATGCCAGGGCTGGCCCCAGACATGCTGGGGTCCTTGGGCACCAGCTTGCCCGGGGCCCTGGCACGCATGTGCGCATGCACACATACATGCGTGTGTGCACCCAGGGCCAGCCCCAGACACGCTGGAGCCCTTGGGCAAAAGCCTGCTCCAGGCCCCAGCACTCCCCTTCTGCAACTCACGCACGGTGAGAGCTTTGGGGCTCCGCCATTCCCTTCCTTAACTTACCTTGTTCTGCAGTTGTGCACGCAGCGGTACCCTTAAGAAACATGGCAGCTGAGGTTTCCCTAAGGAGCTGAAGCCTCTGCCGCCATCTTGGTTCATGGCAGGGATGCGAGCACACAGCACACATGCGTGCCATCAGCCAAGATGGCGGCAGAGGCTTCAGCCCCTTAGGAAAACCTCAGCCGCCATCTTTTTTAAGGGCACCGCTGTATGCGCAACCACAGAACAAGGTAAGTTAAGGAAGGGAATGGCGGAGCCCCAAAGCTCTCGCCTTGCGATCCGGGGCAGCGATCCTGCCGCGAATCACAGAAGGGGAGCAGAAGGGCCCCCCAGGGGCTCCTGTAGCCTCAGGGGCCCTCGGGCCAGTGCCCCACCTGGCCGCCCCTTGGAACCGCCCTGCCTAACGCATTGCATTTGACCTGCTCATTTAATATTTGTTATCGTTAAGGAAGAGAGACTAGGTTTGCAAACAACTACATTTACTTTGTGGTTATGCTTAGCATCAGAGTGCCAGCTAAAAATATTTTGAATGGCCTTCCAAGTGATAGAATTAAGAAAATAAAGGTATAGATGTATCCATATAAATGATCCTGTGCACTTTAATATAATAAATGTAAGTTTCTGACAAAATCATATGTAATTCACTAATAGGCAAAAAAAACCTTGCCGTTTAAGAACTTAGCTATAGTCAACACATATTTCTATCAAACTTTAAAAAGCAGGGAAATTGGGCAGCTATAGTGAATGCACCAAGGGAGCTGGAGACCTGACCTCCTCTCTGAGATATTGTACTGCTCTACAAATTTGGAAAAATGCAAATACAATTTGGGTTGGTCTTTCACAGTCCAATCTACTTCCTGTGTTGCTTGGAAGTGAAAGACCAATCCAAATTTTGTTTGCCTTTTTTCAAATACGGAAAAGGGGAGGAGGAAGAAGGAAGAGGGGAGGGGAGGAAGAAGCATGAAGGAAGGGAGTGGAGAGGGGGAGGCAGGTCTGATCATTTGCATGCTTATTGAGTTCAGTGAGTTCTACTCCCATGCAATTGTGACTAGGATAAGTAAAATTGACCGTGGGGAGAGTAGAGGGAAGGAGAAGGAGGAAGAGGGGAGCAGAAGGAGGGGAGGGGGGTTGGAAGGGGGAGGGAAGGGGCAAAAAGGAGGTGATGGGAGGGAGGAGGAGGGGTTTGATCATTTGCATGCTTATTGAGTTCAGTGGGGTTTACTTCCTTGCAGATGCTTAGGATAGGTAAAACTGGCTATGGGGGAGGGGGAGGGGAGGGGCAAGAGGGAGGGGATAGGAGGGAGAAGGAGGGGAGGGCAGGTTTGATCATTTGCATGCTTTTTGAGTTCAGTGGGATTTACTCCTGTGCAATCATGCTTAGGATAGTTGAAAGTTTGAAACTGACCTGAGGGAGGGGCAGGGAGGAGAGACGGAGGGCTGGAGGGAAGGGGGGAGGGGCGGAGACTGGATTGGCGGGCACTGGGCAGGGGGGAAGCCCCTTTCTTTTCCAAAAGGAAAACATTGTGAACAATATCATACTTTTTTAGGGTTTTCCCCACTTTTTTATTCTAGAGCAGGCATATGTAGTCTCCCACCCAAATTTAAGCTGTCCCTGGTCACATCCACACCAGACCTTTATTTCACTTTAGACAGTCATGGCTTCTCCCAAAGGATCCTGGGAAGTTAAGTGAGGGGTGCTGAGAGTTGCTAGAAGACGCCCTGTTCCCCTCACAGAGCTTCAGTCAGAGCAGCTGACTGTTAAACCACTCTGGCCACTGGAGCTCTATAGGGGAATAGGAGTCTCTTCTCAGCACCCTTCACAAACTATGCTTCCCAGGATTCTTTGGGAATGACTGTCTAAAGTGAAATAAAGGTCTGGTGTGGGTGTGGCCCCCTGATTAGCCAAGCCGAGCACCTGTGAGTCTGGCTTTTAGAACACTGACAGTTGGTTCTTACTGAGCATGCCCAGCTTTATCATTGACTTCAATGCTAAATTTCTTAAATTAATTAAAAATCAGCCAGGCATTATTTTAACTTTTAAACTGCAGAAGATGAAGGTCAGAGTAAGGGGCAAGGTCAGTAATAGGATTACAGGTACTCTGTGAATGTGGCTGAGTTTTAATGAATTTCAACAAATTATGAGACCACTGGGAGAAAAAAGTCCAAAAGAGGTCTAGCTTTTTCTCTGTCTTTTTACACTTTGAACTCTCGATTCTCTCTGACTGTTTTGTGTATCACCATGAAAATTTAGAGGGTTGTTAAGCATTTCTGAGTTCAGGACTATAAGTTTTGTAAAGTTTTGTTTTGAAATGAGCTTATGGGCAGCATCATAATGGCATGTGGGGTATTTTCAATTTAACATTGCAGAATGCGAAAAATCCATGCTGACTATAGTATACAGCCACTCTTGTGGCTTTATAATACATTACATGTATACATTAGGGAAATAAAATTCAGACTAGTTCAACAGGCCTAGTTTTTTTTTGTGTCTCCTGCTAAATGAGCAATGTCAACAATGCCTGGTGGGGATTTGCATTTAACAACAACCACAAAATTATCATCAACTCATGCTAATGAAAACCAACCTTTATTGGCTCCTCCCCCATCCCAAACATTGTATTAACATGCTATCCCTTTAAATATGTAAAGCAAAGATTGGCAATTAAAGGATGTGAGTTGAAAGAAAGGCAGAAGAATGCAGTACAAAGGAAGGCATTTGAGCTTTAATAAAATTCATTCACATCTTAATTCAGATATGAAATTATTTTGACAGCTGGAGAGTAAAGTTTGCTCCCATGGGACAGTCTTGCTCTGTTTGCAATTCAAATGGAACAGAAAAGTCTCAATAAAGAGAGAAAACCCTTCAGAGTGAAAAGGAGGCCCTGTGAGCTTCACATGAAGATATCCAATGCAGCTTCCGCCAAAAACAAAATATTTTTTAGATACGATGCTGCTACCCAAAATTAATAATATGGTGGAACCATCATCCCAGAGTGTGCTTTAAACACATAATGGGCCTGGGGACCTTTCTGTAAAAGTATCCCACCACGCACTCTTGAGTTATTCCTGTGTTCCTCCAATATCAGTGTATATTAAATACCGCATCCTGCTGGGGAGATGTTCTCAGCTTGAGTTCATCAGTCCTCCTTTCTCCTCATATACAAATAGTCTTGGCTTAAAAAAAAAAAAAACTTGTTGTGCAAACTTCAGAAGTACCTTTCTCCCTGAGCACATCAGTGCTGTTTAGTGAGAGAGAGAGAGAGAGAGAGAGATGTTCTTTGTGAATCTTCAAGTCACTGTGAATGGAATTCAAAGTAGGAATTAAGAGCAGTAAATCACAGCAGCCCCAAAGCTTGTGGAATTTACAAGAGATGTGATTTATGTGAGCTTTCTTCATATCTGTATTCTTCCACCCACATCATGGGATAAAAGAGGTAGGATAAGCTCTGTGCCCAATGCCTATACAGCAACATGGCAGCAATACTGCACAGTTGGATGTAATTACTATTGGCTGTGATGTTAACTGAGACTATCATGGGGATATTTCAGGAAAAACGATGGCCAGAATGACTGGCGTTACATTTCTATGAAAGCAAGTTAGATAAAATGAGAGGTCTGAAATTCATCCTGCAGTTACATAAAAACACCTTCACTTTTGGCACAGGCCACTTTTTCGGTCATTGTTCTTCAAATAAATGTTATAAACATTGTATTGTTTGGCTACAGTCCAGTACAGAGGTAGCCAGAAGAAAATTGGGAAGTATGAGCAAGGCCGGCTCTAGGATAAATAGCGTTCGGTAAGGAGTACTTTTGGATGTCCCCCCATGGTCAGCTTTTCAGGGCCAGCCAGAGGGTTTATGGAGCCTGGAGCAGGTGTGATACTGGGGACCCTGGTGCTGCCACCTACAAAGACCCAAGCATGTGTACAAAGCTGGGAGCCACATGTGAGAATTATTGCATGCATGGACATGTGTGAGAATTCTCACCTGCAGCTCTTCCTTGCCCTGGGATCAAACCGAATATAGATGTGCTTCATTGTTTTTCTTACATGGGGGATAAGGGAATCGGGATCGGGTTGTGATTTACTCCTGAGTACCTTCTCCAGATTTCAACCCCCTTCTGCCAAGGTTCTTTCTGCCTCCTGAGGCTCAGTCCCACAGGTATTCTGGTTCTGGCCTGCTGCTGGCCTTCTCCACTACTCCCTCAGGAAGGATTCCTTTGTTAAGGCCTGGCCTCACACCACTCCTACGCCTTTCCTTTTGGTAACTGCCACAGAAAATTACTCTCCAGTGGCACCTTGCCTGGAAATCTTAGGTGGCATTCACTCACTCCTTGAACTCTTTCCCCAGTGGGCCTGGAGTTCTTTCCGTGACAAGAACAGGCTGCCTGCTCTGCCCCAGAATCCCTCCTTAAAGCCTCGCCTGTTACTTCTCTCCTTACAACAAACTCTGTAATGGGCTATTTGGCCTCTGGGCCCGACATAAGACTGCCTGACCAATCTTATTACTATTGCAGCCTAGACATAAAGATTGTACTTTACCATGATTGTTTTAGACTTTGTCACATTTTGTCGTTAAAAATACACCACTTACAGCTTTATTTTATTATTATTTATATAGTGCTTAAAGTGTTTGTAGTATTTGAAATGCTTAGTAACGGTGCCTTAAAGTAAAGTTGTGGTCCACTAATTTTCCCCAGGCGCAAATGACGTCAAAATGGAAACTGAAAAAGAAACAACTTTAAAGCTAATAGAAGGAAGATATTTTTTGCATTTTGTACCCAAGCAACCTGTAGAACCTTGGAAAAGGGTTACAGAGACTTGATTTTGCCACTCTAGAGCGTACATTCAAAAAACACAGCCACTGAGCTCAGGGGCCTTAGCTCAAGATTTCCAGTGGCGTTCAGGAAGATACCCATGCTTGCAGAATGCATGATCTCTTTCATATCACACCTTAAATCATGTTTCACACTCTCTTTTTAGTTAGGAAGAGAGAGAACTTGCCTGTTTAGATTTTCTTCACAAGAAAGGTGTTTCAATCAACATGTTTCTCATTATAATTGCACAGTTCTGTGTGTGTGTGTGTCTGGGGGTGATGGTAATGGTGATTGCTGCTTTATTTTCAGTCCCTTTTCAGATAAGAGGAACCACAACTGAGATGTTGGAATTGAGGGTGGAATATAATTTTTATAGGGCGGGCTGGAGTGGAGAGGGTGGAGGGGAGGGGCAGGAGGAAGGGGATAGGAAGGAAGAAGAGAGGAGGGCAGGTTTGATCATTTGCATGCTTAATGAGTTCAGTGGGATTTACTGCTGTGCAATCTTGCTTAGAATAGGTGAAACCGACCTGGGGGAGGAGGGGAAAGAGGGTAGGGGTAGGGAGGAAGGGGGAGCGGAGAGGGGGAAGAAGGGAAGGAGACTGGGTGGGTGGCCACCGGGCAGAGGGAAAGCCCATTTCCTTTACAAAAGGAAAACATTGTTAATAGTATCATTATTTTGGGAGGTTTCCCCCACATTTTTATTCTACAGCAGACATATGTAGTGTCCCAACCAAATTTAAACCAAAGCTGTCCCTGGCCACATCCATACCAGACATTTATTCCATTTTAAACAGTCATGGCTTTCCCCAAAGAATCCTGGGAAGTATAGTTTGTGAAGGAGGCTGAGAGTTGTTAGGAGAGTCCTTTTTCCCTGACACAGCTACAATTACCAGAATTCTCTGGGAAGAGGGGCTGGCTGTTAAACCACTCTGGCCACTGGAGCTCTGTCAGGGGAACAGAAGTCTCATAGCAACTCTTAGCACCCTTCACAAACTACACTTCTTCCCAGGATTCTTTGGAGAAAGCCAGGAGTGTTTAAAGTGGAAAAAAATGTCTGGCATTGGTGTGGCCCCCTGATTAGCCAAGCCATACAGCTGGCTTTAGAACACTGACAGTTGGTTCTTACTAAGCATGCCTGCACTATCATAGACTCCAATGTTAATTTTCTTAAATTAATTAAAAATCAGCCATGCATTTTTTAACTTTTAAACTGTGGAAAATGAAGGTCAGAGTATGGGGCAAGGTCAGTAATAGGATTACAGATACTCTGTGAACATGACTGATTTTAAAGTAATTTCAACCAATTACGAGTCCACTGACAGAAAAAAGTGCAACAGAGGTCTGGATTATTTTACTCTTGTTTTCTACTTTGAATGCTGGATTCTCTCTGGGTGTTTTGTATAACATCATGAAATGTAGAAGGTTGTTAAGCAACCGTTTCTGAGTTTAGGACTATAAGTTTTGTAAGATTTTGTTTTGAAATGAACTTATGAGAAACAGCAGAATGGTATTTTCAATTTAACATGGTGGAATGTAAAAAAACCAAGTTGGCTATAGTATACAGCAACTCTTGTCGTATCAAATTCATTTCAGGGCAAGGATTGCAGCTCAGTGGCAGAAAATCTGCTTTGCATGCAGAAGGTCCCAGGTTCAATCCCCAATATTTCCAGGTAGGACTGGAAGAGAATAACCCTTCTTTAGCAGAGGCTTCCACTATATTATAAATCATTCTATGACCAGAGGGGCATATCTGGATACAGTCCACAGTGTTATCCAGACTCTCAATCACTTGGCTGCCTCCACCCCCCAAAAAAAATCTATTAACACCCACTATGTTTTGAATCTCTTCCTTGATTCCTAATTGTACATACTCACAACATACTCTGGCCTTTTTCTCCAATTAAAGAAACATCCATACACCTTTATTTTATTTTATTTATTTTATTTTTTCCCATGACTTGCAATTGCAGTGCTGGGGGTTCTTCTTGCGGCGCTTGTCAGTTTCCCCAAGGCATCATTGTTGGATACACACTGTTCTACCCCTCCCCATTTTGTCCTCGCAACAACCCTGTGAAGTAGGTTAGGCTAAGAGATGGTGACTGGCCCAAGATCACCTAGTGAGCATCATAGCTGAGTGGGGATTTGAACCCTGGTCTCCCAGGTCCCAGTCTGACACTCTAACCACTGTATCCAGGTCTGATCTAGCATATGTTCTTAATGTTCTTTCCCTGCCTGCCTATACAGACTTGATTAACAGAAATTGTTCAGGAACTGAAGGGCGTGTCCAATTGTTCTTTGAGCTGCATTTTGTATCTACACCACCATTTTTTATTATTATTAAAAGTCATACAGCCTTTTGATTCTAAGGGGCAAGGAGCATCTTGAACACAGACTGAATTGCTCAGATTAATTAAATTGACCATTTTCCAAGCATAGCTGAAATCCATTTCCGTGACAGAATTAAAAGACATAGAGGGATCCTAAAAACAAAATAAATAAAATCTCCATGAGACACATCACCCACAGCACCACCTTTTAAACGGAACCTGTGCATCATTAGAGCACTTTCATTTTTATGTAGGAACCCTGCTTTTCAATTTAAACTGATTATTACCATGGTGACCAAGCACTCTCATGGTTCACTCACTTATCAGATATGATAGATGGCTGTGTCCAGATTCCTGATTCAACATTTTGAGTTTTCCTTCTGATGGGCAAATGACAACTCTGCCCCAGACTTCAGTAGCTCACAAATAGCTGGAAAGAATGACTTGACATACTTAGTTAGGAATTGTGAGCTGGGAAACAGTAAAGTTGGGAAGCCTGTGATATGACCAGTGACATGGACAATTGGCTTCAGTACTGTTGCTCAAGAGCTATTCTCTAGAGGAGTAATACAACCAGTTCACATGTGTTTATTCACCATTCAATGACAGAAGAAGGAGTTGGTGTCACAGCTTATGCACAACAGACCTGGCATTCATGTGACCTCGGGCATAATGCTTTTCAATAGAGTCAGATTGTGAGCACACTAGTTGCCTACAGTGAATCATTTCCATTGGCCACACCTGGAGGGGGAATGGGTTGATCTGCCAATCAGTTGTGAAATGTCTTTGAAGCAAATTAAGGGAAAAAACGCGCTCAGGCTGATCCCACCAGCTTTACAGAAAAAAAGGGGTAAGATTTGACTAGTGTTGTGTGCCCCCGATTTCAGAAAAGAGAGGTGGAGATGCACTGGAGTCGGCAGAAGAGTGTGTCTCTACCCTTACTTCATGCTTTCAGATGTGAGTCATCGCGTAACGAGAAATAAAGTGATGTACAGGGATGTGCAAAGTAGTCCATAATATCATTTAATTTTCAAGCTGCTCAGGATATACAGTATTTCTTTGCAATCTTTTGCCTTTTCAAAAGAAAGATAGATTAACCTGAGAATTACTCATTATTTAGGGCATAGCACATTCTTTGTGAAGCTGGCTACATTACCCTCAGGGTGTAATAGTCTGGGGGGGGGGGTTATTACTATGAATTGCACTTTAAAAGCAATTTTATTTGATTCCATTCTGATCATACATTATAAAAAAATTATACCAGATTGCTTCCTGATTAAGAACACAATCATTACCTTAAAGTACTCACACATGTGACATCATAAAGCATGTAATTGAGTTAAGACACCAATAGCAGGTAGGTAGACAATTATTCATGATCAAATGGAGAAGAACTGCTTTGAAATTTTATCCACGTCCCTAATCATCTGATTGCTCAGTGACATTAACTGTGAAAGTGAATGTTCCCAATGAGTGGAATGAGTTCCCACATAAGGCAATCACTTATCATTATTCCTTTCTAGTGTGAAGCTGCAGAGCAACGGCTGCAATCTGTTGTCATTTCCCTCATGCCCAGATCTACAATAAGTGAGCTAAGACTATAGATTATTAAAAAAGAAACCCATGCTTGATTATTTTCTAAGTGGGTGTGATGCTGTTCACTTTAACATAGTGGCACAGTGTGCGGAAAAGGGAAGAGATGTAACCTTCCATTGCATTAGTCTGCCGTCAAAACAATTCCTTTGACGTTAATTTAATGGGGGGGTGGGGGCAGGGGTGGGGGCAGGGGTGGGGACAGGGGTGGAATCCCTTTTCATTCAGAATTCTTGCATGTTGCCATCGCAATAGAACTTAAGTTCAAATTCAGATTTGTAAACAGAACACAGGAATGTAGAACTATTCTGAAGGGCCACTGGTAGGTGGTTTAAATATCAAGTGGTAGCCAACATCAGTTCTTTAATGCTGGAAAAGCATTTGTAATTTTGATTCTGTTTGGAGTTTGACCCATTGTCTGTCAATCATTTGATAATTTGGGGGCATACTAGCTAAGTTCAGAGGCAGTGTAAAAAAGGTAAAGTGTCCCCGCACTTGTAGTGCGAGTCGTTTCCGACTCTTAGGGTGACGTCTTGCGATGTTTACTAGGCAGACCGTATATATGGGGTGGGATTGCTAGTTCCTTCCCTGGCCTTTCTGTACCCCCCAGCATACGCCAGGTACTCATTTCACCGACCACAGATGTGTGTAAATATTGGGGGACTGTGAGACTCAAGCTCCCCTGGATTCCTCTGGGGGGGGGGCTCAGCACCCTTTACCCCAGGCAGCCAGTGCCAGACAGTATTGACAGGATTACATTATGTACTCAGTTTTAACTACCGCTGCGGCACAGAACTGTCCCATCTCTCTGTTGTGTCATACTAAAATTTCCAAGATTCTTTGGGGCCTTATTCCTATTTGCCAGTATTTGTTTGTTTGTGTGTTTGTTATTAAGAATTTGTACCCTGCCTTAACGGGCCTATGGCCATCACAATGTTACCAAATTCTTCCAAGCTACACAGCAAGTGGATTGGACTGTGAAAGACCAACCCAAATTGTGTTTGTATTTTTACCAATTTGTAGGGCAGTCCAATATCTCAGAGAGGAGGTCAGGTGTCCTGCTCCCCTGGTGCATTCACTATAGCTGCCCAATTTCCCTGCTTTTTAAAGTTTGATAGAAATATCTGAGGGCTATAGGTAAGTTCTTAAACTGAAAGAGGTTTTTTCCCCCCTATTAGTGAATTTCTCTGCTTTCTGATCTGGGAGGTAAGAAATGGGAACCTGTGCAAGTTTGCTGAGAATGGAAAATCACTTGTGTGCTTATTGATTTACTCCCGTGCAATTATACTTAGGTGAAACTGAGCATATGGGAAGGGGAAGGAGAGGGGGAGGGAGGGAAAAGTCTTGCACTGCTCTGAGAATGGGGAATACTTATATATCCATCCTGCCTGCCTATATCCACTCATGCATCTGAAGAAAATAGGCACAGGCCTACGAAAGCTTACTTCTTTTTTTAAATAAATACAGTTAGTCTTTTAAGGGCCACAGACTCTTTGTTTTTTTTCTTATACTGCGGACTAACATAGCTAGCCCTCTCCTATTTTTATATGAAATTTAGACAAAAAGAGACTGTGTCAAACTGCTTAAAAGAGTGGATATGAGAGAGGGTTTTGTTAGCAAACTTGAGCTTGCTAAGCTGGCCAGCTTGACCCAATGTGAGATAGCCTTAACACTGGTCTTAAACTGCCAGGGTTTTTTAAATCAATGAACATACTGGGGTCTAGAGTGTCTTCAACAGTGGTTCTCATCCTGTAGAATCCTCAGCCTATTCTGAAATTGATGCTTCCACTGATGAAAGTACACCGGCAACATCCTACAATGGAGACCTGAATGCAGGGCAAAGGAATCTCCACTACTTCTTTCTTCACAGGAAACTAAGCTAAGGAGGAGGAAGAGTCTTCCAAGATGAAAGCTCCTAATGTGAAGGAAAGTCAGAGCAACAGTACCAAGACACCTAGAAAAGAACCTACGAGTGGCTCTTTTATGGTTTGGAAACAGACAATGCATATTGCGACATACGTTGCTCAGCAGCAAATGACATGTTAAAGCCAAATGTGTTTTGCAAGTTGAACCTATACTGAGTTCGATGGGGCTTACTCCCAGGTAACTATGCACAGGATTGCAGTCATGCCCCATTAACTTAATTATGAGAGTTTATTAGTAGTTTGTTTTGAATGTCTGTGTTTTGAAGGTGAATTTTTTGAGCAGTGTGTTAGAAAAGCAAGATATATGAAATCCTGGTGGCATGACCCTGGATTTTCTGTGGGGGCATGGTTATGGGGCAGTCATGATGCCCTTCATAGTTGTTAGGAATTGCCCCCAAATGTGCTTGCACTTACTTATAGGCTACGTGGTTAAGAGTCTGAAGTGAAAAGAAGATTGCTAATACTTCTGTACTGAATTGTACTGCATGGGATTCTTTATTTTGCTCAGAAACTGTGTTGGTGTGCAGCAACTATTTTGCCCTCTCCATTGGCTCAGAGACTACAGCCATGCTTTTACCAAATAACAGCACCCATGATGCTATAATTTGGTCAATTTCATATTGTTAAGTCACCCTTCTGAATGAAGGCAAACTCTTGCAATTGAATGGCCAGGAAGATTAAAATATTCCCCTACATCGTTTTCAGTGTTACCTTTCTTAATGTCAAATTTGTGTCCTTATATTCTCTTGCGTAGAGACTGTCTGGTTTGTCCTGTGTACATTTGCAGATCTTAACGTGACCATCCTAAAAGCGAATTTCAAAGACAGGACACAGCAGGAGACTGCTGAGATACCACACTAGTCACTGGCCCGTACCCACCTTTTCCTAGCTTTGGCCCAGCCCTGCTCCCCCCAGGAATATCAGAAAGTCTACACTGCTGCCTCTAAATACCAGTTATTTAGGGACACACAACAAGAAAGGGCAGTTCATGCCTCACTGGAAATGTGGATAGAGCAATCAATGTAAGATTTTCCTATGTACAGTAGGGTACTTTCTATATACACTCACATGCCCTTCTCTATCCCCTATCTAGACAAGCAAGAGATATTATCCGAGTTCAAAAATTCATTCCAAAATACTTTGGGTACAAAGCATCAGCAATCAGGAGTGTGGCCTGGGAAGAGCTTTGTGGGCCAGATAAAGAGGCCTTGAGGACCACATTTGGCCCCCAAGTCTGAAGTTTCCCACCCCTACACTAAAGATCAGGTCGTACCCCACCACTCTGCTTCCACACTACAGATGCCAGTGAGGCTTACAGGCCTAGATGTGAGCACTGGGGGCTCGGAATGGTCGCCTCAAAGAAGAAGCAAGGCATTGCAAACCCCACAGTTCTTTTCTGGCTGAGATTAAAATTGGAGCTGAACAAGAATACCCAGTTTATACCCTCTTCCTTCCTTCCCACCCACCCAGCTCTAGCTACAAAAATAACAGCATGCAAGCCTCTCAGATCCCTGGCTGTCAAATGAGAGTTTTACACAGCCAGGAGAGAGAGAAGCAGACTGCAGAAGGAAAAATCACTGGCTGAGTGAAGCTGCCACTTGACAGTCAAGGATCTGGGAGGCTATCAAGCGATCCCTGAGATTACTGGAAATGTGATATTTGGATTGGCTCAGAAACGACTCGGCTGATATCCAAACCAATCTGATGCCTGTTGCGGGTGGCTCTTCAATAACTCTTCTGTTAGTAGTTCTGCAAGCATTCACAGAAGAGTGCTAGCAGTTATTTTCTTTCTGCTCACATTTCCTTGGATCCAAGGTATAGTCCAGGTACATCTTTGCTATGGCATGTGTATACCAGTGTGATGTGGTGGTTTAAGTGTTGGATTAAGACCTAGGAGACCAGGGTTCAAATCCCTACTCAGCCATGAAGCCTACTGGGAGACCTTCAGCCAGTTACTGCCTCTCAGCCTAACCTACCTCACAAGATTATTGAGAGGATAAAATGGGAAGGGGGAAGACCACTTACGCCATATGAATGCAATTATAATGATAATATATAATAGACCTCAACCACATCTCTGCCTATGCTAGTCACTGACACCTGGGCTATGTGACAAAGGCCGCATCTGCACTTTACATTTCAAGCACTTTTATACCACTTTAACCAGTCATGGCTTCCCTCAAAGAATCCTGGGAACTGCAGTTTGTTAAGGGTGCTGAGAGTTGTTAGGAGACCCCTTTGCCCTCACAAAGTATTAAGTGTTATAATACTGCATTAAATGCAGAGCTTGGAAAAGTTACTTTTTTGAACTACAATTCCCATCAGCCCCAGCCAGCATGGCCACTGGATTGGACTGATGGGAGTTGTAGTTCAAAAAAGTAACTTTTCCAAGCTCTGATTAAATGTAAGGTGCAGATGTGGCCTATGTCTGTCCACGACGAGATACATTCTTAGTAGCTACAGCATGATTATAAAACTTTCTCCTCCCTCTCCAATTTACCAGTGCACAAGCCTGTTTCTTTCAGAAGGGCTGATCAGAAGCCACTTTGGGATCTAGATGGCAAAAAGCAGAGTATACATTTTTAAAATATATTTTTTAAAATCTCTCATATACTCAGACTTTTATTTATTTTTATTGGCCTGTTGGGTGCAGGGGTTTTAAATCTTACTGATCTGGACTGGGTTTGGGTTGTTTTATCTTACAGATATTGCACTATGAAGCCATATTTTGTTGGCTATTCTTAGTATAGTTTAAAAAAAAAAAAAAAAAGAGTGATCTGAGGCCCTCAGGTTGAGTCTAGCTAAAATTCCAGAATAAATAATTGAGCATTCAGAATGGATTAAAAAAACCATCCATTGCTATGTCAGGAAATCAAAACATGCCTATTGTTTTATTTTGTTTTTACTACTTTACGTCCAGATGGGTTTAGATATCCTCGAGTGCTTTATACTTAAGTCTTTCTTCATCTGCAGTGTTCAGAAAATCCCTTTATAATTGCCTTTGTGGTAGGATCTTAGTTACTCAGTTGCCATGAACAACCAAGGTTATTTTTTCCCTGTTAATATTTCAGTCTATTAGCTGTGAAAAGCATAAACAGGATATAGGCTGAAAATGGGGTTTGTTCAAAAAGGCATTTTGGCTTGAAGTGAAAGTTCACAATATATGACTATACTTTAATTTCTGAAAAAGCCCAATGCCAGTCACTGACATTTTGCATAATGAAATGCAAATAACTACAATGTACAAGAAAGGAAGAAGGACATAGCTGAATGTATTAAGCAATGACTGATGTAAATCATTACTTTGAATCTGGCCATTTGATCTGGAGACTTGGAGATAAAGGAAACTGAATATGTAAAGGGAATCTGATGAAGAATGTTTCAGTAAGATTGCTGCTGCTGCTGTTAACAAAATCCTAATGTTAAGCTTTTGAGGCTTTAAATAAGGTCAATATGTTGCCTTTATGCTTTCCATATTATCTTTGGCTTTCGTTTTGGCAGAGCCTCCTTTTCCCTGTTTGTGCAACATGACACAGGAGTGCCAAGTCTGTAATGTCAACTCTTTTCAGCACTCTAATGCTTTTATCTCCAGAGAGCTGCTTGCTGCTTGAATAGGAAGAGAGCTCTAGCGAAATCAGTCTGTGATTGATACTCACCACCATCACAAACCATCACCACAGTTTCTTTTGTCAGTCTTCTGCCTTTTCTTGTTTTGAGCAGAGTTCTGGCTTATTACAATAAAAAAGAACAATAACGTAGGTTCTTTGGCTCCTAAGATACCATGTACATAGGTTTGCATTAGAGAGAGAGAAAGAGAGATGGAGAAATTCAGTCAGAGACAATCCCTGCCAAGCACTGAAACTTCATCCTTGTAAACACATCTAGGATATAATTAGTGTTGCCAGATCACCAACATGAGGAAGCAAAAGGATATTCTCGAGCTCTTGTGTCTGTTACATGGTGTAATATGAAGCCTAAATCTCCACAAGAATCTCGGGGGGGGGGTTGCCCACATGCTTAAGTCATTGATTTGAATGAGACTACTGCAAGCCCACACCTGCACCACATATTTAAAGCACTAATATACCACTTCAAATAGCCTTGGCTTCCCCCAAAGAATCCTGGGAACTGTAGTTTAAGAGTGCCAAAAGAAGATCCCTGTTCCCCTCACAGAGTTACAATTTCCAGAGTGGTATACCAACCAATCCTTCCCAGGAAACCCTTGGAATTGTAGTTTTATGAGGGGAATGGGGTCTTCTAACAACTCTCAGCACCCTTAACAAATTACAGTTCCCAGGATTCTTTGGGGAAAGCAATAACTGTTTAAAGTGGCATAATACTGTTTTAAGTGTAAGGTGCAGACGTGGCCTTAGGCTGCAGTTTTATGTGCACTTTCCTGGGAGTAATTCCCATTGAACTCAATAAATTTACTTCTGAGTAGAGCATGCATGAGAGCCAGTATAGTGGTTAAGGTGTTGGACTACGACCTGGAGACCAGGGTTTGAATCCCCACACAGCCATGAAGCTCACTGGGTGACCTTGGGCCAGTCACTGCCTCTCAGCCTCAGAGGAAGGCAATGGTAAACCCCCTCTGAATACAGCTTACCATGAAAACCCTGTTCATAGGGTCGCCATAAGTCAGAATCGACTTGAAGGCAGTCCATTTACATTTAGACCATGCATAGCCTTCTCCTGTTATTTTGGGGTTGTGGACTTAGTTTCTTTCTTCTTTAAGTATCTGAAGGCATTCCCCCATTCAGACATTTACCTGACTGGCCAACTGTCTCACACTATGAGGGCCATGCATTTGCTCCTTCAACCTGTTAAAGCAGGGATGGGAAACCTCAGGGCTTGGACCTGAATGCAGTCCTACAGGTCTTTCTATCTGGTCCTTGGGAGCCACTCCCCCTTCCCAAACCACCCCCCTCACTGCCCTGCTTTAGCCCTCCCCCTGGGTGTTTTTGCTTGGCTGGAATGTGTCCTTGCACTCTGATAATGCCTCTTGTTTGCCTGGAAAAGGGCTTGAGGGGTGCGTGTAGAAACTAGCCTACTGTACAAAGGTAAAATTTGCATTCATTGTTCTGCCCACTGTTGCCTCTGGCTCTGCTTACTGCTGGGGGGGGGATGTGTCCTATGTGGTGAAGAAGGTTTCCCATCCCTGTGTTTCAAGAGTCAACCAGTGGGGGAAGCATGACAACCAGTGTGATGTACTGGTTACGCATTTTGAACTAAGACTGGGAAGATCTCAGGTTCCAATCCCCACTCAGACCTGAAGCTCACTTGGTGATTTTTGGGCCAGTCACTGTTTCTCAGCCCAACTATTTCACAGGGCTATTGTGAGGATTAAATAAAATGGGGTAGAGCTGAGGTGGGGAGGAAAAGAGCCACGTGCACTTCCCTGAGCTACTTGGATGAGGGGCAGGGTAAATAAGTATCTTAACTGGGGTATAAATATTAACTGGGGGAGGGCAATAAGAATGTGCCGTGAGCCAAGCAGGAAGGGGGTGGATAGACAAGGGCAAAACAGAGGATGAAGACTTGGACTGGGAACCTGGGGAGGAGGCAGATAGTGGGATGGGCTCACAGGGCCCCCCAGCCCCTGTCTTGGACAGCTCAGCCCCCTCAGCTGCTGAACCCCCGCTGTGGAAGCTCCGCTGCCTCCAGAGAATCAGCTTTGCAAGTCAGACATTTCCCAACCGAGCGTTGCCCAGCTTCTCCTGCCCTAATTGACAGCTAGTAGCTCCCCTCTGTCAGAGATGGAAGCTGAGATCAAACCACCTTTGCCCTGTACTCAGAGGCATTTGAGGCGGGAAGTCTAAGCTGAGGAGGAACCTGCATGTGCGCACGACATCCAAGTCTATTTAAGGGGACTCGGGGGAAACCCAGTTGCTGAGTCAGTCTTCGACGGAGACATGCTTAGTCAGTGTTAGTTCAGGGCAAAAGTTCATAGAAAGCGTAGTTAGGTTAATGAGGAGCATTGCTTTTGATGTATCTATAACTTTAATAAAAGAGAAAAAACCACAGATGTGTCTGAGACTGAGTACTTCAACTTTGGGCAGGACAGAATGCGATGAAATAGTGCAAGGATTTCCACTTGTGCACCTCCCCCCCCTTCCTCCTCACCATGCCCTCCCAACATCTGCTCCAGAGGGTTGGTAGAACAGATTTAGGGGAGTGGGGGGGGGGAGGAGGGAGAACATTCCATGGTGCAAGTGAAATCTTTGCACTGACAGAATGAGAGTGCTACATTGAATTCCACCCATAGAGGATGGACTTTGAAAACCCAAAGGTTCAACATGAAGAACAATTGATGTCCATGAGATTGCGTCTTTGCTGACCAAGTGACAGAGCCTTCCCTCATGCTCTTCTTCCGTTATATCTAAGGAAGATGGGGTTGATTCTTAAAGTAGATTTTTGCTGCAGCCATGATTCCATCATTTTTATTCAGTCATAAAACATGTTAATATATTGCTCTGCAAAGTACAGTGGCTTGCTTTATTCACATGGAAGTGGGAAATAGGCTGTTTAAAATTTCACCCAGATGCCTGCCTAATTGATTACGCTTGTTAGATTTTTATTTCATGGTAGCAAACGGCTCTCCTGAGAACTGTGTTCATATTCCAGGACCCACAATAACAACAATCTCTTCAGTTTCATCCTCAATGTGCACTATGGGCTCTATTTTTGTAAATGTTGCTTTCCCCAAAGAGACTGTAGTCAGCACAAAGATAACGGAAGGATGTACCATGAGTAGGAAATTGAGAAAATTGTGTTTTTGTGTCTTGATTACTTTTATTTCTATTGAATGTTAAGAAGGAACATTTGGTTTTAGATTTTTTTAAAAAAAAATAAGCATACATAGTATTGGGTTCCTTTCATCAAAGGAAAAAAATAATTGTTACTAAATATAACTAATGTATCCAGCACTTTGAAAGCACAATACTAAATGCCCCTGATTTTCTATGCCCTTGGACCATATCATATGATCAATTTTAGTGTTCTGGTCTGACCTAATTATTATCACTGTTAATGAGAGGAAGTAGAGACAAATGCATCTTAGAGGTTTATAAGCCATCAGAAAATGCTATTAGCATGACAAATCCTTAATTTTTACAATTTCTTCCAATATTGGATTACCTGAAACGTTGTTTCATGGAAGGGGAACAGGAGAAAATAAATGGATTTTATCAAACAAATCAGCCTTACAGAATTCCTTGGATGATTTTGTAGCTGGCCGTTGGATCCAACATTCAAACAGAGAAAAAAAACCTGTTTGTTAACAAAAGAGCTTGGAAAGTTCATTCTAAAAAGGAACTCATTTTAGTTCAAGTTCAATACATTCCCAAAGGAACTAACTATGCCATTCCAATCCACATTTGCCCCCTTTTCAAATTGTACTAGTTCAGTTCATGTTTAGTTCACAGTTCGATTCAAGTTCATCCAAATGATCCTCTGCAAAAACATTTCATCATTCAGAATGTTACAAGCTGCTGGACTGAAGTATGAAATACACTCAAGAAAGACTTAGAAAACATCAAAACACACATACAATGGAGTGTGAATTTTTTAATTTTTTTTTTAACAACAATTATGATTTTTAAGCTTAAGGTCTAAAGAGTCTAAAGAGCACAAAACACAGAAAGAGGAACTAGAAACTGTTCAAAGTTTTACCCCAAAATGAAATTAGTTCATGTTCAATGCACTCGGCAATTATGGAAACTACTTTCAGGTATATTTCCAAGCATTTTGAAGTAATTCAGTGAATGTCATTAAATCAAATGTGAGTGTGTTCAGTTCATTCTAAGCACTGGTTAGTGTCTGTAGGTGAACCCCTTCTGTGGATGCAATCTACCAAAGATGTACCCCATGCAAGCCCCATTGCGATGGATAGGACTTGCATACTCTAATTCATTCAGTCATAGGGGTTGTCTAGGATACATGCTCAATGAAATATGCACTATTCAATCACTAAAGTAAAGGCATTTGTTCTGCTGGTGAGTGCATGCTGGTCAGTATCCACTGGTTAGTATTCATAAGCAAAGAGATGTGAATCGGTATGAATTAAATAGCTGAAAGGCTCATTTAGATTCTTAAGTGGATTGGCTAAAGCCTCCAACTGGCATGTTCCTCTCTAGTCTTCTAGGCAGGAAATGCCTCCAGTTGCAATCCATTATCCATTTTAACGTCTGTCGCTTTTTGGTCTTTTATGTGCCTTTATATTCCAAGGCTTTAGTATAACTAGGACATGTTGATTTTGATTAAAGCAGTTGGCTTAGAGCATGTATATGTCAGTAACAAATTGGATGAGTGGCACAATGAAAGAACAGGAGCCTAACTACTGTTTATTTGGCTTGGCAGCCGTTACTCTGTGGTTTGCCATATCACTGCTCTGCAATATGAATTAGTTAATTACTTGTCTGGAATCATAATACAGTTGGAGGCTTTCTCTCCAGAGGTGGAGATAGACATGCATATGTTGGTACATAGTCACATTCAATGAATACATATTATGAGCTCCTCAGTCAGCAAAACATATGCATTAAAATCTATGGTTCTCTGATATTTTGTTTATTTATTTGTTTATAACATTTAATTCACTGGGTGAACTCGGGCCAGTCACTGCCTCTCAGTTTAACATACCTCACATGGTTGTTGGGATAAAATAGAGAGGGGGAGAGGCATGAGCACCACCTTGAACTTCTTGGAGGAAGGTGGGCACCACGTTAAGCTGAGAGGCAGTGACTGGCCCAAGGTCACCCAGTGAGTTTCACGGCTGAGTGAGAATTTGAACCTAGGTCCTAGTCTGACATTTTAACCACTACATCACACTGGCTCTCCCTCTACACCATCATGGCTCTCAATCAAGCTGTCTGGCAAAAGAAGGGACAGGGTCTTTGTTCAGGACTCACCTAGCACAAGGGTGGCCAGACAGAAGACCATAGTCTACCAAGATCATCAGATGATTTGCAGTAGATTATGAAGGGGTTCTGACCAAAAACAGCAACACAAAACATCTCTGAGTAAGGCTGCCAGAATCCCTCATATGTAACAGATTTGTACTTGTACATTGTAGTGCCAATTGCCGGAAGTCATCTCGATGTGAGGGCTACGGAGCTAGTATGGCATGCCCCATTCCCCTGTCCCATAATTCATGTATCCCTGATTGATCTATTGGGGTGCTGATTGCTTGGCATACTATAATTTTCAGGTATTGCAGTTTAGAGAGCTTAAAGCACAGGCTTTGTAATATTATTTAGTAGAAGAAACAGAAGTTTCCACTCTGTCTGTACTCAGAAACAGCCTGTGAGAAGAGATATTCAGTTAACCAAAACAATGCAGTTTGTCCCACCCTTCTGCTCTGTCAGGTGAGATTGTTTATTGCTTTCTCAGCCTTTGAAGGGATGATGAGTTAATTGGCTTACGAATGTTCTCACTTGGCAAATGTAAACAAGTGGCCTGATAATCAAAACAAGCAGTCAATCTTGCGAATGCAGCTGCATTCTCAAGCTGAAGATGTCACAAGGACAGGATCAGGAGACATCACCTGATGGTGAAAGTCAGCTACCTGGATGATGGGATAAATACAGGACCCCTAGATCAGGAAGATTAAGCCTTCAGGGGGCTGAAGAAGCCCCAAGATACCAACAAGATTTAAGCCTTCAGGAGGGCTGAAGAAGCCTCCAGACATCATGATTAAAGAACAAGACTCAAGAGTCACAACTCCTCCCACGGAAGAGAATCCTCGCTGCAGCTGTTCCAAAAGCTTCACGCTCGCAGAGCAAACTTAAGAGCAATCAAAGACGGGGGGGGGAGCAGAGACCCATTTGCCATTAGTTTCAGTTTAGAGTTTTATTCCTTGCAAATGACAGTTTGATGTGCACAGCTTTGCTAATAAAGCCTTTACCTTCCTCACCACCAGCAATGTCCATGATCCTTTTGAAATTCGGAACTTATTAGTCTTGTGCTTGACAAAGGCTAGACATTTGGCATTACATGCATGGATTATGGTAGGGAACCTCAGCATCAGGGGTTTTCCAGGCCTTTCTATCTGGCTCTCACTGGCCCTGCTTGGCACCCCAACCATTTTTTCTTGCATGGAATGCATCCTTGAACCCTGATCATGACTCTTTCTTGTCTGGATGGTGAACAGAAAGGGGTGTTGTGAGTGTGTGTAGAAACTAGCCTACTGTGCAATGGTAAAATTTACATGTGTTGCTCCACCCACTTTTGCCTCTGGTCCCACCCACCCTGCATATGGCCCTTGGCAGATTTCACTGAAGGGAAGATGGCCCTCATGCTGAAAAAAAGTTCTTCACCCCTGACGTATGGGGTGCAGTAATTGTAATTGGCTGCATCCCTGAGCCATCTTTCTGCAGCTGGTTCAATCCTCCTCATTCCCAGCACTGTTTTGCACCTGGCTCCAATGGATGGTCCTCTAGGTTCTAGTAAAAATCTAACTAAATCTTACAAACCTGAAGTTGCCTGGGCCACCCTGCTCTAACATCCTGGCTTTTTGTTCACTAACATCAGTGAGTCAATGAGGAGAGAGCTGAAGGTAGAGGAGAATAAGTTCCAGCAAGCTTTCTGTGTGTGTGAGGGAATGCTAAACAACTTCAAACCTTTCTCTCACACATCAGAAATTAAAACAAGATGGCAACACATCCTAAAAGGTTTGCAGTTGGCCACGCTGTTGGCAAAATTTTGTTTGCCATGCACAGTGAATTAGCATCACAGGCATTCTACAGCCATTGCCCATATGCAGAGCAATCCAACATATGGGAAGACAGCATACTTATGCCAGCCTGAATTAATCTGGAGTAAGCTATTCCAAGCTCCTTTCTGGAGCGGGGCTGCTGCCGGCTGAGCCAGCCCACGAGCCTGGCAGAGGGAAAACAAACTTTTAAAATAGAGTTTGACTAATGCCACCCTTTTTGCCAGTGTAACTTCCGCTGGATTGCTAGGTCATGTGAGCGAGCTGAATGGAGTTTGGAAGAGGGGTAAGTCTCCACTTGCCCTGTCCCATCCCTGTCACACCCCTGGAACCCCCATTTGTCAGGACTTTCCCAGACTTGGCTGAGCCCAGCTGAGCCCTGAGATGGAGGACTTACACCGGTGTATCTCTGGCAGAGCCAGGATGGGAGGCTTCAGCTGGTGTAGCCCTGGCTGAGCTAAGGCTGAGCTGGCTCAACCAGAGATCTACCTGTTTCAAACCCCCCTCATCCCAGCAGATCTGGGGCTGGGATTGCTGCTTAAGCAGGAGTTGATGTTGTTTTCAAGTGACATCCATACCTGACAACTTCACAGGACACTAGCTGGGTGAGAGAGATCAGGTTTACTTGGTGAAAGCAAATAATGACAAGAAGGAAGAAGCAATGAGTGAAGATGTTTGGTTTTCCTTCAGATTTCTTCTACGGTATAGCATGGAAACTAGGCTTCATCTCAGCTTCAGAATGGCAGCTGTGTTCCATATTCATCCACTTGCAAACAAATAAAGTGCTGGGCAAGTTTAAAAGCTCCCACTCCTTTTACATGAGAAGGACTGTCTTTTCTTAGTACAGCATATGTACTAATGTACCTACCATACATTCCAAGGATTCCTGTTTATTTGGGACAGTCGTTAATTTCTTAGTTTTTTTGCCTTGGAAAGGAGGATGCTTTTAAAATGTTTTATGAGTGTGTGTTGCTAGACGTGTCATTCTCTAGAGCCCTTCCTGGTGGTCTCTAGAAGTTAAGCCTCTCAGGGGGTTGGTGGATACAACTTGTCTCTAGTGCACATGTGCAAATAAATGCATGAACACCAAGGTATCACAAGTGGGACCTGCAACAAAATGTTGCAGTGTGGAGTGCTTCTACTCAGAGTGCCAGTCATTTTCTTCCAGGATACTCCATTCCATTCTGTCTCCCACTCTGCTTTACATTCCCTCCCTCCAACAGCATTCTGTGGGCACTGAACATGCTTATCATGTACTTCACGCATCATGCATCATTCCGCCATTGGGGGGGGTTCTTTCTTTTATTATTGCTTTTATTTACAGGATTTATATCTCACCAAATAACAAAAATGACTCTGGGCATCTTACAGTGAGAGAAAAGCAGTTGCGTGACAAGATAAAATTATAAAACCATAACATTTTAAATATAGGATAAGAACCACCAGTACAAAGAAAAACAAACATAAACTCATAGCAGCATCAAAAGCTTCTGATTTTAAACTCGGAAAATATCAACAGCTCTATAAATTATTAGCTTCATTCCTCTCTGAATATGTGTTGCACTTTGTGTTTTCCCCGAGCATGATGTACCATCCTCTCGTTTTTCAGTTGCTCCATTCTGGCGACAGCCCTGTCAGCACTCGCCAGCTGATTTTGCTATGAGAAGGAGTGATGTGGTGCACAATCTGGCATATCACTGTAGAAACTGAGCTTCCTTTTGAACTGTCCATAACTCAGGAAGGGACAAATCTGTCAATTTCAGTTCCTCTCCGTTTCCCATTTTTCCAGTCTTAAATTCAGTTCTACACCAATTCACATTTGTCTGCTTTTTCAAGAGCCTCCTAAAAATTTGTCAGCATCTTAGGGTGAATTGCTTCTAATAAACACAGTTTTGTAAGCAGTTTCCCCTAATATAATGCATTTCTCTCTGTTATTTTCTCTAACATAAGCACGTTTAGTCAGCCTTTTTCCTAATGTGCGCATTTTTGTATGCATTGGCTGGTTGGAGAACTGCAGTGCAAAACTTGGAGAAGTGCACCTTTCAAAGGCTATTTGTGTTCCAGTTCATGTATTGGTTCAAGAAGTGTAAGTTATGGAGTTTCTCATTAAGCTAGGAACAAACTCCCCCATCCCTATTGATAATATAGGACAATTTTTCTATGAATATCTCTAAACAAGGGAACAAGCAGCTTTCCCCCCCTTTTATATCAGGGCAGGCTACTGAACATTATATTTCACGCAGAGAAAGAGCCTTCAGCAATGTATAATGTATCAAGCAGGTATAAAAAGAAAGATCCTTTGTATGGGGACAAAGGTTCCTCTATGGATAGAGATACAATTACTGTTGTGCTGGTTCCAGTGCATCTCCACCTCTGTTTTTTTAAAAAGGGGACACAAAGCTAGTCAAATTCCACCCCCTGGTCAGATCGACTCCAGTGTTGTTTTTTAAATTCAGCTTTAGACAGTTTTTGCCCCTCTAGGTGCAGCCAATAGAAACACTTCGCTGTAGGCTCAGGCAGAGCAGGTGATTGGCCAAACACTTTGCTCTGGGAGGTCTTCAAAGGCCTGAAATCAGCAGCCCGGGAGGTGTGTCCAGGCATTGGCAAAGTCGCTTCAAAATGAAGTCAGAAAAATCATTCTGACCGCTTTTGAAGTGACTAGTGTGCTCACAGCCTGAGAAATGTTCGACTGTATGTATTTCTTTTCTCACCATTTTATCATGAAGTTTGCTTACTTGATACTAGGAGTGTGCATCAGATTTGGATGAACCAAGGCAAAGCAGTTTTCGCTTATTGGAGGAGAAATGAAATCTGTACGAGGTGGTATGAGTTGAAGCAGGGGCCCCTGAAGTACGTCTTGGTGCTCTGGCTATCCAGTCATTTTTTAAAAAATACTGCAGGCAAGTTTCTGCTGAAAGCACAAAAGCTGCCTCTCCAAAAATTGCCATAATGCCAGTGTGGGATGAATTAGGGTTGCCAGGTCTCAAGTTTTCACCTGGTGACTCCAGATTTTTGGGGTCATCTCCAGATCTCTGGATGAATCACCTTAATCTCTGGATTCTCAGCTTTCATTGTTTTAAAAAATTAGGTTTCTAGGTGATCTGGTTCAAGAGATATACACCAAAATGTCAGCCACTGCCCCCACAGCTTTTGTTATTTTATTTATTTATTTATTAAATTTATATACCGCCCGACTAGCAATAGCTCTCTGGGCGGTGAACATAAAACAATTGTTAAATGAGCTGAAGCTGGTTGCTCTACCCCACCCTTTCAGGTTTGTAGCCAATAAGTGAAGTCAGGGTTGTGATTGACAAGGCAGTAGCTAGACCCCATTGCAAGGCCAGAAAACTGTTTTTTCTTTCTGCTTATCTGAAAATCTCATAAATTAGTAAGTATATAGCTTTCAGTCTTTTTTTTCCTCTGGTGTGCAGGACTCAAAGAAGTTTAAATTTTCCTGGGCTGTTGAAGAGGGCAGTGTTTTGAAAACCTTCTCAATATTGAGCTTAAATCCAATACTCGCTTTTCTGGGAGTAAAGCTGCAATGCTAATCCCACATACCTGGAGTAAACACCATTGAATTCAAGAGGACTTCGTTTTGAGTAGACATGGTTAGGATTGTGCTGTAAATTAATGGGACTTTTGAGTGAACATAGCAAAGAATTGTGTTTGTGTTGTAAATCTTTCCCTCCCCCTGCAATCTTATTTTTAAAGCAATTAGGCAGGGCTAATATCAGCCCTGAGATATCATTGCTTTTATTTTGTAGGAAACTAATACTGATTTTTTTTTAATGTTCTGCAATGATCAACTGGTTTTGACAATAAACTATTATATGGGGTGTATGCATTTTTACGTCTCCAGTGTGTGTGTATGGGAATCTTTCCAACAACCCTGTGAGGTAGGGTTGCAGTCTGGAAACCAAGGCAGCTCACAATAAGAAATAAATCCCTTTAAAATCCAGTAACCATAAAACAAGTATAAAGAGTTGCAAAATAGCTTAAAGTGGCATGATTCTGAATTTTGGATTGGGGGAGTGAAGTTCCTTATCACTTGAGATTGCAGTTCATTGGTTGACTACATTGAGATTTGCTTCTGAGTAAACAAACATAGGATTTCACTATAAATGTCTTTACAGGTTGTATAAATAATAAACATCTTTGACAGTCATGCTCATATAAATATTTCTTCATATTATGTCTTGATATGTATCTGATTTCACACTATGGTTGTACATCATTATTTTCTCTACATTTTAAGTGTGCCCTTGTTCGTTAGGGTGGTCATAGTTCCCCTTTGTTGTTTTCATCCTGAGGGGCAGATTAAGCTGAGAGATGGTCATAGCCCATGGTCACCAAGTAAACTATATAGCTGATTTCCATTTAAAGAAATAATTAAAACTATTTACATGCAGGCAAAGTTTAATAAGTAGATCCAGACAATACGTTTAAACCACAACCAACTCACATTTAAAGCACATGACTTCCCCCAAAGAATCCTGGGAAGTGTAGTTTCCCCCTCACAGTTGTAGTTCCCACCACCCTTGACAAACTCCAATTCCCATGATTCTGTGGTGTGATTCATGTGCTTCAAATGTGCATTGAATGTGCTTTAACTGAATGATGTGGATCTGCCCTAGTATGCTGTGCATTCATTAGTGAATTGAAAAGAACAATTTTAAAAGATACTTTTTTAAATAGGGGAAGGGTTGTAGCTCTGTGGTAAGGCATATGCTTTGCATGCAAAGGTCCAAAATTCAATTTCTGGAAAATACTATTGCTTAGAATCCTGGAGAGCCAATGCTAGTCCATGTCATCAGTACTGAGCTAGATGGTACCAAATGGCCTGAGTCAGTATAAGGCAGATTCCTTTGTTCCTAAAAATGGAAAGAGACCCAAGGGCCATAGTGACTCTAAAATTTATTTATGTATTTTTTTTACAACATTTATATACCATTTTATTGTAAAATATCTCTAAGCGGTTTACAGAAGGAATTAAAACAATAAAATTATTGGCAAAAACAGTTAAAGACAGGTATCTAAAAATATTCAAAATAATAAAACCAGCAATGAGTTAAAAAAAGATAAAAGACGCAATAGCTTCTACTTGCCTGGGTAGGCTTACCTAACCAAAATGTTTTTAGCAGGTGCTGAAAAGAGTACAATGAAGGCATTTATCTAATGTCAATAGGCAGGGAATTCCAAAGAGTAGGTGCTGCCACACTAAAGGACTGATTTCTTACAAGAGCAGAACAAGTACTATGTGGCACCCTTAACATGGAAGCCCTCTTTGACCTTGGCCTGGTAGCAAATTGGCAACCAGTGCAGATTTCAGAGGAGAGATATTATGTGCTGATAGGGTCTCACCATGTTAGTGATCGTGCCACAGCATTCTGCACTAACCGCAGTGCCTGGGTCAGGTTGTGCTGCGTGTGGATTTCTGTGACCTTGGCTGACTGGCTGCCAATATTTTTTTAGTTTTGGTTTTTGGTTAGGAACCCTGACTGGTTGTGGGATGCTGAGTTTTCTGCCTTACTCATTGGAATCTTGTTTTGTTTGGTATGGTATTGCATTTAAGAAATCATTACTGTCTTTTGTTTTTGTTTTTCTATTTGTATTTTGTTTACCTTTAACCTCACTCCCTTTCAACAACAGAAATAGAAACAGTGGTTCCATGTGGCCAGCTCAACCCTCGTAAACCCACTGATGATGCACCTTGTTGGTTGCATGACGGTTTGTTTCTTAGCCAATAGTGGTAAAAGAGAATTCACATACTGGGAAGTGCGGCTGCAATTGTTGTTGTACCCAAGCTGCTGTCTGTGAAGGTAGACCAAACCATGTATGTTTTTTCTCTCTCAATTATTATTCACTGGAATTGGGTTGGCTGTCAGTGTGAGTTTATAGCAACCCATGGAGTAGACAGAAAAGGGTAAGCGTCTTACTCATTTCTCATTGCTCTTTCTGCAGTGAGGGGCCAAATCTGTAAAGAAATTTGGAGCAGCCATGTTAAAAGGTAGAGGCAGGGCATTCCAGGCAAGGGATTGCCAACCTTGCTTGGATATAGATATCTTTGCACAGGATCCCTAGTCAAGCTTTACCAACAGCACAATCCAAACTACATCTACTGAGAAGTAAGTCCTATTGAGTTCTATGCGGCTTAGTCCCTCAGTAAGTGTGCTTACAATTGCAGCCTTCAGGGGCATCCATCTTTACTCCTGAGTGCTCCCATCTAACATCTCTACAACACTAGGCTCCTTTCTTCCTACTAAGGCCTTCTGGTGACTGGCCTGGCCTGAGGGCACTTAAACCCCTCTTACAAGAAACAAGTAGGCTAGATTAAATATTCCCTGCCAAGGCTCCATCTTTGAGCTAAGATTTCTATCTTAATTTCCAATCAGAGAAATATTTTTGTTTGAATTGTGTGCTCCAAGCAACTATGGTTGCTGCTTAATGTATCATGCTTAATGACATCACTCCGGCCCACCCTTGTGATATCTCTCAGGCCCACCCCATGACATCACTTGGGATGATTCTGTCCTGGCAACCCTAGGGATGATGGAGGAAGGGACAGGAAATGCACAGTGGGGGGAAGGTGAGTTGGGGAGCTGTGCTGTGACTAACACCCCAGAATCAATTTTAAAGTTGCCTAATCCCAAAACTCCTGGATCTATTTGTTTGCAATTTGGCAGGTTTCTTACTTACTTGCACCTCTCTCTTGTCTGCAGCTTTCAGACCAATTACCAGTGAAATACTAGGTGCAATTAAATTATTTTCCCTTTACCCACCCTAAAATTGCAATGGCTACCCTTGCAGGAAAATCACTACTGCTGTTCTTTTGAAAGTTGGCAGGATTCATGCACTCAGAAGGGACTACAAATTTAATCTAATTCTTTCCCTAATTTTTTAAAAAAGTTATAGACATTTCCTTTAAAAAAAACAACAGACTTTAAAGGTGCCCAGCACAAAAACCTTTGGGGCTATTTTGAATGTAATTTGGCAGGCTTTGGGGGGGGAGCTGTAGCCATTTTAAAAAAATATTCCAGTGGATAGACCCCAAGATGATTTGGGCAGCCTACATAGCACCTCAGATAGAGGTGGGCTCATTCTTAAGTGTCAAATCAGGGTTTGAACCATAGCTTGCAGTAGGTGCACACCCCTACTTGATACCATATTTCTAAGGTTGTTGTCCTGAACCAACAATCTTTTTTAAACAGAGATTGAGGGTAAAAAGACATGGGGCAATGGTTCCCCTAGTCTATCAATCACTGGATGCCCCATCTAAACATCACTTAGTTTCTGAATCTTTGTGAGAGGCTGCCCATAGGTTTTTCAGTCTCTTCTCCCACTACCATCTCTGCCGCCATTTTGACTATAAGGGTAGAAATGCATTCACTCATCTGCCAGTTCCAGTGCGTCTCCACCTCTCTCTTCTGAAAACAGGGGCACACAATGCTAGTCAGAGCCTTCCCCTTTTTACTGTGAAACCTGCTGCAAGCAGCATGAGTGGGTTTGTTTTTTTAAAAAAATCAGCTTCAAAGAGATTTCACAACTGATTGGCAGATCAACCCATTCCTCTTCCAGGTGTGGCTAATGGAAATGCTTCACTGTAGGCAACTCGTGTGCTCACAGCCTAAGAATGGAAATAACCGGGGTGTGTGTGTGTTATAATAATGAAATAATTATTGTAAGTTGTATTTCTGAACATGGTCCAGAAAACCTTGCTATTAATTCCACATGGCCAAAAGGGCTTTCAGCTTGTTTTTCACAACCAGCAACTTCCCATTCTTCATGGAAAGCCACTTCTGAAACAGAAGCAAAAGAAGTTTGTTATATGGCATGAGGAACTGCTGATTAAAATTTAAAAAAGGCGTTTCAAAATGCCACACACAAGGCCTAAGGTGCTCCTAAAATAGCTCTTTGGATACCAGCCATAATCCTTTTATATCAGCATCACTTCAAAATGTCAGGGGGCTCTTTTATTTCTATGCTGCATTCAGTCCAAAGACTGGATGTGCAGTTTGTGTACCCATTGTATACTGTTCTATTGAACGTCCATTGCTTCTCTCCAACTAGAATGGCTTGGGTGGTATTATGATTGTGGAAAGGACCTCTCCTTGTGCAAGGTAGGGCACCCAGTTTTCATTGATTCCTGACTGCACTGCAGCTCCTGTGACCTAAAAAGTTTCTTCTGAGGGCCAAGGAGCCCTCTGGAACAGGATGGGATATGGCATGGAGGGCTGGAGTAGCTGGGGAGAGGGTCCATGAAAATTGGGTGCCTTGCCTTGCACAAGCGAAAGTACTTGCACAAAGCTACCATGGGATACACCCGAGTACCTGGCATCATCTCTAGGAAGTTTGGGCTTTGGGAAAATCATCAGGAGAGAAAAAAAAGGAACTTCCCAGCTCGTGAACAACTAATTAAGAGCATGCCCTCGCTATCCATTTCTGAGGCACAGAGGGTAATATGAAATGATAGCCCCTGGCAGACTGCAGAGATCACAGTGGGATAAAGAGAAACTGCCTGCAAAACACATCGGTCTCAACCATTTAGTGTTTTATAGGTCAAAATCAGCACTTCTCATTATTCCTGAAAGGCAATAGAAATAGGAAGCCCTCAGTGTAATCTCTTCCAGGTGACCGGAATCCAGAGGTGGTCCACTGGATTTGGTAACAACAACAACAACAAAGCAAAAATGGCATTACACAAAAATGGCATTCAGCATAAATAAAGTAGTGCCCTAAATAATAAATTCTGATGTGACTAGCATGCAACCACCACTATAGATAAATATATATTGGGTGGGATCTAATTGGCCTTTTTAGCACTGTTGTACTGTTGCTCCAGTGGAAGTGTCCACTAGCAGAGGAGGGGAGGTGGTTCTTGCTGATTTGGAGAGGACCCTCCAGAACAGGGGACTTCAGGGAAGGGGCAATTAGGAAACAATACCTCCACACCTCCTCCATTAGCAGAATCTCCTGCAGGATCAAAAACCCTTGCCTTGCATAAGGGCATCAACTGGATAAAACACATTGTGTTTTCACATCTGTAAATATTGTTGCACGCCTCCCCCAATCTCCGAGCAGTGAGATTTTGGGGGTCCCTGCGCCCATCCAGGGTTTGATTTCCTTTGGGAAGAAGGTCAGTGGAGACTGCGGTGTCTTTATGAAATATGGTTTGTTTATTTACAAACATTCCAACCTGAGCTCAGGGATGGAGGCGTTCAATGCATCAGCAGTCCAATATTCAGCTTTCCATCTGGGTGCAGGGGCATCCTATAGCCATGATGCAGAGGGATAGCCTCTCTGCGTACCTGCAGCCCCAGCCATTCTCTAGAACACATTCTAAAACTACAAGCACAAAACTCTCCTAGGCTCCAGGGGGGATGGAATGCTC
This sequence comes from Rhineura floridana, assembly GCF_030035675.1. Taxonomy (NCBI): domain Eukaryota; kingdom Metazoa; phylum Chordata; class Lepidosauria; order Squamata; family Rhineuridae; genus Rhineura; species Rhineura floridana. The sequence goes on from NC_084481.1 coordinate 26,550,668, forward strand.
TCCTGAAGAGTTTCAATAACAAAAGGATCTTCCTGGCCCATTTCACCAGTTGCCGGGGCAACCGAAAGGCCCATCATCTTACCTGGCCACTCCATTCGATTAGCAAAGGAGATTCATCTGGCTAGCAGAGCCAGCCCCCAGGGTATAGGATTCCAAATCAGAGGCTGGAAAGGTGACCCATAGAAATCATCCATTCCAAACCCCCCATGCTCATAACACTACACCCTTCTCTGAAAAAGGTCTGTCCCAGATCTGCAAACAAACTACAGAATAACAACTTTTCCTACAAAGAAATAACATACAGGTTAGCAAGACTATGAAATATACATCATTAAAACATAGTCATATTACAGTCTCATTTCCACACAAGTACAAAACAGTCCGTTCCCTTACAGCACAGCTTCAATTAACTGCTTTCTTTAGGCTTCCTCTTCTTTCTTGCAGCTCCCAGTCACAGCTCTGCATCCAACAGCTTACCCAGTCCTCATAACTTGGCAGTTGCCTGAGTTCCTGACATGTTTTATCATGCCCTCAACCACATGCACATTTACTCCTTGCTCCCCCAAACAGTTGTACATACACCCACAGTCACAGAATAACAAATGTTAAACATTAAAACCTTATCACAAAAACCTATCAACATAATTCCTAAAAAACCATTAAACAACAGCATCAAATCAACAGCATTTCAAAAGGCAATATTAAAACCATCAGAAAAATTCCTACGGCAAATCAGTACGCAGTCCCATAAGCACAAAGCCCACCCCAAACCATGCGGTCGGCCAGATGGTGCTTTGTCTTGGGGCTTCATGGAGTTCCCAGTCCAGGCTGATCCCTGCTGCTGCCTGCAGGGGGTTGGGACTCCTCTTCAGGAACAGATTTGTTTCCCCATCAGCACACAGCCGGCTGTAGCCATTTTCTTCCCACCCTCTGCCCTGGGAAAAGTCTGTAAGCCAGTCCACTTGGTCTCCTGCCCCAAACTCCGAATCAAAGTTCTGCCACAAGTCTTTATCTAGGGGCATCTTCTTCAGGACTAGCTGGCCTAGCCCACCCAGGTTGGCAGAAAGAAATCTTCTCTGTCCTCCCTCACCACCTCCAGTGTAAATCAAGGGCCCAAACAGAGGCAGGTAACCCTCCCAGTGTCTCTTGCCCTCCAACCTCACAGGGCGCTGGGTGCCTCTCACTGCTGGAATTTGCCCAAGGACTGCACCCATCATAGGAGCTGCATCCCACCCTATAAGGCCATTATGGGGCACCCAAGGGATGAAGTCAATTGGGTATCTTATCTCACCCATCTCTCCAGACGCTGGGAGCTCCTCTTGGACATGAACTCCCTTCTCAGGCTTCTCCTGCTGCACTTTTTCTTGCACAGCCATTTCTCCAATCGCTGGCAGCTCCTCTCCAGCCTCTAGTTCACCTTTCTCCAAGGCTTTTTCTTCCTCCTGCACTACTCCCTTAACAACAGGCACACAGGGAGCGGAGAAATTATCCTCAGTATCTCTTCTCCAGCCTCTATTCCACTTTTTTCTGAGGCCTCTTCCTCTTCATTTTCCAGCCTGTCCTCCTTCAACTCTTGGGGTTCCAGCTTTCTGCTGTCTTCCCCCCTGGCAGGCTCCTGGACAATCAAAGCTTCTTCCTTCTCTGCTATTGACTGCAGCTCTTCATAGTCCAAACCCTCCAGCTGCCCATCCACTTTCTGGATCTCTTTAGCCACCCCAGTCTGGGTACTCTGCAGCTGGACTCCTGGGTCCCCCTCGACCCCTTGTAGTGGCTGATCAAGCAGGGCTCTCACCTCCTCACATGGGGTCTCCTTTTCCTCTTCAAAGGTACTTCCCAATATCCGCCTCATTCATTGCCAGTGCTCCGGGTCCTCCTGGCGCTCTCTTTGTCTTTGCTGCTGGTCCTCCTGGCGCTCTTTCTGCCTTTGCTGCTGGTCCTCCTGGCGTTCTTGTTGCCTCTGCTGCTGCTGACTATTCTCAATCTGTTCTGCTTGCTGCTGGAGCATCAATTTCATCTGTTCCAGGAGGGTTGCTGTTATCTCCTCCATCGTGACTCAGGCACACCTTGCTCCCAATGCTTCTCCCAGGAAACTGAATCCCACTTCTGACACCAGTGTTGCGTGCCTCCCCCAATCTCCGAGCGGTGAGATTTCAGGGGTCCCTGCGCCCATCCAGGGTTTGGTTTTCTTTGGGAAGAAGGTCAGCAGAGACTGCAGTGTCTTTATGAAATATGGTTTATTTATTTACACACATTCCAACCTGAGCTCAAGAATGGAGGCGTTCAATGCATCAGCAGTCCAATATTCAGCTTTCCATCTGGGTGCAGGGGCATCCTATAGCTATGATGCAGAGGGATAGCCTCTCTGCGTACCTGCAGCCCCAGCCATTCTCTAGAACACACTCTAAAACTACAAGCACAAAATTCTCCTAGGCTCCGGGGGGGGGGAATGCTCTCCTGAAGAGTTTCAATAACAAAAGGATCTTTCTGGCCCATTTCACCAGTTGCCGGGGCAACCGAAAGGCCCATCATCTTACCTGGCCACTCCATTCGATTAACAAAGGAGATTCATCTGGCTAGCAGAGCCAGCCCCCAGGGTATAGGATTCCAAATCAGAGGCTGGAAAGGTGACCCATAGAAATCATCCATTCCAACCCCCCCATGCTCATAACAATATAGTTTTCAATTTACTGATATCAACAATTTTTAAAAATAGTCTAGTAGAAAAAACTACACTAAACATAATACTACTACTAAACATACTACTACTAAACATAATAATACTAAGGCGGGAAGTAAGTCCCGTTGAGTCTTACTTCTGAGTAGACATGTATAGGATAGCACTGTAAAGCAGACTGTACATGATTTGTAGTGCTGTGATTTATGCAGACTCATGGATAATACCATGCATTCTCAGTCGTTCCACTGTTGATAACAATAATGTGAATTCTCTTGAAAGACATTGCTTGGCTCATGTAGTTGGACTCTTGACATGACAAGATGCCAGTTAGTGTTCCTATTGTGTGATCTTAGAATTCAATTGTGCCCATCTGCCAGTGGAATCGATATTGGCTTGCACAGCAGTCATCTCTTTCCTTTTCTCCCCCTGCATCCTTCAAACACTCCAGAATTTGCTCGGGAGAGTTGGGGGACCCTCTGGAGCAGGTTTGGGGAGGGTGTGGGGGAAGGAAAAGAAGGGGAAGTTCCATAGCATGATCCAAAGTCTGCTCACATGACATGGATTTTACCCCTAGGAGCAAACAAGATAAGATGAGAGAGCTGTCTCCCAGCCATTTTTCTTCTTGTGCACCTGTTAGGATGGGTGGGCACTGAAAATATGAGCAGAGTGGGAGGAAATATAGGAAGCCCTTATAGTCAGACCACTGGTCCATCTAGCTCAGTAATGTCTATACTCACTGACCGGCAGAGACTGTTCAGGGCTTAGTCACGGATCTTTTCCAGCCTTGCCTGGAGAGGCTGAGTATTGAACCTGGGACCTTCTGTGTGGAAAGCAGATGCTCTAACATGGATCTATACCTACTGTCTCTTTTTCTGATCAAAATCACACATGTGTGCGTGCACACACACGCACACACACACCAGCTGCTTTCCCATAGTCTATGCATCTTTTTACTGTGGTGAGTTGGAGAAATCATTTCCATCAGTAAAAAGGACCCCAAATAAAAGGGTTAATCACTCCATTCCTCTCACCACTCTGTAATCAAATTCATATGTGTGTGTGCACACCCACACACATACACCCACATATACACACCCACCCTGCACAGCTGAATTTCAGTAAAACAAAAACTTGTGATCACAAGATTCTTATGAAATGATCTCCTCACTGAGGTGTGTTTCATTCCAACTTTGTATTCTTTCAAACGCCAGGTAAAAACATGTCTTTTTCAACAGACTTTTAGTAGCTGATGAGGTACATCATTTTTATTGTATTTTTAATTATTATATAATATTTGTTGAACCACCTTGTGACCGTTTTTGATGAAGGGTGGTGTAGAAATCTCTTAAGGAATAGACAATCAATAAATACACTGTGTTTCATCTCCTTTATCCATCACTCATGAAGCCAAACTTTGACCTGGATTTGGCAGTAACGAGAGTCTCTGAACAGTCTTCAAAGGTAGTCCTACACAGAGTACATTGCAATGACTCATTCACAATTATTCCTAGTACATTAGTACAACACACTGTTGTGGTAAGCATCTGAATACAGGAACTGTGTGGATGGGGCCAGTTCTCTGAATTGTTACCCTGCTGTGAGTCCAGACAATTATTAGGTGGGGGAAAACAACATAGTATACAACTGACCTCAATAAACATAGGCAGTGTATTCAGACACATAGAGCAGTGGGAGTGAATAGTGCCATGGGGAAGCAGTTCCTAAGCCACTAGTACAGTGTGAATGGTCCCCATATCACTCCATTATTAAACCATTCCTATAACCTCAGTACTTCCCTAGGGCCCTACTCTATGGGGTCCCTACCCTAAGTGTTAAATGCATGTTCAATAGATATACAGAAAAGTATGCTGTCACTGTTATCACAAATGCTACAATTTACACGGATTAATTGTACTAGGTGTGTTTTAGTATAACAAATTGCATGGGGGGCATATGCAGGAGTCCTTTCTGCAAATCAGGAAAAGCCTGCTATGTAAATGAGAGTTTGGGCCAATTTTAAAAGGTGTAAGATCAGTCATTTTTGTAGTGAATTGCCATTGAATCAGAAGCTGCAGTGGTATCTTCCAATTAGCTGATCTTTCAGCTTGGGTTTCTTTGGTGGTACAAATGGACTGGCGCATTATCTCTTTCTGTAGTGTGCCTAAAAGATAGATTTGATGACTGTGAGCAAAGACATGAAATTGCTATAGGCTTGCACTCTTATCGCCTGCCACTTATTTGATTTATATGATAAGTGATCTCCAATGACCCTCCAAGGCACTGAACCATTAGAGAGTTATTATGTGCAGTGATAAGAAATCTTCAGATACCTAAACCTTCTCTCTTCTCTTCTCTTCTTCTCCCTTTTTTAACCGTTGAGAGTTACATCAATTCTGGAATAAAGTACATTTTAATGTACGATGTTGCACGCCAAGTAATATTCAGAAAGACAAACAGACGTAAATCAATAGCACTCTGATAAAGACTTTAAAATGGGCGCATTCAGCAAACAGATTGCTCTCTGTAGGATCTGTGTTTTTTCTCCTTGTTCTCTGAAGGCTGAATGGCTCTGCAGCGTTAGTACAAATTCAAGGTTCCTGCTGGCCAGATAGGAGGAGGCTAAGAAGTACCTTTTCCATCTCCTGGCCTGAACAAACATATAGCAGCAGAAGCCAGAGAGGGGCTCTCTCTTTGGTTTAAAATAAATTGTGTCACATCTTGGTTCTACTTTCATTACAATGTGCCACCCCTTATCTGACCCATACAATGCAAACCTATGCCTGTTTTCTCATTGACCCCCACAGAGGTCAATGAGGCTTATTCAATAGTAAGTGGGTTTAGGACTGGAGCCTTACAGTGCAATCCTACATACTTAGATGTAGGGATGAGGGAGAACTTTGGCTCAGTTCACATTTGAATGTGACCTCATTCGTGCATCCCGGAACTGAATACGGGAACTGAAATGCAGCCATGCTTCAGAATTCCCACTTCTCTGAATTTTGCGGTGCACTTCTCCAACCAAACGATGTGCACAAAAACTGTATATGTTAGGGGCATTAAAATGTGTATGTTAATGAAAATAGCATACAAAATGCATTATATTAAAATTGCTTGCAGAAATGTATATGGGAAAATGCATAAAAAATATGTGTGTTAGGAGAAATGCACGCTAACATGCTGATGGGGTTTTTTTGGGAGGGGAACATTCACAGACTGATACGTACATCTGGTGAACTGAATGAAGATTGGAAAAATGAGGAACAGAAAGAAACCAGAGTTGACAGGCTCTGTGTTGCTGCTGTTTTATTGCACAATGAAATGTTTTCTTGTTCAGTAAAATACTGTGCTGCGAGGAACATGGGAACCTGCTGTATACTGAGTCAGACCATTGGTCCATCTAGCTGAGTATTATCTGCACTGAGTAGCAGCTGATCTCCAGGATTTCAGACAGAGGTCTCTTCTAGTCCCAGCCCTACCTGGAGATGCCAAAGATTGAACCTAGGATCTTCAGCATACAAAGCAGGTGTTTTACTACTGGCTACCATGCTGGGGACTGTGTGTGCATGTATAAGGGGTAATAGGAATACTTTCTAGTTAATCCAGGAAGTCATGAGAATTGCAGTTGCCAGGAACCAATGGAATGAACTGATACAACTTTTCCGTTATTCCTCACTCATCCTTCCTAGCCTGGGATGCCTCGTCTTCTTGAAGGTGCCCTGTTTTACAAACACTGCATTTACTGTCCAATAGTTGAAAAGCATATAGAGTCAGATGGATGGGACAGAAAGGCATCAAGCTCGAACTCTGCTGTATGAGGAAACAGCAACATGGGGTGGGTGGGTGGTTTAATAAAGGAAAACACATTGTGTTTGGTTTGTTTATTTATTTTAGTGCCTTCCATATGCAGGGCACAATAACGAACCAAGGACAGCTCTCTGCCTCAAGGGGCCTCCAAAATCTAAATTTAGGCAATATTTAGAGTGGGAAGGAAGGAGGAGGAGTGGATGAGGCAAGGATTAACAGGAACAATTGCGGTAGTATTGTATTTAGATTGAAATCACATTCTTTTTATTTAAAATGACTTTCTTGAAATATTATTTCTAAACTTATACCAATCATAGATGTCCCAGAATTGAAAACCTAAGTCCTGTCCTGACTGGTGGCTTTTTGCAAGTATATTCTGCAACAAGTCACTGCTGCAATACTGGTACATCGGTAGTGGATTTTTATTGGCCTGTCCACACATCATTCTGTTTTATTAGTTGTGCTGTGATGCTTCTGCATTGTTACTGCATTATTGCCACGAGGAGGGGCACTCTTGTGCTATAGCACAACAAAAATAGTGCAGTCCCACCCTCGCCCCTCAAACATTTGTGTGATAAAAAGTTAAGAGGATTTCAGCAGGAAGCTATGGAAAATGCACCAACTGGAAATGAAGTATGTCCACCCCAACACTTTTGCAGGTGCACAGTACTGAAAGTGGGATCTCTTTATGCAAAGTTGCAGAGGAAAATTTTCCAAATCAAGGTTTTCCAGAAGAACCACATCACTGATACTCGCTCAGAAAAACTAAACCCTGGTGATTTCAATGAGGCTGGGCTAACTCTCAAGGAATCGTGCATTACATTGTAGCCCAAGTTTTTAGGCTATTTTTCCATTTAAGCTATGAAAAACATTTCCCAGTGTTGTAGGGAAAGGGAAATGAAGAGAATCAGTTTTAAAATTGAAAGCATGGACTGGCCCATGTAGTTTTTTCTTTTCATTTAAATGACAGACATGGGAAATTTAGAAAACATGATTTATGCATCACTTGCGAAGACGGCCAGAGTCTCTCCTAATTTGTTGCATAATGAAACCATATAAATGTTTACAGCTGTTGCATATGCTCTTTGAAAGTCCCTCTGTAAGGAAGCGATTTTGCTTTAAAATAAAATTAAAGCAAGAGCGCAGACAAAAGAGTTCCCACCTCACTATTTGGTTCTTTTCTCTTGTGCATTTTATAGGAAGCAACTCTTGGCAAATTTAAATGAATATTTTAATTTTTATTTTGGGGCTGGCAACTGTTAAATTCTGTCAAGTACTGGCACTGTTTGCAATACATGCTAATGTGAAAAGTTGGCACCCTCCAGGATTCTTGCTTTGTACATGACACTAGTGCAAGTGCCTTCTCTCTCTCTCTCTCTCTCTCTCACACACACACACACACACACACACACACACACACACCTGCAGCATCTCCATGCAGGAGGAATGGTGATACATGCAAAATTCATCACAATGTGTGATGAAATGCCTCCCAGTGCTTTCAAAGAATGGTAAATTTTAAGGACAGGCAGTGAAAAGCAAAAATCACAAACATAGCTGATTCCTATTTATTCTGAAATCTTTAAAGCAGAGTTTGTTTTGTGTTCGCTTGTGTTTTCCAAAGGTCACTTCCTTGCATTCTGGGTAGAGAGAGGACTAATAACTGTAACCCTGTTCCGGCATTCTTAAACTGTATCTGTGGAGAGTTGGCAATGCCATCACTCCCAAATTTCCCAAGTTAACTCAACATGTTAAGGTCTGAGCATGGGGGGGGGGGGGAAGGGTGTAAGTGTGTGTGGGGGGGAAGGGTGTAAGTGTGGTTCTTACAATCTTCCCAATAGTAACGGAGTTAAGCTGAACATGTTTATAATCTCCCTTCAGATCTTCCTGTTCAATATGGCAATATTGAGGTGAATGGGGCAAAGCTGTGCGTTGCACCTCCACAGACACAATTTCAGAACACCTGAATAGGGTGGCTGTATCCATCTATGTATCATCTCAGCCTTTAGGAAAAATAATATTGCTACAAGATCAGCTTATATAATGGGAGAATGAGTCTTATTTATTTGAGGGTTTACAACCATATTTTTTTTCATTTCTCTCCATGGAGAGACAATATTAAAACTTCCAAGCAAATGATTAAAAACCAAATCAGCAGCATTGCCATAGCAGGAAGAATGTTACAAGCCCAGCTAAGTTAAGAAAGTTAAGAAACTTGCCTAGAAAGTTTTAACAGCCCCATCGAAATGAACCCAGATCTAGTGAATCTCAAGCAACGAGTTCTGCGAATGTGGGGCTGGGGATAGGGGATGTGGCAGGGCAGGGTGGGAAGGGAAGAGCGCTAGTTACTGCCAAAGATCCTATGACCCCTGAAGGAGGAAATACCCACAGCAGGAATTTGTTACGAGGCCTCAGAGTTATGAAAGATTTGTGTTGGACTGGTGCTCCCTCGGGTATTCTGGACCCATGCCATAAAGGGCATTTCAGATAAGAACCAGCCACTTGAAATTTATCCAGATACAAGTTGGTAGCTAGCCTGGGGAGCTCTTGCAAGGTAATATTGTTCCCCCAGCAGATGCAAGAAACCATGGAGTTGCAAGGATGGAAACAGCATGGCAGATGCTGCCTACCCCAGCTTCCTCTTGCAGGGGAGTTGTAGCAAAGGGTAATGGAAATGAAATATATCCGTATTGCTCTCTCTCTCTCTCCTGCAATTGAGATGTAGAGAATATAGAGAGCATAGGGTTAGTGCAATGTAGAGATGGGAGGGGTTTTCCCATTCTGGGTGGAACTGGAGACCTTCACAACTGTGGTAGGAGAGGTCCTACAGTTTGATGCACTAAAGGCTGGTCCATTGAGTCTGCCCCACCAACTTCAGTCTATCCTCAGCCAGCCTACACAGCCTGCTTCCTTACAACCATTCTAAGGGGTGGCCTCGGCTGTCAGAGTCCTCCTCCTCCTCTGTCTCATTGTCCCCCTAGTAGAACTCAGCAGGGAGAGGAAGATGGGAACAAAATTAGAATAAGTTGGCTCTGCCTGTTATTGCCTCCATCTTTGTCATTGGCTCTGGCGCCACCTACTGTTTGCCTCCCTGCCTTCTGCCCCACCAGCCCCAATGGCCACCAACCACTGGTCTGATGCATGTATAGGGGCTCAGATAGTTCTGTTCAAGAAAAAGGGAAGGAAAAGACTCCTGCCTAGCATGATTCTTGGGTTATGGGATGTTTAAATAGGTGGCTTGTGTAACAAATGTTGGGACCGCTTTCAACATTGCCATATGCAAAGACTTACCAGTTAGTTTTTGCTACTCTTGAAGAGAGTTCTCTTGAACTTCAGTCCAACGACACATTAGATCCATCAATGACACGTTAGATCCATCCACACCTCATTGCTTTTTCAGGATTTGGGGGTCTTACCCTAGGTTTGCGACTGACTGAACATTTAGCTGCAGGGAATTTCAGCCAATCCTGGGCTACTGATGAGTGTACCTGAATGGCAGGGGTGGGAAAGCTCTGGCCCATGAGCCTAATTAGGCCCACCAGGTCTCCCCATGTGGCACATGAGACCATTTTAGTCTAGCCATACCTACTTTCCCTACACCTAATGTCAAGTGACATTAGGTGTGGGGCAGCATGCTCCATCCTGGTAAGGGGCACATCAAAGGTGGCATGTTCCATGCCTTCCATGGGCCCTGTCTGGCAATGGGATCAAAAAAGGCACCAACTCACATCTGGTCAGCTATATATCAGGGTTTATTCCAGAAATGTTGCTTCATGTTACCTGATTTCTCCCCTGGTCCATGTTCCTCACAGGACCAAGTCCTTCAGCAGACATCTTCTTCTAGGGTCTTCTTCAGTGTAGTTCTTTCTTCAGAGTGTCCAACTCTCACTTTTCTAGGCCTCAGGTGTAAGCCCCATACCCCAGGTACAACCAGTTCCCCCCAGAGCCGCATCATGGTTCCAGGGGAGGCTCTCCCCCAAAGAGGACCAGGTATTCTGCCTCCATGTCCTTGGCAGGCTTAAATCCAGGGGTCCTATGCCTCCTCAGTGAGAAGGGGAGCTAGATAAGCATAGACTATTAGTATTCCCTCTCTGCCCACACCCACTAGAGCTTAGAGGAACAACCTTAACTGTGTGAACACACTCCCAGTGTGTTCACTGTGCTTCTCTCCCTTCTTCCCCCTCTCTGGGGCTTTTGATATCTTCCCTATATTCCCACCCCTCATTCTACCAGAGGCATAGCAGCCTGGGCCTTCTCTGCCAGCAGGCAGCTGATGGAGAGTGCCCTGCCCTACTTCTTCCACAGGTGGAGTCCCAAGGCAATGTCTACCTGTAGTCTCCCTAGGAGTCATTGCCTGGTTGGTGCCCGGTGGTGTGGATTGGGGCCTACTTGAGGGGACCAGCAAGCCCTGGCAGCCTGTTGCAAGCAAGCAAAGACCTGGGTCAACCAAAAGACCTGGGTCAACCAAAATGGGTTTGCAGGTACCTCTGATCAGCTGATTGGCAGGACTTAGAAAGCACTGTGAACAGGGCTTCACAAGACCCAGGAATCAGATGTTTATCAGTGCTTTGATTGGTTTGATTTCAAACTGTGCAGGAAAAAAGGGTAACCTGATGTCATTGTGATGATTGATGGGTAAGTTGCCCCACCCATTTATCAAACTTGGCCCATGGGGGGGACAAAGGGCGAGATAATTATCTGACCGACGGACCAGATCAAGTTCCCCTCCCCTGCTGTACACATATTGTGCACGCCAACATGTATTGGTGGCATTCACACATTACATATGTTTAGGGTTGGGGTAGCCAACATGATTCCCTCCAGATGTTGTCCCATCATACCTGAGATTGGTCATACTGGATGAAAGGGGCTGATGGGAGTTGCAGTCCATCAATATATTTTTATATATATTAATACGTAAAGCAGCCCTTACAGTCATGCTGTGATTGAGAGCCAAACTAGGCAGGGTGTTAATTGTGTGAATCCAATTCCCTCCCTCCCTCCCTCTCTCTCTCTCTCTCTCTCTCTCACACACACACACACACACACACAGAGAGAGAGAGAGAGAGAGAGAGAGACAGCGAGAGAGAGAGAGAGCAGCCATGTGGGTCCCAAGAAGGCTATAAGGGATGGGGAGGGAGTTTCATGCTTCCCCCTTCCAAAATCCTGATTTTAAAAATCTACCCCAAAAACTGCTATTTAAGCATTCTATCCCAAAAGCGAAGCCTCTCTTGGCACCAATGAAGCTATGAGTGCTGCAGGAGAACAGCAATTGTAGATTTCCAACCATTGGCCTTCTCTTCAGGAATGGGGTGAATTGCTGCCTTCCCTCCGTCTCCCCCCAAAACCTACATGGCTCAGAAATGTGAGTTCAGTTGCGCACCTATCTTCTCTTAGGGGACCTCCCTTTACCTTATGTACTCATCTATGTAAGGAGAATTAGAATGAAAAGCCAACTATCTTGAAAGAGGAAAAGAAGTGCATGCATTGTCTGACACTGAAGGTATATGCTGCCTGAGACATGATTACCAGAGCAGAATAGTTGTTGGTTTCCTTTGGTTCAATCACACACTGTTCTAATAACATTTGAGTGACAACATCCTGTGGGACTGATGGACCCATGTGGGAGGGCTCTTACAACAGTACTGGAACTATGTAATCAGAGGGGGATGGCAACCAGGTCTATAACATATGAATCACCCCTCAGCAATCCATCAGCATGAAAAGGATGCTTGCGGCACAAAATCAGGGCTCTTTGCTTTCACATTGCGTAGTCCCCCGTGTGTTGCTTGCATCTAAGAAACTCTTGATGTTATAATATTCACTTATATCACTACCACCCATGCGGAGGCCTTGATTGAAAGCTCGTTGATATCAAGGAGAATGTTTCAACTCACATCAATGGCTTTTGATCAGGGCTCAGGTTGGGCACTGGAAATTGTTGTTAATTTTCTTTTGTGTAAGCTTGCGTGGGATAGGTAATTTTCCCTGAACGAGAAGGCTGTGTGCAGCCAGAAGAACTGAGCTATGTCACACTCAGTATTTATGGCAGATACAGTTGAGAATTTTCTTTTCATCTTTCCTCTAATGTTATTTTGAGCCTTTGCCAGAGATCTGAGAGGATAGTTGCTCCTGCACCGACCCCTTGTTTCACACCCATTCATTTTTCTCACTTTGCAGCTTTCAACCGAGCTAATGCTTTTCAGGGAGGCAGGGTAAAAAAAAAAAAGACTTATTGATTTAGAGTGCGGTCACTTTTGGTATCTGAGCCTCTATCCTGCCCATTTTGTGTGCTGTCACTATATATATTCACTTTCTATAAAGGTGTTCAGGGTGTTTTAGTCTCGTACATTTTGCCAGCACTACTGGCCTCTCTCCACATATCCCAGAGCAGCCTCTCACTTTCTCTCCTGTCCTTTTCATCTACTTCCTTCTGCTATGATAATGTGAAGGCAAAGCACACAGTGGGATCTCTCTGCACCATGTTCAAATCATCCTGTGTTTTTGTGGCCAACATCCAATTGCCCTCAACTCTTTTTTCCCTCTTGTGATTTTTAGCACTGCCTCGTCCTTTCTTTAACCAGATGTGTGCAAGAGAAGGATAGGGGTGGCGTTGCACAAGCATATTTCATTGGATTTCTGCTTAACTAGTAGACCTCAACTTTGGTCCAAGGTGAAGTGCGCATTTGCATAAGAACACAAGAAGAACCTGCTGGATCAGGCCAATGGCCCACCTAGTCCAGCATCCTGTTCTCACAGTAGCCAATCAAATCCTATGAGAAGCCCGCAAGCAGGACCTGAATGCAACAGCACTCTCCCCTCCTGCAGTTGCCAGCAACTGGTATTCAGAAGCATGCTGCCTCTTGTTCAAGGGATAGCCCCCCTCTTGCCCAAATATATGGGCCTACACAATTTTATTTTCTTCATTTATTCCCCACTCTTCAAAGATACTGTCTGGGGGGGTTACCTGGAAAAAATATAAATGTAACCTTAGAACAAAAATAATAAAATAATAGTGCATTTTTTACATACCAAGACATACATAGCCCATGGCAGCTAGGGATGGGTGAGTCCATTCTCTGTTTCTCATGTGTGCAAAACATCTGAAAAATAAAACATCTTTTTAAAAAATGTCCTTCTTAAGATCCTCCGTGGCACAGAGTGGTAAGCGGCGGTAATGCAGCCGAAGCTCTGCTCACGGCCGGAGTTCGATTCCAACGGAAGGAGGAAGTCGAATCTCCGGTAAAAGGGGTCGAGGTCCACTCAGCCTTCCATCCATCCGTGGTCGGTAAAATGAGTACCCGGCATATGCTGGGGGGGGTAAAGAAAGGCCGGGGATGGAACTGGCAATCCCACCCCATATATACGGTCTGCCTAGTAAACGTCGCAAGACGTCACCCTAAGAGTCGGAAACGACTCGCACTACAAGTGCGGGGACACCTTTACCTTTTAATGTCCTTCTTAAAAAAATTTAAAAAGAGATTTTCTGAACGCCATGGGAACAGCTTCACGCCCTTTTCTGCTTCTCTGACACATAATTCACTTTCCTTTCTCAAGACTTCTTCCATCAAGTTATGGAGACTTGTGCAGAGTGGTGCAAAACCGGCTGCTGGGGGGGGAGGGGAGAGACAACAACCCTCAGTCACCTTAGAAAATGAACATCTTACACTCCTGAAATTTAAATAGCAGCAGGAAATAAGGACAAAATAACTCTTTCTAGGTTGTCTGGTTTTATCAGGGCACTCATCTGCGCAGTAGGGGAGAGAGGGGGAAAGAGAGAATTCACCTTGAACAAATTTTATCACCAGGCAACACTCTTGAGACCAAAGGCCGAAAAAATAAAAAGAAGCAGACTGCTGTTTTAATGACAGGAAATAAGGCGGAGTTCATTTCTCTCACTCCTGTTACTCTCTTTGCTCACCACCACTGGCTACTGAAATGAAAGGATTGCCTGTTTGTTTCTAATAGAAATGAAGAGGGATGCTATGCTTGTGTGTTAAACATGCTTTCTCCAAATGTCGCCTTACTATCTGCATTGTAAAGCAATCCTAAACACTGAGTGTTTTGGAATACAGATTTAAAACGCTGCGCTTGTTCTCAGTAGTGTGGTGGCAAATTCAGAATTACAGGGTCGTTTCAGGATAGTCACAGCCAAGGCCCCTCCCCTCTCTCTCCTTTTTTTGCTGCTGGGTTGAGGATGAGATCCTTGTTAATTCCTTCACCGACCACAACAGATGTTCCTAGGAGCCAATGAGCATGAAACGGGAGAGTGTTAGCTACTGAGAAGAGTCTTCTCAGTGGCTGACTCACCTCCTTTCACTCTAATTGGCTCCAATCAGCAGGAAAGGACAAGGAAGCATGTTAGGAGATTCTTATCAGTGGCTAATAAACTCCTCTTTCATGCTGATTGGCCCACAGGATGCTGGAGACATTGGGACTCTGCTCCTAAAAAAGCAAGGGATCTGAGACCCCCCAAGTCCCTGGACAACTACAACCCTACTTGTTCTTGAGAACATGTGTAGTCTGTGGCAAAATGGTATCTGCTAACACCAGAACATTATAAAAGGATACATGACACAGTGGGGAGAGAGACCAGCAACAGTCCTTTATGAATAAAGTGGTTTTTCAGAGGGACTAAAAAGCACAGGGAGTACTTTTACTAACAATGCAGGAGCTTGTTTTCCAGAACCTGGACAATCTGCCAGGTTTATAAAGGGGTAACTCTTGAGCTCTGTAATGCTTGGCACTTGCATGGAACTTTCTGCTTGATTTTTGGATCATTGTTAATTGCATTGTGCTGCAAGACAGTGAAAGACATTTACCCCGACATACAGACAAGGAAAACTCAATCTCAGCCATAGTGGGGGTTGGCTGGTCAGAGTGGCCTCTCAATGCTGCACCAGGGGGTTTCTGAGCATCATCAACAGAGAGATCTGCAGTTGGAGGAATACCAAGTGGCCTTGCCAGCCTGCAGAGAGAGAAAGAGTGGAGCATGATTCTGCCAATGTGAATTATGGATAGGGATGAAGAAAAAAATCAATTAAAGATGAACCTTCCTCATTCACACTTTCCAAAACAATACACAGACTGAAACGCAGCTAGCCTTTGAAATTTGCACTTCTCTGAATTTTGCAGTGCACTCATCCAGCCAAGCATTGTGTACAGAAATGTATATACTGTAGTCAGTAGCAGGCAGTGAAGGCAGCATGGTGTACCTTGCTTCTGGAGGGTCATTGCCACTTACTAAGAGGGACAACGGCACAAGGTATGGCGAGTGAGGTATGGCATGGCCGCAGGAGCAGCAAATTGGCTCTGCCACCATGCCCACACCATGCATGACTTCTCACACCTCACCCTTCTCCCTCCTCCCTCATGATAATGGGCAACAACCGTCAGCATCTAGAAGCCAGATGCACAATGTTGCCCTGACTTCACTTCCCCATCGACTGCTAAGTGCGCATAGAAGTGAATGTATTTGTGAAAATCATATACAAGCATGCATTATATTAGGGGATATTGTTTTGCAAATATTGCATATAAAATGTGTAAATTCAGAGAAATTAGCACTACAATGCTGGTGGATTTTCATGAAAGTTGTTGTTGAAATCACAATCTGATGTGGAAATGTAGAAAACTGAATTTAAGACTGGGAAAATGTGAAACAGAGATAAAGTAAAACTGACAGATTCATCCATCCCTAATTATAGGCCATCCATTTTAGGGGAAAGAGTGGGTGCCTTTCACCTCCACTTCCTTAAAGTGTCCATCTGATAAAGATAATTGGTGGTGTATCCCTTCAATGTCTCCTATGGTTTGGTGGTGTCTGATAAATGTGTTGAAGCTTGGTAAATGTAACACCTATTTAAGAAGAGGGCTAGGAGCCTGCATAGAGAGCAATAAGCCTGCTTTGGCCTTGTTTCCTCCCCCCCTCCTCAATTTCTAATTGAGCTGCTCCTTCAATCTCAAAGAATTCAAAGAAGATGTGAAACTGATCAGATTAAAAGTTGCTGGGAAACTTTGTTTCTTTTCTTTTCAGTGGGCCACATATGTGGGCATGAATGCTTCTTTTCTCAGGAGAGAAATCGACTCCCAAATTGCTCTGTAGAGCCTTTGGGAGTTGACTGCAGCTGCCATAGTCTTACCAAATAAGAAACCCCTTGGAAAAGTTACTTTTTTGAACTACAACTCCCATTGTAGCTTGGGAGTTCTTTTAGATCCATCCCTGTCACTTGAGGCTCAGATAGCCTCGGTGGCACGGGGTGCTTTTTACCAACTTCGGCTGGTGGCCCAGCTACGCCCCTATCTAGACAGGGAGAGCCTCGCTTCAGTAGTTCATGCGCTGGTAACCTCGAAATTAGATTACTGCAATGCGCTCTACGTGGGGCTGCCTATGAAGACGGTTCGGAAATTGCAGCTTGTGCAGAATGCAGCGGCCAGACTGCTAACGGGGACCAGACGGTTCGACCATATAACACAGATTCTAGCCTGCCTGCACTGGCTGCCTATTTGTTTCCGGGCCCGGTTCAAAGTGCTGGTTTTGACCTACAAAGCCCTATACGGCACAGGACCACAATACCTGTTGGAACGCCTCCCCCACTACGAACCTGCCCGTATACTACGTTCATCATCAAAGACCCTCCTCCGAGTTCCTACTCATAGGGAAGCTCGGAGGGTGGCAACGCGGAAAAGGGCTTTTTCTGTGGTGGCCCCCGAACTGTGGAACGATCTTCCAGAGGAGATACGCCTGGCGCCAACGTTGCTATCTTTTCGGCGCCAGGTTAAAACTTTTCTCTTCACCCAGGCTTTTTAATATGTTTAGTATGCGCTGACATTGTTTAATTTTTAACATTTTAAACTTTTAATGTGTTTTATATTGTCACATGTTATTGTATTTTTGATGTTTCTTGTCTTGTGAACCACCCAGAGAGCTTCGGCTATGGGGCGGTCTATAAGTTTAATGAAATAAATAAATAAATAAATAAATCAGCCCAATCCAGTGGCCTTGCTGGCTGGGGCTGATGGGAGTTGTAGTTCAAAAAAGTAACTTTTCCAAGCTCTGAGTATACCCTGTGAACCAGTCCTCAGATGGTTCTTTTAGGAAAATAAAGAGCTGCCTTAGACTGAATCAGACCATTGATCTGTCTAACTCAGCATTCTCTACAGTGACTGGCACTGGGTCTCAAGGATATCAGATAGAGATCTCTCCTAGCCCTGTCTGGAGATGCTGGGGATTGAACTTGGGACCTTCTGCATGCAAAGCAGATGCTCTGCCACCAAGCTACAGCCCTTCCCTTTTACCTCAGCCACCACACACTCCCTGAACTCTCTCTTACCCTCTGATCACTGTACACTTTGGCTGAAACTACATATGACCTGCAATTCCATGAATGTTTCGCCCTGACTTTAAAAACAAAAGCAGAAACAGGCCTAGAGGCTATGTTTTTAAGCGGAGTAGTGGCAGGTGCCGCTTGACCCTTTTCCCTTTGGCCATTTTTCACATAAAATCACTCTCCCCCAGCTATTTTGAGCAGCCAAAGGGAAAGGGGTTAAGCATACTCACTCAGCCCCTACCAGTACTCCGCTAAAGATGGCAGTGTATGGTTCTTTTTTATCCCCTTGCAACATTACAATACCTGGATCAGTTTTGCAACCAACAAGCAGGTATAGCAATCAAATTGGTGCCTTGAACGTGCATATAAATTTAATAAATAAATAAAATGGTGGGAAGACAGCAGGTTCCACCCAAACAGACACACTATGAACGCTAGAGCTCATGTCTGGAGTGTGCTTACAAACGTACGTGATTGGGAACTCCATGCACGTGGGAATTTTGTCAAGACAAGGTTCCCAATCATGGGAGGAGGTACCTGTACTTGTATGACTAAATGGAGCTAGACACATTGAGATGCTCTTCAAATGCATTTAGATTAGGCATCTGAGCTTAGTCCTACCCAGGTAGGCTGGGAATGCTCCTAGTCTGAAACCCTGCAGAGCTGCTGCCAGTCAGGGTGGACTATGCTAAACTAGATGGACGAATGGTCTGACTCAGTGTAAGGCAGCTTTCTACTTTCCTGAAAGGAAAGGAAACAGTCATTCACATATATAAACCTAACACAAATATATGAGAGGCTTTCTTTCTTTATGAGGCTGGTTTTACAAATTGTGGACTGATCAACTGACATCTTTCTTCTTGATTTCTTTCATTCACAGGCAGTGAAGGTTCTGGAGAAACCAGTCAAAAGGAAACTTCTACCTGTGATATTTGCCAGTTTGGGGCAGAGTGTGATGAAGATGCAGAAGATGTTTGGTACAGTAACTTATGTTTATTATTCATTTCTTTGTCTTGAGAAACTTGATTTCCCCCTCACAATACTTTTCCATCCTGATCGCTCTCCTTGGAATATGTGCTGCTTGTTGTTAAAACTGTAGTTGGCAGTGAAAATCTTGAATGTGCATTTAGAATGAAAGAGACTCAAAAGAAGAATGCAGAGAGAAACAAATTTCTCCCACGCACCTACCCACTCCCACTTGAAATCTGATGGCTTAAAATTCATTTCCACTGTTTTAGTGGAAGGAGGCTGCTGCTGCAAGCTTCACAAAGCACTGAGGCATTGTTAAGGTAGTACATTGAAAGTAATATGATAAAGTAACCATGTTTCATATATACACCAATTTCCTTTACTATTGCCTCTGGTCAAACAGGTTTGGCAGGTTTTTGAGGGACTTTGAGCTATTTAAAAGAAATTGTCTTCTGTCTTATCCTTGCCTAATGGACGTGATGATAGATGGATCGTATTGTGATGATAGATAGATTATGGATAGGTGAGAAATTCGATTTCAGTTCACGTTTGAAGCCGAATCTATCAAATTTGCACGTTCCGAAACAATATGACAACCAAAACACTGCCATCCTTCAACATTCACACTTACTCAAATTTTGCAGTGTAGTTCTCCAACCAATGTTTGCAAAAATGCTTACGTTATGGGAAAATGTTCCTAAGAATAAAAATAACATACAGAAATGCACTATATGATGAGGAATTGCTTGCGAAAATGTGGACATTAATCAAAACTGCCTACAAAAATGCGTTTGTTAGGGGAAATTTGCATTAAAATGCTGGAGAATTTTCATGAGGATTAAAGAAAAGATCGCAAATTGCTGCAGAACTGTGGAGAACTGAATTTCAGATTGGAAAAATGAGAAACTGAGAGAACTTTCCATCCCTAAGATAGATAGATGTTGGAAGTACAACAGCAGGGACCATTCATCCAGCAACCACTGTTCAGTCAGTAACCTAAGGGATGAATTCTGCTATTGGTCTGGCTGACGGCAGACTCTGATTGGCTGAAGGTTAGGGTCAGATGGGAGTTAGCTGTCAGTGAGAAAGACAGTTGAGATTTGACAGTTGGAAGCGTTGAATGGGAGAGTTCTGCCGGAGTTTTCCCCTTGTGTAGACCTGACCGAAGTAAGGCAAACCTCTCTGTTTAGTCTCTCCTCATATCATAGACAGTTCCTGTTCATTTTACCTCAGTAAAATATTATCAGTTTCCTTTCCCTCTGGATTCCATTTGCGTCATTCCAGTCACTCTGCCAATATTAAGATAGGACACAGAGAGAGAGAGAGACATGGACGGATAGATGCTTTTTGTGGTGTAAGAAGTCTAGCACCTGTTGGACTTTGAACAAATATAAATTCCAATTGTACAACACAATACGAAGGCTGAAAAATATCACATGTGGGAGAAATGTGGGAGAAACCTTAAACAAAACTATGCAGGTAAGAAGCCAGCAGGGGTGTGGGGGCTTTCCAGTGTTTTGCACTGCCTGCAGCATGTACGACTATATGCCTGTTGGACAGAAGTCGTGGGTGTGCTCTCGGTGCAATGAGCTCCTGGCTCTCCGGGAATGACTTCATTTCCTTGAGGCCAAGGTGGCGGACCTGGAAAAGCTGAGAGAGGCAGAGAGGTGTGTGGAGGAGGCCTTCAGGGACGTTATAGCTGTGTCCCACTCCAGCGATGATAGCTCTCCTGCTATCATGGAGAACGATGGTCTCGGGGAAGGAGAGCATCCAGCTGAGGAAGAGGGAAACGATCCCTTAGAAGGGACCCATTCCTTGGGGGATGAGCAGCTATCCTCTCGTGCCGAGGATATATCTCCAGGGGGTGGAGGGATCCTTGTAGTGGGTGATTCGATCATTAGGAACATAGACAGTGGGGTGTGTGATGGGCGTGTAGACTGCAAGGTGTTTTGCCTGCCTGGTGCGAAGGTTGCGGATATCGCCCGTC
Organism: Rhineura floridana; assembly: GCF_030035675.1. NCBI lineage: Eukaryota > Metazoa > Chordata > Lepidosauria > Squamata > Rhineuridae > Rhineura > Rhineura floridana. The sequence continues at coordinate 26,571,435 of NC_084481.1, forward strand.
GTTTAGATAGTTTGGTAGACAGTACTGGGAAGGAGTCAGTGGTCGTGGTGCACGTTGGCACCAACGACATGGGGAAATGCAGCCGTGAGGTCCTGGAAGCAAAATTTAGGTTGCTAGGTAGGATGCTGAAAGCCAGGACCTCCAAGGTGGCTTTCTGTGAAATGCTACCGGTTCCACGCGCAGGACCAGCCAGACAGGCCCAGCTTCGCAGTCTCAATGCGTGGATGAGACGATGGTGTCGGGTGGAAGGGTTCGGATTTGTTAGGCACTGGGGAACATTTTGGGACAAGCCGGGCCTGTACAAAAGGGACGGGCTCCACTTGAACCAGAATGGAACCAGACTGCTGGCACTTAAAATTAAAAAGGTAGCAGAGCAGCTTTTAAACTGACTGAGGGGGGAAACCCGACAGGAGCTGAGAAAGGTCCGGTTCGGAATAAACCTCCCCCCTGGGATAAAAACCAAAGAAATGATGAAATTTTAAAAGGGGTAGGCCTAGAAGTAGGCATTGTGAGAGCAGGGGCACAGGATATAAATTCAGAAGAGCAAAATTACCACAGGCCTAACCACAAGTGCCAAAGACACTTGAAGAGAGACACTGCTTACAAGTGCCTGTACGCTAATGCTAGGAGCCTGCGAACCAAGATGGGAGAACTGGAGTGATTGGTCTTAGAGGAGAGCATTGATATAGTGAGCATAACGGAGACCTGGTGGAATGGAGAAAACCAGTGGGATACGGTTATCCCTGGATATAAACTATATCAGAAGGACAGGGAAGGACGTATTGGTGGCGGAGTCGCTCTATACGTGAAAGAAGGCATTGAATCCAGCAAGCTCGAAACCCCCAAAGAGGCAGACTCCTCCACAGAATCGTTGTGGGTGGTGATACCATGCCCCAGGAGGGACTTAATACTGGGAACGATCTATCATTCCCCTGATCAAAATGCTCAGGGAGACCTTGAGATGAGATATGAAATTGAGGAAGCATCCAAACTAGGAAATGTGGTAGTAATGGGTGACTTCAACTACCCAGACATAGACTGGCCGCATATGTGTTCCAGTCATGACAAAGAAGCAAAGTTTCTAGATATTCTAAATGACTATTCCCTAGATCAGTTGGTCATGGAACCGACCAGAGGGACGGCAACCCTGGACTTAATCCTCAGTGGGGACCGGGACCTGGTGCGAGATGTAAGTGTTGTTGAACCGATTGGGAGCAGTGACCACAGTGCTATTAAATTAAACATACATGTAACTGGCCAATTGCCAAGAAAATCCAACACGGTCACATTTGACTTCAAAAGAGGAAACTTCACAAAAATGAGGGGATTGGTAAAAAGAAAGCTGAAAAACAAAGTCCAGAGGGTCACATCACTCAAAATGCTTGGAAGTTGTTTAAAAACACTATATTAGAAGCTCAACTGGAGTGCATACCGCAGATCAGAAAAGGTACCGCCAGGGCCAAGAAGATGCCAGCATGGTTAACAAGCAAAGTCAAGGAAGCTCTTAGAGGCAAAAAGTCTTCCTTCAGAAAATGGAAGTCTTGTCCGAATGAAGAAAATAAAAAAGAACACAAACTCTGGCAAAAGAAATGCAAGAAGACAATAAGGGATGCCAAAAAAGAATTTGAGGAGCACATTGCTAAGAACATAAAAACCAACAACAAAAAATTCTATAAATACATTCAAAGCAGGAGACCATCTAGGGAGACAATTGGACCCTTGGATGATAAGGGAGTCAAAGGTGTACTAAAGAACGATAAGGAGATTGCAGAGAAGCTAAATGAATTCTTTGCATCTGTCTTCACAGTGGAAGATATAGGGCAGATCCCTGAACCTGAACTAACATTTGCAGGAAGGGATTCTGAGGAACTAAGACAAATAGTGGTAATGAGAGAGGAAGTTCTAAGCTTAATGGACAATATAAAAACTGACAAATCACCGGGCCCAGATGGCATCCACCCGAGAGTTCTCAAAGAACTCAAAGGTGAAATTGCTGATCTGCTAACTAAAATATGTAACTTGTCCCTCGGGTCCTCCTCCGTGCCTGAGGACTGGAAAGTGGCAAATGTAACACCAATCTTCAAAAAGGGATCCAGAGGGGATCCCGGAAATTACAGGCCAGTTAGCTTAACTTCTGTCCCTGGAAAACTGGTAGAAAGTATGATTAAAGCTAGATTAACCAAGCACATAGAAGAACAAGCCTTGCTGAAGCAGAGCCAGCATGGCTTCTGCAAGGGAAAGTCCTGTCTCAGTAACCTATTAGAATTCTTTGAGAGTGTCAACAAGCATATAGATAGAGGTGATCCAGTGGACATAGTGTACTTAGACTTTCAAAAAGCGTTTGACAAGGTACCTCACCAAAGGCTTCTGAGGAAGCTTAGCAGTCATGGAGTAAGAGGAGAGGTCCTCTTGTGGATAAGGAATTGGTTAAGAAGCAGAAAGCAGAGAGTAGGAATAAACGGACAGTTCTCCCAATGGAGGGCTGTAGAAAGTGGAGTCCCTCAAGGATCGGTATTGGGACCTGTACTTTTCAACTTGTTCATTAATGACCTAGAATTAGGAGTGAGCAGTGAAGTGGCCAAGTTTGCTGACGACACTAAATTGTTCAGGGTTGTTAAAACAAAAAGGGATTGCGAAGAGCTCCAAAACGACCTCTCCAAACTGAGTGAATGGGTGGAAAAATGGCAAATGCAATTCAATATAAACAAGTGTAAAATTATGCATATTGGAGCAAAAAATCTTAATTTCACATATACGCTCATGGGGTCTGAACTGGCGGTGACCGACCAGGAGAGAGACCTCGGGGTTGTAGTGGACAGCACGATGAAAATGTCGACCCAGTGTGCGGCAGCTGTGAGAAAGGCAAATTCCATGCTAGCAATAATTAGGAAAGGTATTGAAAATAAAACAGCCGATATCATAATGCCGTTGTATAAATCTATGGTGCGGCCGCATTTGGAATACTGTGTACAGTTCTGGTCGCCTCATCTCAAAAAGGATATTCTAGAGTTGGAAAAGGTTCAGAAGAGGGCAACCAGAATGATCAAGGGGATGGAGCGACTCCCTTACGAGGAAAGGTTGCAGCATTTGGGGCTTTTTAGTTTAGAGAAAAGGCGGGTCAGAGGAGACATGATAGAAGTGTATAAAATTATGCATGGCATTGAGAAAGTGGATAGAGAAAAGTTCTTCTCCCTCTCTCATAATACTAGAACTCGTGGACATTCAAAGAAGCTGAATGTTGGAAGATTCAGGACAGACAAAAGGAAGTACTTCTTTACTCAGCGCATAGTTAAACTATGGAATTTGCTCCCACAAGATGCAGTAATGGCCACCAGCTTGGATGGCTTTAAAAGAAGATTAGACAAATTCATGGAGGACAGGGCTATCAATGGCTACTAGCCATGATGGCTGTGCTCTGCCACCCTAGTCAGAGGCAGCATGCTTCTGAAAACCAGTTGCCGGAAGCCTCAGGAGGGGAGAGTGTTCTTGTACTCGGGTCCTGTTTGCAGGCTTCCCCCAGGCACCTGGTTGGCCACTGTGAGAACAGGATGCTGGACTAGATGGGCCACTGGCCTGATCCAGCAGGCTCTTCTTATGTTCTTATGTTCTTAAATGTGACTGTGTGAATTCACCCCTACCAAGAAAACGTTAAAAGATAGCACTGAGATTTCGTGCCAGCCTCTCTCAGACTGAGTATCCTGTGGTCAGATAGGCATAAAATGCATAAATGTTTCTTTTTTACTTATATGACCGAGGATAAAGTTAGGGTGAGTTTACACATGTGTGTTAACCATCCCAGGCCTGCAATATCAAGCGGTGTCACACAAGCATGTGTGAAACAGCAATCAAACCATCTTAGCTTGTATGTCGTTGCCCAACAAAGTGCTTTTTAATTGAGCCAGTTGGACATTGAAGAACTGCACAGACGGCCATCCATTTTAGAAATGGGCACATGATGTATGTGTAAGGGGTTGGGGATTTAGGACAGGAATCAAAATTGTTCCCATCCCTGATTTCTACATGTTCTAGGTTTGGTTTGCACAGGGGCACCTGTGCTACATAGTGCACACAGGCTTCTTCCATGAAGTCCGCACCCTGCAAGAACAGAGGTTACAGATTCCATGTAGGCCCCTGTGCAAATGAGATCGTGAATACATACACATTCATTTCTACATGAGATTATCATCTGCACAGCTATCAAGACATGAGATGATAAGGAATGTATATGCAAGTATCAGTCAGCCTTCAGCAAGGAGAAAGGATGTATTCTGATTTGTCAGTTTTCTTAAATTAATAGCAGATAATAATATGGTGGGAATGGGTGTGTAATCTATTTTAATTTGTTCTAAACTGTTTTTAGTCATGTGTTTTATATTGTTGTGACCCGCCCTGGGATGTACTGGTGAAGGGCAGCTAATAAATTAAATAACAACAACAACAACAAACTGCTGCTGCTGCTGCTGCTGCTGCTGCTGCTGGTGGTGGTAGTGGTGAAGAAGAAGAAGAAGAAGAAGAAGAAGAAGAAGAAGAAGATGATGATGATGATGATGATGATGATGATGATGATGATGGAACCTGTGGCCTTCTACATGCAAAGGGATGGAGATGCCAGGGATAGAACCTGGGGCCTTCTGCATGCAAAGCAGATGCTCTGCCAGCTAAGCTAAGGCCCTTCCCCAAAAGTACAGTCCACCAACCATTTGTTAAGTGATCAGTCAGGGACTTGGCAGTCCTTCCGTGTAAGGCCCTAATGAACCACCACCATCCACAGGTGGTGGATTTCTTAGCTTAGGCTGCAGTCCTAAACGTTTTCCAACCCAAGGGCCTCATTCTCTAATGGGCAATGGATATTACTGATATCTTTGTACAGCAGACTACAGTCCAGCCAAGCAAAAGTCAGAGGTTTCTCCATGCACATCTCTCCATCCAGGGAGGTAAGATAATAAATAGTAAATAAATTAAGCAAGAGGCATTATTACCGTTCAAGGACACTTTTTAGCCAGGCAAATGAACCAGAGGAAAGTGTAAGCATGGCAAGTGAGGCATCTGGCCTGGAGAGGTGGGGTGGCCTTGGGAGAATCCCAAGGGTCAGACAGAGAGGTTCAGAGGGCTGCATTTGGCCTGCGGTTCCACAATCCTATTGTACTCAATTACCAGCAATAAATGTGTGTTTCTTAATAGACTTGTATAGGTGTGCATTGTTAGTGATTCACAATTTGTACCGGCCTATTTCAACATGTTCAGCTGTTGAATTTCCTTCCATCCCCCTAGTCTACCCATCCATAGCCTCTGCCAGCCTAGGGCAGAAGCGTTCATGGGGATGAGCTGCTCTTGTAAATCAGCAGCCAATAGCTCAAATCCAAACTCTACACAGTTCAACAAGAGCTACTATTTGTGATGGTGCATATCCATCCTGAGTAGGGTTGCCAGGTCGGAGCCATCCAAAAACCTGAGAAAATGGGGGCGGGCCCTAGTGACATCATGGGGCGGGCCCTAGTGACATCATGGGGTGGGCCCTAGTGATGTCATGGGGCGGGCCCTGGTGACATCATGGGACGGGCCCTGGTGACATCACGGGGCAGGCCCTGGTGACATAATTAAACATGATACATTGTATCAACCGCAGTTGCTTGGAGCATACCATTCAAAAAAAATTATCTGATCGGAGATTAAAATAGAAATCTTACCTAAAATAGGGTGTTCCTAGGTCCATCTGAAGTGACAAGGTCATTCTTTCTCACAAGCTTAGGGTGATGCAAAATGGAAATGGACTGCCTTCAAGTTGATCCCAGATAGGGTCTTCATGGTAAGCAGTATTCAGACAGAGGTGGTTTACTATTGCCTTCCTCTGAGTCTGAGAGGCAGTGACTGGCCCAAGGTCACCCAGTGAGCTTCATGGCTGTGTGGGGATTCAAACCCTGGTCTCCCACAGTTCAACACCTTTAGGGAACATTTAATCTAGCTTACTTGCTTCTGGCAAGAAGGGTTTACGTGCCCTCAGGCCAGGCCATTATTGGAAGAAAGGAGCTTAGTGTTGCAGAGATGTTAGATGGGAGCACAGATGGATGCCCCTGAAGGCAGCAACTGTAAACATGCTTATTAAGGAACTAAGCCCCATAGAACTCAATAGGACTTACTTCTGAGTAGATATGGTTGCAGCCATGTTAAACAAATTAAACCAGAACTATCACTAGAAGCTAAAATGATGAAACTGAGGTTATCATACTTTGGGCACATAATGAGAAGACGTGATTCACTAGAAAAGACAACAATGCTGGGAAAAACAGAAGGGAGTAGAAAAAGAGGAAGACCAAACAAGAGATGGATTGATTCCGTAAAGGAAGCCACAGACCTGAACTTACAAGATCTGAACAGGGTGGTTCATGACAGATGCTCTTGGAGGTTGCTGATTCATAGGGTCGCCAAAAGTCGTAATCGACTTGAAGGCACATAACAACGCCTTCTTGCCTGCACTATCTAAAAGTAACGTTTGTAGGGATGAGAGAGCTGTTTTATGGCACCAACTATCCCAAATAAAAGGCACAATTCAAACCATGTCTGCTGCTACATACATGCTTTAATCTGCTAGCCCATAAGAGACTCCCATGAAAGCACTATAGTCCAGGAGGCCTCCACCTTAGAAAGTGCCCCCACTACATTCCAGATCAGTTCCAGCCTTGGGAGGGGACACCTATATTAATAGGTTGCTCATTGCTATTGTTGAGTGGCAGATGCCTACACAAAAGGCATCAATGTGCCAATTTTACAGTAGCATTAAGTTACTACAAACAAATAATGCAGCAGAGTTACAACACCAGGACTGCACACTGCTGCACCCATGTTACTGCTCCCCATATTGGTGTCTCCAATAATCCCTTTAGCTGTTTAGCAGGCAGGTGGGTGTTCTCACTTGTAATCTGCATTTCAGAAGATCATTAGATCCAGAAGTGTAAGCTCCGAATCTTGCATTAAGATCCACAGACTACAAAAAAAATTCATTCATTCTATACCACGATTCAATCCACAGCCTAATCAATTTGGACAGATACTGAGATGGAAGGGGTATTTAAAAGCCTAAGTCTGTGGGAAAATTCTGCTAACGTCTGTATGCTGTAGTCCTTTAATCCAAATACTCTCTTAGTGTCATGGATATTAACTGAACTTGCTAAGCAAGTTACAGCATGAAGTCTTTTCCCCTGCAAGAATGAGATTTTGTAGGAGGGGAGAAAAAATGACAGGAATTAAGAGATTTTGAGGGGCATGAAAAAAACTGTCATCTCCTACTGTGGCCAGGCTTATCTGTGCACTGATGAACACTCTTCTAGTTGACAGGTCCTTAAGTGTAAAAGCTTCTCAAAGCAGCTGTGGCCTAATGAGCAGTTTTAGTAAACAGCAAGGAACCTGCTGGTTAAAATATTATGAAGAATTTTAATATGGGAAAGGCTTACAGGGAGCCATTATCTAATATCTACATTTCTTAAATTTGGTTAAGCTACTTGACTCTACCTTTCCATTTTGATTTTTGCTTTGTGAAACCCAGCGAGGTTTAAAAGCTTGCTGTTACCAAATGGAATTTCTGCCTGCCAAGGTTGAACAAATTTTAAGAATGGAGATGAGTGCATTACAAAAACAAAGTAAAGTACAAGAACCAGTCATCATCATATTAAAAAAATACAACATTATACATTAAAAGGCCTGGGAAAATAAGAAAATGTAATATTGGCTACCAAGCAAACTTATCTGGAGAGGAAGATCTATAAAGAGGGTGTCACAACTAAGAAGGCACCCTCTCTGGTCACCACTTGCTTCACCTTGTCATTTCGTAGTAATATTGTGAATTTACAGTGTAGCTTTTTAAAACTTAGAATTCTGAACCCAGGAATAGATGTTGCAGTAGGTCAGTTTGAACAGTCATTTGAGACTTCATAAACCCATGTTTTATGAACCTGGGAATGAGCATCCATTTTTTAAAAAATGTTAATCTTTATTAAGTTAAAATCAGTACAATGTCCAATTCGTTTTTACCTTCATTTATCACAGCAGGGGAACTGGCTCTGAGGCTGCCATGCCGCATGGGCGCCCTCTCGGCAGCAGTTGCTAGCCTCAGCCGGTTCCCCTGCTCTGGAAAGGAGCAGCGTGGCGCCGATGGGCGGGAGCGGCCGCGATGGGGCTGAGGAGTCTGTGCGTGCGGTCGTTCTGAATCCGGTTGCGGGAAGAAGGCCGCTGGTGGAAGGAGCCGGTTTGAGGCCTGGTCGTTTGTAGGCCGTCGCGCAGAGGGAGAGGGGGGGGGAGAGAGATTTGTCTTGAGTCTGCTATACTTAATGAAGCTTGAGTCTCCTGTATTTAGTGAGCGGCCTGCCAGCCTCAGCCAGTTCCCCTGCTCCGGAAAGGAGCAGCGTGGCGCCGATGGGCGGGAGCGGCCGCGATGGGGTTGAGGAGTCTGTGTGTGCGGTCGTTCCGAATCCGGTTGCAGGAAGAAGGCCACTGGTGGAAGGAGCCGGTGGTTTGAGGCCGGGTCGTTTGTAGGCTGTCGCGCAGAGGGAGAGAGAGAGAGAGGGAGAGAGAGATTTGTCTTGAGTCTGCTATATTTAGTGAAGCTTGAGTCTGCTGTATTTAGTGAGCGGCCTGCCAGCCTCAGCCAGTTCCCCTGCTCCGGAAAGGACGGCCAGCCGCTTCACTAAATACAGCAGACTCAAGCGTCACTAAATACAGCAGACTCAAGACAAATCTCTCTCTCTCCCCCCCCTCCCTCTGCGCGACAGCCTACAAACGACCCGGCCTCAAACCAGCTCCTTCCACCAGCGCCGCGGCCTTCTTCCCCCAACCGGATTTGGAATGACCGCACGCACAGACTCCTCAGCCCCATCGCGGCCGCTCCCGCCCATCGGTGCCACGCTGCTCCTTTCCGGAGTAGGGGAACCGGCTGAGGCTGGCAGGCCACTCACTAAATACAGCAGACTCAAGCTTCACTAAATATAGCAGACTCAAGACAAATCTCTCTCCCCTCCTCTCTCCCTCTGCGCGACGGCCTACAAACGACCTGGCCTCAAACCGGCTCCTTCCACCAGCGGCCTTCTTCCCCCAACCAGATTCGGAACGACTGCACACACAGACTCCTCAGCCCCATCGCGGCCGCTCCCACCCATCGGCGCCACGCGGCTACGGCCTCCACTCACCACCCTCACTTCTGTGGCCGGCGGGAGCATCCAGGCTCTGCTGCACAGGGGGGGCCGCGGCGGTAACTCAACTCCGCCTCCTCTCTCTCTGCAGTCCCTCCCTCAATTACAAAGGGTGGGGCGGGAAGGCGGCCAGCCACAGCCTTCACGCATGCGTGTGTCAATCACGCATGCGTGGCTGAGCGGCACGCTCAAAAGCCGGAGATTAGCCTTTTTAAAGGAACTATGGCCGGAGGCCGGAGACGGCCCCCTTTTGCTGGAGACTCTGGCAGAAAACCGGAGACCTGGCAACCCTAATCCTGAGAATCAGCAAAAGTATACCAGGATGAACGATGTTTAATTAAAGTAAAATATTTTCTTTAGATAAACTTTTCTTTAATGGATACTCAGAAACAAAAATGATGATTGATTCCCTTCAGCATCTTTGGGGGGGGGCGGGGGGGTTGAAGATACAATTTGTTAAAATTAAATATATGTAAAAAACATGTTTAGTATCTTGGAAACCAGGGTGTATATCCAACTATCATACCCATTTAAATCAATGGATGTAAGTTAGGCATGTCCATTATTTTCAGTGGGTGTACTCTGAGTATGGCTTTGCTGGATACATCCCCAAGTGAATCTCTGTGTTTCCTTGACAGAAAGACATACGTGATTGGTTAAAAAATAATATACACACCAGTGGTAATATTATTTTTGCACAACACACATTGCTGTTGGTTCTTTGAAGATTATTGATAAAATTCAACTTTTAAAAGACAGCTTGACTTACTATATGCCAACACTAATCCCCTTACAGCAGGAAACTCTGCTGATTTCTGATTCCTCTCCTTTGAAGCATTTAGATGCTTAAGAGCCGCTTCCTAACTGTGGGAAGTGAAGTGCTCCGTCTTTACTGACAAGTCAGTCTTTCTGCATGGGAAACTCTAAGTCCCTTTCAAGGGGGTAGGATGTAAGGAAAGGCAATTTCAAGGAAAGATGCTACATATTAGGCCTGTTCACATGTTAACACTGAACACAGGTACAAGCCGTCTCAAGTATTTGTGTAAAAGAGTGGGCACTTAACTGATTTGTACAAGTCAACACTTTGTATACACAGGAATACTACCTATACACTTATTGAACATATGAATGACTGTACAAGCACACAGGTCAAGTATTTGTGTGCACAGGTTACATTGAATGTAATGTGTGAGTGCCCTAAATCAGATTCTGATGTAGAAAAAAGTGAGCACACTATGCCTGCTAAAACAACTCTTTCTATGATTCCTGTTTACTTGGCTGAACACCAGATTCTTACAAAAAAAAGTTTGTATCTTTGAAAACAGGGAAAACATCTGTCTTAAAGATCAAATGGTAAGGTTATTTTATTTATTTACATGCCGCTTAGCCAACAAAAACCTCTAATCAGTTTACATAAAACAATGTAAAATATCTATGTAAGATTACTTTAAAAAGTAAGTAGACATACTTTTTTAAATATATAGATAGATAAAAGCAGCCATTTAAAAACTAAAATACATCATAAAATTACATGACTGGATAGCCCTGCCGAAACAAAAAAGTTTTTTAGCAGGTTCCAGAAACAATACAGCAGAGATGTCCCCAAAAAGTAAATTCATAACTTATTGAACCAAACCAGTAATTAATTTATTTAAAAAGAAAAGAATTTGGGGGGCTCAAGTCTGTCTGAAACGTGCTATATCCCAACCCCAGTCACAGATACATAAAGAAGAAGCTGTACATGAGGCTACACGCATGAAGTAGAAGGCACTCTGTTCTGAAAAGCAGACACATGTTCTTGTTGCCATATGCACCATCTCTGTTGTCACATGTACAATCTCTCTCCCCAATATCCAACTCATGGGAAAAGAAATCCCACCATTTTGAAGCAGAAGGATCTAAACAGAGTTTTGTAGTTGGGAAGGAGCAAGGTAGCAGGGAGCCTGGTGCAATGGGGCTGCTTCTTTTTTCCCCTCATCTAGATTTGATTGCTGGAACAAAGAAAGTTTTGTTTGAGGGGCCGGGAGGGAACTAGGCGTGGATTTTTGTGTATAAAAGAACTGTGAGCTCAGTTCTGGAACTGAACTCATATTTCTTGGCTGCAGGTATGTTCAGAGGCACCTTCTTCCTTAATCCTGGATGTGTTCAGAGGCCCTTAATCCCCTTACAGCAGAAAACTCTGCTGATAGCAGCCTTGCCAATGCTAAGCAGGAGACCTCAGTGTGTCACTTTGAGTTTCATCATGGAAGAAAGTCAGGATCAAAGTTTATGTTTCAGCTTATTTGTCGACCAAAATTGAAAAATTTTGATAGAGCTGATGTTTTTGGACAAGGCTGCGTATGTTGAAAGGAAGGAAGGAAGGAAGGAAGGAAGGAAGGAAGGAAGGAAGGAAGGCAATTTCATAAATAACATAAGGACCATTTGCTTTTTGTTTGGTCAACAGTTCTTGTGTTTTCCCAGTTTCAGGAGCAAAGTGTACCAAGAGAATGGCTATAAAACAGGCCAATGTTTGCTTGTAGCCTTGGGAACTATTGTTATTTATGAGGCAATGGGCATAGGTTTTATGAGGCAACAAGCATAGAAATTTCTGTTTCTCCCATTAGCCCAGTGTCCTTCAGCCACATTAATGTGAGAGCCACTCTTCTGTGCCGTGATTCCTCACAGCTGTGAATTAATACAGCCACACTGGAGAAGCTGTTGTGGGCAGCATGCTCACACACACACACCACAACCTATTCTATTGGCTAGAATAGCATGCTTCTTTCAACGCTAATTTCAGCATGGGCACCAGAGAAGGCCTCTGCAGGCACATGTGGGCCTGTAAGCACCAGGTTGGCAATCACTGAGATTGCCAGGAGTGTATCTATCCCCTGTATCAGCGGTTTTCAAGAAAGGTTATAAAAAAGGGAAGGATCCCTTTCCCACTGCCAGGTAAGTTTGGGAGTGGGTGGGAGGATGCATCCCTTTTCTTTCAGATGAGTCAAAGAAATCAGGATCAGGATGGTAAGTGCAAGGCAGGAGAAGAAAGGTCTCCTGTTTCCCACTTTTCAGAAAGCAAAAGGGGAGTTGTCCTCTCCCCTTCCATGCTTAGATGGTAAGTGCAGGGCAGGGGAAAACAGATCTTTGCTTTCTGACTTATCTGAAAGTTCTCCCTCTGCCCCTCTCCTTACCAGGATGGTCAGAGGGGGAAGGAGGGAGAGAGAGAGAGAGTGGGGCAGTGGTAGTGGTGCCCCCAGAGGACCTCATGCCTAAGAGCCCAGGAAACCTGCCATCGCCACTGACACCATAGTGACACTCATTGTGAGAATCCAGGAATGGATTCAGCAGCTTCCTCCCTCCCACTTCTAGGATGCTGGGGAAGAAAGAGTACACAGGTGTGCCTGCAGATGTGGCTGGGCTGGTAATGATTTCAAAGAGCAAGTAACATTCTTCTGCATGGCTACTGTGTGCTCCTTTGAAGTCTCTTGTTCCTATTCAAACTCTTGTCTTTTCTGCCAAATTCCACGCGGCGAAATGAACACTTGTTGTTAATGGCTATTAATTATATTTGCTGTACTTAAGAGACAAGTTGCTCTGTATGTTGTTTAGAGGGTAGGACTCTTGGTACCTGTGCTCAGTTGGGGGACCCAGATAGGAGCTTGCTTAGTTGCGCGTGAAGAAAGAGCACTCTATGATAGAAAAGGAGAAGTTCAGTGGGGCAGTTGACTCTTCCCTCATTTCTATGTTCCGCTGCGGTAAGGTGGTAGAGGGCTGGAATAATTTCCTCTACCACTCAGCTTCCAGTATAAATTGAGCCCTCTGCATGAGCTTCAGATTGCATGGAATGGAATACAAGGAGAGTCCTGCTGGATCAAGCCAAAAGCCATCTGGTCTAGTGTCCGGTTATCACAGTGGCTAATCCAGATGCCTTTGGGAAGCCCACAATGAGGACCTGAGTGCGACAGTGTTGTCTCTACCTGTGATTCCCAGCAATTGGTATTTAGAAGTATACCGCCTCCGACAGTGAAACATAGCCATTGTGGCTAGGAGCCATTGATAGCCTTGTCCTCTATGTATCTCCAAGGAACGAAGGCCCCTGTGATTCTCCTCAACCACTTGAGGGGGAGAAATCACACGATCCAGGCCTCTGCCCAATTGGGCATTCATAGGGTGGATGCAGGTCTCACTAGAGATTACCTGAATGGGGGAGAGGATGAGTTCGTGTCTTCCCTCCCCCAAGTGACTGTTTAGATGGGGACTAAATTACCTCTATCAACTGGCTGTTTCTTTAAAGGAAAGATGGTCTAAAGGTAAAATAAAGAAAAACTGACAACAATAAGCTGTTTTAATATTTCAATATTAAATATTTCATTTTTTTAAAAAAATAGCAGTTATTTCCCTGCAGGTAAAGACTTTAATGAGTGAAGGGACAGCATGTTTTTATATACTTGGTGTACACTTTGTGTGATATGTGTGAAACAGCACCCACTCTGATTCCTTATTGGAAGCAATAACTCAATGCACCACAGTATTAGCACATTTTCCTTCTTTTTTGAAACGGGTGTGTGTCTGCATACACCCACACATACACCCACACATACACACACACACACACACACACATTTTGGCATTCCATTAGTGAAGATCCTTCACTCTGTTAAAAACAAAGACTATTCAGTTTAAAGTCTTTAATGTCTTGCTTCTTTTAATCCGCAGAAGTTCCTTTTCTATGAAAGAGAATCATACATTACTGGCATTATTCCCACCTTTAATGCATTTTGCACCAGAGTAGGCTTCATGAATATTTGAAGCAGGCTAGTGGCTGCGCCCATTTATTAAGCACTCGATTGCAATCTATTGGTAAATCAGGCATTCAGTGTCGCTCACTTTTGGGCTTTATTCCTGAGCTTGCTAAGAAAACAGTTGACTTGGGATGACAGGGAGCAATTCATTGTAACACCCCTGACAAAAAAGGAAAGAGAAGCATTAAGGTTCTGAGCAGGGAGACATATTTCAGAGATCATCTCCTCACTTGCATGCACACACACACACACACACACACACAATTTTTAAAGCTTCTCAGAGCTCTTGGGGAGGATATAAATAGAACATATCAAAGGAAGAGCCCTTTCATCTTGTAAAGTGGCTTAATGTCAGTGCACGACCGTGTCAAAAAGCCACATCTAAAGTCCTCAACTGTTGTGTTACAGGTCAACAACAGTGGAGGCTGTTGTTCTTCTGGACCACTTGTAATCTATAAAGATGGCAGGGACACTTTGGAGCTGAAGTGGCTACATATAATACGTAAAAATGCACTTTTATTTAAAGAAAATGTGAGATACTGATGTGCTATCTTCAGACTTTTTGAAAAACCTCCCATTTTTAACATATACAGTTGGATTCCAAAATGTGCACTCTTCGTAAATAATTACTGTGTGTTATCCATTGCTTTTTTAAGAAAAGAAAAGCAGTAGGTTTGAGTGCTGCCTCTCTAGAAAAAACATGCTTGTGGAGAATACGGTGAAGTCCACCACATGGTGCAAAGAGCAATATATAAAAAGAAATTAAGCTCCAGCATTTACATTATATTGCACCATTATGGGACTTACAGTATTTTCCCATTCTGGGTGGGTATTGGAGATGGAGGAAGCACAAGTGTGGAAAATGACTATGAGGTTCTTTCCCATCTGAACATCGACCAGCACTCAGTGAAGATGACACTAGCAGGGAAAGGAACCATGTCTTTCACTTCACCCACATGTTTCCTTTGTGCAGAATTACTGGAATTATATGAAATTGGGCCATGCTGCTGGAGTATTAGGTGAACCTTAATAAACCACCACCAGGGCAGGGATTGGTCTCATAAGCCATTTCCAGTTCATTGCCATATAGGTTGTTAGGTCCAAACCCAACACGCAAGTCGCCCTGTCAACCCCAACTCGCTTATTACACCCAGGAAGAGTGCAGAGTTGGGTGCAAATGAACCCACTATCAGAGATCAAGTAACACGAGACAAAAACCTTTGCAAAGGGGACCCAATACTTACAAGCCGAAGCAGGCCAGCATGGGAACCTCGTTTATTGGTGTCATAGGGTTTATATAGGCTCACCCCGAAGTTTACAGTATCGGGCATATGTCACAAAATACGAAAGAAGCAGTTGCTAGACACTATAGCTTTGGGGCAGACACAAGGAGGTAAAGGGGTGTAGGGGGAAGGACGAAAGTGGAAACACTAAGATTATCTCTTAGATTCCATGTCTGCATACTTCGCATGTCCTAGAGATAAGCACTATGCAACTACAGAAGAAGGGAAGAGTGAAGGGGTGGCCGGCTGCAACCGGGCGCCCCATGGGTAGGAGACAGACATGAAAATTACTACGCTTGCATATCAAAGGGTTTCACAAGTCAAGATCTGAGGGGCAGCGGAACAGCTTATAACATTTCTATGCAAGGCACCTTTATAGCAATAAACAAGGTCATAGGCATGGATGTGATACAAGAGATACATAGTAGGGAAGTTTCCAGCTTAAACCGGCTTTTATTATGCGAGCCACTGGAATGTAGGTAAGGGTCAGGTCACCAGGAAATAAACCGACATTTTATATCAAAAGTCAAAGGCCACTTTGGTTCTATTTCCCATAAAGCCCAAGCTGGTTTAGATAGGACAAGTGAACTATAGTTTTACAAGCACTGGGGATTTCAATTTAACCCCAACAAGGTCAATATCTAGTTCATACCAAAGGCTGTTCTGAAGAGTTGCTGAAGTAAAATGAAATATGCTTTCTATAACACCAAAATCTATTTCTTCTCATTGCTGTGTGAGAAATTTGTTTGGTCCGCTTTTCACAGAGGACCAATGTGATCCAATGTTCCCAAAATGCAATTATGCACTTCCCCTGATTTTGCAGTGCATTTTTACGTGCAAAAAAATGCAGACAAAAATACGTATTTTATGTTAAAGAGGCCTATAAAATGCATATTTTACTGGTGAATGCACTGGAAAGCATAGGAAAATGTGCAAAGAGTACAATGGAAGACAATGAGATGCAATGCCATGCAATGCCATGCAGCAGAATGGAGTAAATCTATGCTTCATTGTCAGCGTGACCAAAACAGGATGGAATTAGATGCTCAGCAGGTAGGTAAATGTTCTTATCTCCCTGCAACAAACAGAAGCCATTGCTGCTGTTAAGCAAGGCAAGTGCCTTTACATCTGTGACAATAATATCAACCTAGTGCCATTTGGCTTCCTGTTCTTGTGAAGCTAAAATACATCACAATGTATATTCTCATGTGATCTATCATCACTATAGCCGCCTGTTTATTTTTATACTGTTGGGTTTTTTTACAAGATTGTGCCCAAGGCATCTCACAACAGATCAAATGAATAAAATAATTTAAAAAACACTTAGTAAGAATCATGTCAATAAGAAAATGTGTTATTTAAAAATCAATCCATGCATACACAATTGTAGGAAACAATACAAATAAGCTAACCTAATTTAACAGCCTTAAAACTAAAGAAGAGAAAGAATAAAGAATGACACAGAAAGAAAAATAGTAGTATACATGGTCAGAAAGATCCCCATTCCACAAGATATGTCCCAAAGGTTTGTCACAATTAACTAGCACACTTCACATCAGGCATGAGGAACCTTTTTCAGTCCACGAGCCTCATGTCCTCATGGGTGGAGCAATGAACGTCGATTTACCTTTGTACTGTAGGCTAGTTGCTATATACCTCTCTCTCTCCTCCATACAGGCAAGTGAAAGGCACTATCAGAGTTCTAAGAAGCATTCCAGCCAGGCAAAAACATTCAGGGAGGGTGTGAAGTAAGGCTGGTTAGGGGGGTGGCTTGGGGAAGAGGGGGTGGCTAGGGAGGGGTGCGGACTGTAGAGAGTCCCCTGGCCAGATAGAGAGGTTGGGGGGGTATTTGGCTTCCAAACCTGAGGTTGCCCACTCCTGCTTTAGTGAGCAGCCACACACACGTGTGTGTTATTTTCAGTAATATATTCATTTTATGCACATTTCCTCCTAATGTGCATTTTTTTAAACCTTGGTTGGAGAACTGCATTGTGAAATAAGGATAAGTGCATATTTTGCAGGATGGTTGTGTTTCAATTCTCAAACTGTTTTGGAAAGTATGAATTGATAGATTCTGCTTTAAATCAAATTTTCCCCATCCCTAGTCCTCACCCACCAGTTAAAGACCAATACCATACGTGGCTGATACAGATACAAATATGAGTTCACTTTGAACCACTCCAGCTAGAGAAGAACTATCTACCATTAGGATGTATATGCAACCAAATGGACATCACTTAACCTCATATTTCTTCTGTAATTGCTGAAATACATTATATGTAAATTTTACAGTATGCCAATTCAGCGAGTAAAAACCCACATCAATACCCTCAAACCAAATTCTCATGCAAATAAACTCCATTATAAGGGTGTAGAAATTTGTACAAATCATGCAGCTGTCAACAGCAACTACGCCTGAAATCAATATAGCTCAAGCAAATCAATATTTATCTTTATTATGGCCAAATATATCCCAAAATAGAGCAAGGGTAACATACAAAGCAAACGGATATCTGATTTTTGCCTGCTTCTCAGTCCATGCGGCAATTAGATCAGAAGAGTGGTAATAGATCTGCTGCTTTTGGCCAGAGCATCTAAACATGATGATGCAATCCTGAGATTGGTGTGTAAGAGCACTAAGAGGAAGCTTGAAAGCCCATGTATACACTGTAGAGGAATTGGCAGCTTAATAATGTTCAGCAGTGTGATAAAAAAGCAACATGACCTACTTGCACTAGTTTCTGAAGAATATAGACATGGCAGCAGTCACTAGTTTCCTGCAGTTGGTGTTGCTCTAAGTGCAAATTTAATTTCCTAGGGACTGTGCCTTTTCTCACTCAGCTCACCAATCCCCTGCCACCACCCCTTAGAGCAGTGTTTCTCAACCGGTGTGCCTCCAGATGTTGTTGGACCACAACTCCCATCAGCCTCAGCCAGCATTGCCAATGGTCAGAAAAGATGGGAATTGTGGTCCAACAACATCTGGAGGCACACCGCTTGAGAAACACTGCCTTAGAGCTTCCCCTTCCCACTCCATGCAACTGCTAAACAACCTTTCCCCTTCCTAACCCCATTTCTGAAACTACTTCTGTCCTCTATAAGTTTATCCCACTTTGCACCCCTGTTTTTACCTTCACCACATGCCCATGCCTCTTCCTCCCCTTCCTTTTGTGCAACTCCCCCTTGCACACAGACCACTCCCATGGTAACCTCCTGAATCTTCCTCCTCTCACACATTGCAACTACTAAACACCCTTTTCCCTTTCCGTCCAATTTTGAAGCAGCCATCCACTCCTGTTCTGCATCTTATTTCATATCCCCACTTCCATCTTCACCCCCATTCCCATGCCTCCTACTTTCTCCTTTTTTGCAACCACCCTTGAAACTCTAATTTCACCTTCACCCCTTTTTCTCCCTTCCTCCTTCCTTTTCTCAACTCCCCCTTGCACACAAACCATCCCCATTTCCATGTCTCGCCCTCTCCTAGTTTGCAGCCCTCCTGTGCACGCACGTGCATACACACACACACACACACACACCATTATCACTACTCTCTTTTTCCTACCTCCTTTTTTCAGTTCCACCTTGCACACAGACCATCCCCATTTCCATGCCTCCTCTCACCAATTTTGCAACCCCCTTTGCACACCCACTCATTTCACCTTTACCCCTTTTCCTTCCTTCTCCTCCTTCCTTTTCTCAACTGCCCCTTGCACACAGATCACACCCATTTCCATGCTCCCTCCCCCTTTTTATTCTGCAGCCCCCTTTGCACACATACCCCACAATGATATAGTGTATGTTACTGTATCTTACTCAGTCTTAAGAGTAAGCCCATGATTTAGCTTGTTCAGCTGGAGAGGTTAAGTTCAGTTTATGGATGTTGTACATATATAGATGTTTGCTTGTCAATAAAATACCTGTTCTAAATGACAACATTGAATCTTGAACTTTATGTTGAAGACAACACATGGTATCAGGAGTGAAATACATTGTGTGAAGGTACTGTGGAATATTTGAGGGCTCCGCATCCTCTTTTTCTCTCTCACATGAGGCAGCTGAGGACCAGGGAGAAGCTTCAGTACAACGAGAAAGGAGGGACTCTAAAAGGAAAAAGAAGTGACTGTTTTAAACAGTGGCAGAAGTTTGAGTGAAGCAGGGATTGAGAAGCACTGAGAGGAAAATGTAGTTTAAAACAGGGTTTGAGTACAGTGAGAAGGGAGTCGGGAAAGGCTCTGTTGTGTTATTTATTTTATTTATTTATTTATTTATTATACTTGTATACTGCCCCATAGCCGAAGGTCTCTGGGCGGTTTACAGTAACTAAAAACAAATACAATTTAAAACACAATTTAAAAATTTAAAACAATATAAAACACATGCTAAAATGCCTGGGAGAAGAGCAAAGTCTTGACCTGGCGCCAAAAAGATAACAGTGCTGGTGCCAGGCGCACCTCGTCAACTTCTATGTTAGCTTCTGTGTTGTTCCAATCTCTGCTACTTGTTAATTTTTGTAAAATTAAAGTTTTTGTAAAAACTTGTTAATTTTTGTAAAAAAAATTTTAGTGTGTTCCTTCTTTTAAATCTCTCCTACAATTTTAAGCCACCACCGTTCCCCATCAGTGTCCCATCTTCCTCACTGTCCTCCCATGGCCACTGCTGTTATGCAACCTGCCATTTCTTTTGCTCCCCTCCCCCACCCTGACTTCCTGTAGATTCAGGAGTGTGCTGAGGCACTACAAATCCTCCAGAGGAGGCTGTGCGCCAACTTTTTGCACATCCGGCATTGTGATGCGACACTGCAAATCCTCTAATGGGGGCTGTGTGATGACGCTCTTAAATGTTTATTGTATGTAAGAGAATCCCTTCGAATGCTTTATTTCGTATATTACAGACATCATGGACAGCTGTAATGCAGCTGTAATTTCTGTTCTTCCTCTCCCTTTTCTCAAATACTTCTAGATTACGGCAGGGGAACATTCAGATGTTGTTGGACTCCAACTCCCATCAGCCTCAGCCAGCATGGCCAGTGGTCAATGATAATGAAAGATGCAACATCTCGAGGGACATAGGTTCCCCACCCATTTTAGATGTATGCAATGCAGCAATAGCCAACATGGTACCCTCCAGATATTATTGGACCCTCATTCCAATCAGCCCTAAGTAGCATGGCCAATGATCTTATTCCAATGATGTGTCTTTATATAGTACACCACCTTGATATATTCTTATGAAAGTGAGATGGATGGATGGATGGATGGATGGATGGATGGATGGATGGATGGATGGATGGATGGATGGATGGATGGATGGATGGATGGATGGATGGATGGATGGATGGATGGATGGATGGATGGATGGATGGATGGATGGATGGATGGATGGATGGATGGATGGATGGGATTATGTGGGAGTCTAATAACATTTAGATGCAGCCTATTGACTGCCCTTAATGTAGTGAATCCAGGTTGTTTACTAAGTTTTGTGTTCATTCCAGTTGGCATATACTGGTTTCCTTTCACCCTTTGCAAGAGGGGGCCCTTATGAGCCCAACGTTGTCTCTGATTCCCATCGTCAGTGTTTTTTTTGTCCATTAGGATTAGGCAGAATGGGTCCAGGCTAAGCAGTGTTCAAATGACATGGTGTCACTGAAAGAGGGGGAGCCAGTCTTGTGACTTTTATTGTTAGTTTAAGCAACACCAACAACAAAACTGAAAAGGCCATAGGAGGTACTCCTTTGGGCATTCTGAAGGGAACACCTGACTTGACTGTTCAGAACAGAGACATGTCTGGAACAGGTAAAGTAACATGACTGCTCAAAATGTGGATGACCCAAGTCCTTGGGGTAAGACTTTGAGCACAGTGGGGAGGAGAGCCTGGCTGGGAGTCCAGAGTCTGTGAGTTCAAATCCCCGCTCATGTCTCCTGGGTGTCAAGGGCCAGCTAAAGATCACCCCCACAATGAGTGGCCCAGGGGTCACGTTCCCTGCCACCTGTGCAGCTGTGGGCAAGCTGTATACTCCCAAGGAGCCCAGTTGCCCCCCAGCTGGCAGTTGTGGACAAGGAAGGGTCTGGCTTGTGCAGCTGTGGCAAGCTGAGCAGGCCCAGACAGCTGGGGAGGACTAGCCTCAGAGGGAGGCAATGGTAACCCCCTTCTGAATACCGCTTATCATGGATACCCTATTCATAGGGTAGCCATAAGTTGAGATTGACTTCAAGGCAGTCCATTTCCATTTTTTTTTTTTACATTAATGCAAAGGTGTAGAACACCATCATTCAATAAACAATGCTGAGACACTGGCAAACCAGGATGTTTCCAGGTCACCTGCTTACTGAGCATTCATACTGATTTGTTTGCAGGGAGATCAGATGATGTTGCATCAAAAACAAGTGTTGCCCCGCACTTTCTGGTGCACTTTAACATCACTTTTCTTATTGCAATAAGTCTTTTGGGGAAGTGGGTTTGTTTTGCAAGAGCTCCACATCAATTTTAAATGCACAACCTGAATTTGCTGGTATGTGATTGAATTCTACTCGTCTTCTGATCCTGCTTTTGACCTAGAGAGCCTTCAGTCCCTATGGAACTCATGAAGCATGGGGCTTTCGAGGTCCCATCACTCAGTGATAGAACAACTGCTTTGCATGCAGAAGGCTCCAGGTACAATCCGCAGCATCACCATGTAGGACTGGGAGAGAATCCTGTCTGAGATCCTGGAGAGCTGCTGCCAGTCAGTGCAGACTACACTGAGTTTGATTGACCAATCAATAGTTTCACTTGATATAATGCAGCTTCTAGTGGCTCTTGTATTCCCCCAGAGTTCCCCACAGCTGCCTGTTAATTTACTTGTTTGTCATTATTCTGGGGTTTTATTTTTTTTTTAAATCTGCATGTGACTCTGAAGGCCACAGTCAAAAGCAGCACGTTAGTAAATAGTAACAAGGCATATCTCCCTTGTTTGAATGCTGCTATTAGTACTGCAGCGGTTATTATCAGAATATTTATTTTTTTCAAAAAAGAAAATCATAATAAATGCTCTTGAAGTTCACTGCTTTTTAACAGTTTAGCCTTGAATATGTCTAAGAGCTGGCTTTTGAATCTTGCTGAATCTCTCTCCCCCGCACACACATACCATCTGAAGTGTGGCTTATACCTAAAATTATGAATAATTAGGCTGCTGAATTGGACAGAGTCAAATAGAAACCATTTAGATGTCTTTATGCTAATGGAAGAAGTCCTGATACCAAAATGGAAGAATCAGAATGATTTCTCCAGAGGTGAAAGAAGCAGGTATTGTATAATAAACCTCATGTAACAGCAGCCATATCTGAAATTGCATCTATTGATGGAGATGTACTACGTAAGAAAAGTTAATGGCAAATATGTCAGAGTCACTTTGTATGCTAACGAAGGATTTGCTGGTGATAAAGAATGGTGAGATGGATAAAGTAGGATCTATACAGGCAAAGGTGATCTTTGGCCAAAAAAATGAAACAACCCCCCCCCCTGCAACCATAGAGGCTCTATTGTTGGAGTAACAGAGGTTTGCTATGTGCTTCCGGGTGGAAGTGTCAATGTGAGGCAGTAACTAGATAGATCTAAGAAAGTGGAGTCCAAATGTTTGCACAGCCATGGAGTCATAGAGTTGTCTGGGCAATTCACAAACTTTCAACCGCAGTTCCCTATCTGTAATATGGAAATATTGGTATAAACCTTATATGGATATTGTGAGGGTGATACAGGGATTGTAAAAAACTTTTGACATTTTTGTGGAAATAAAAATGGTGTCATAAGAAACTCAGAAACACAGATGAGCCAATGCTATTGTAGGAGGCATCACCCCAGGGGTGCCAACAGAGTTTTCAGGCCCCAGTAAACTGTATGTAACTTGGCCCCCCACTCGCAAAAGAGGACACAAAAATATTCATTACATTTGCATGCGCTTTGTGTCGAGGGCCCAAAAATAATTCCAGGGCCACACACCAGTAATAAGGTGCCTGACAGACAGGATGTAAACAGATGAAGCTTTTCCGTAATTGTATTTCCATACAACAAAAGGCTTGACCTGTTGAATTTCAGTCTGCCACCCAGCTGTTAAACGCATAAGAGTCCTGCTCTCCTCCAGTGCCGACCCTAAACCATGCATAGTAAGTTGCAGTAGGTGTTCCATCAGTGGATCTTGACTTAAACCTACATTCAGTACAAAAGAAGGCATGGTGTTTTCAGATGGTGGATGGGTCAAAAGAGATTTGAGAGTTGCATCAACTAAGGTTCAGATGTCCATGCTTGGATAAATTCAAGATTAAATTGTTAAGAAGCAAGCAGTTTTAAGGGGACTTGCTATGGTTATATATTATTTACATCTCATAATAACTACAGCTAGTGGCAGCTGGTGACTCCAAGTCAGTGGAGCAGTGGAATCCACTCTGGGTCTAAACTTTATTTACTATTTATTTCTTATTACATTTATAGCCCACCTTTCCTCCAAGGAGCTCAAGGTAGTGTACAGACAAGGTTATCCCCCACCCAATTTTATCATTCCAACAACCCTGTGAGGTAGGTTAGGCTAAGAGACAGTGACTGGCCCAAGGTCATCATGGCTGAGCAGGGATTTGGACCCTAGTTTCCCAGATCTCAGTCCGACACTCTAAACCAACGTTTCCCAACTAGTGGGCCACCAGATGTTGTTGGACCACAATTCCCATCTTTCCTGACCATTGACAATGCTGGCTGAGGCTGATGGGAGTTGTGGTCCAACAATATCTGGTGGCCCACTAGTTGGGAAAGGCTGCTCTAAACCATATTGGCTTAAAGAGCTGTCCAAGGTGCTGGTTTCTTTGAAGGAGAACATGACTTTCAAGGAGCTGTCTGAGGTGCTGATTTCTTTGCAGGAGGACATAACAAGCTTGTGCCAAACGCATTCAAAATTTGTGGATTGTGTAACTATGTATCACATATTTTTATTTATTACATGTTTACCCTCATAGTACACCTGTCAGAGTACTCCATTACTATATCACACTGCCAGGTTACTTTATTTTTATTTCTTCATTTTTTAAAATAATAAATTGAAATTGATTTGTAATGCATTCCTGTAGACGTTTTCTTTTTCTTCATATTGTTCTATGAAAATGAATAAAAATGAAAATGGGAAAAAATCATCGGCTGAAGATGCATGTCTTTAGACAGGCCTTTGATACTGGAGAAGGAGATATCTGAGGGCCCACCCATTTCTTCTGACTGTAAATTATCTGAACTAATTTTAGTATTGTATTTTATATTGTTGGCACCTTAGTGTGAAAGGTGGGTAAGAAGTTAAATAACTAAATAATCATATAATAGTCAGCCGTTGTACGGTGAAACAAGAATGCTTGTCCATACACACTTTCCATGCACAAATGGAGGAGCATGTTTTTCTGGCAGCAAACATCCTCTCTGTGTCCAAGAAATATGTATTCATGCTGTACAACACTTCTGTTACCATGTTCCCTGTACAGTTAGTCACAGAAGGCATTAATATTCCTGAATTATGGGTGATGAAATCTCTTTTAAACAGTCTATTGCAAATATGTGCTTACATTGGGGGTTTAGATTATTGGCCTGCTTGCAACATTTCACTCCTTTCTGGATATTAGGAATCTCATGTCTGGTGCTTGCCCCGCCCCCACCAGCAGAAAAGGGCAGAATTTGCACACTGAGTGAACTCAGCAACAAGCACTACATTATTGTATAATTTCATGTTTAAGAGAACCTTTCTTTGCATGCTTGAGAAAGTGCACACAAAGGATAATATGATAATACACATCAAATATTAATGTGCATTGACACCTAATCTGTGTACATCAGGGCATTACAGCAAGAATGGACATGCGGGGGGGTTAACCGGGGTACTTTTTTGCAACCTTTTATCATTTTCTGTGTGTGTGTGTGTGTGATTTATATGAAGAAATCCTCCCACACACATCCCATTGGCTTATACATTTTGCTGGAGTCATTCCCTAGTAGTAAAATGACTGGTGCCTTGATGACGGCCTATTTAGTTGCAATAAAAAGCCGATTGGCTTAATGTGCAATCAAGAAAGGAGTGACATTTATTGCTTCAGTTTTATGATGCTGTGAACTGAGCAAGTTTTTGAGCCTTACAGTGCCTTCAGGGGGCACGGGATCACAAGCAATGCATCTTATTTATACTGTTTCCAATTTCCTGCTAGCATTTTAGCAATAAATAGATTGTGTTGGTATTGAGTTTTATGTAAGTATGTTTAAGAAAGCAAGAATATGACTTTGAAGGTCAGAAATCTGTGGACTTGCAAAATAGATCAGCAGAGATGTTAATGCCATATTGAGAAGTTGGCAGGCCCCACCTCTCTCGTTTCAGATTGCAGCAAATGGCCAATTAGCATCTACATACTCTCCTTCTTGTCCCTCTATGCCTTCTCCAAACCTAAATGTAGTACTATGCACAGATGTGTGACTAACACCCACAATGCCATTCACAAATATATAAGAACTGGCTTGTGGGGCGCAAAGCAGGGGAAGCCAGCCTGCTGTGACAAGGACCTTCTTCCCCTTTTACCTGTGGACATCTGCACAGAGGCCTTGATTGAAAAATAATGTTTTTATGTACACAGGTGTGAGGAACCTTTGACCCTTCAGATGTTGCTGAATTATAACTCCCATCATTCCAGCCCATTGGCCACGCTTGCTAGGGCTGATGAGAGTTGTAGTTCAGCAACATCTGGAGGGCCAAAGGTTCCCCATACTGGCATACAGGTTTATATACAAGCACTGGAGGCTTTAACAATCTTGAACCCAGAGTCCCAGATGGGTCCCCTCATGGTCAACTCTAAATGGTGGCCCTGAACTTTGTGGGGCTTATTGTTAAATTCTCTTTCACTATTTAGAATCCCAAAATGCTCTCATACCTGTAGATGTATCTGTATAGATAGATCTATATTATGTCGGTATTATTATTAATATTGACATGGCCTTTTTTTAACCCATCCTTCCTCCAAGGAGCAGGGTACATTTCCCCCCACAGACCCCTTTATCACAACAGCAACTCTGAGAGGTAGGTTAGGCTAAGATCCCAAAGTCACCCAGTGAGCTTCATGGCTGTGTGGGGGATTTGAACCTGGGTTTTCATGGTCTGAAACTATAACCACTATGCCAAACTGGCTGTCACATAACATAAGCTACTGTTCTACCTTGGGTCCCCAGATGTTGATGGACTACAACTCCCATCATCTCTTACCATTGGCCATGCTCTCTGGTGAGGATGGGAGTTGTTGCCTGACAATATCTGGGGACCCAAGGTTGAAAGAACAGTGATGTAAGTCACATAATAAACAATTGTCCCAAAGGATCAAAATTGTGAAGAAATAATAGCACATACAGATCTTTTTTTAAAAAAAGTCAACAGGTTATGACTCTTGAGGGACCAGATCAAATCAATATTATCCTTAGCATATATTTCCTCAGACAGGGTAATGACTATGTTGTCCCATTTCCCAATTGCCATCCTTCACAGTGACATTGTTTATGATCCATGCAACCCTCATATTCATGCATGATTTCTCTATTAACCAGTTCAACTTGTTTTACAGCAGTAGCTGGGTGTCTACCACATCTGTTATCTTGGATTTCTTTTTGAAGACGGCTTTCACATACAACAAGTCAGATCCTGAAGAAAAGATGTAGCAAAGTATAGACCATTGGTAGCCGATGTGATGCTCTCCAGATCTTGCTGGACTCCAGCTCTCATCAGTCCTAGCTAGTGTGGCCAATGATCAGAGATGATTAAAGTTGCCATTCAGCAAGATATGGAGGGCACCACATTGGCAACTCTTGGGTTAGGATATTTTGCTCTGAACAACAGAGCAGCCCCAATTGCCTGATCTCTGCTGCTAGAGGGGGTTAGGCTATGGTGGAAGTGTCTCTCTGCCAAGCTCCACCTTTGGGGATAGTGCTTTGCTGCCATGGAGACCCAACTGAGCCTGCCAAAAGCACGGGTGGTTGAAGCTCTATGGCCAGTGATGTTCCCGCTGGTGGCAGGAAGCATAGGGCTCTAGAATGTGGTATTAGGGAGATGGAACCGTGAATCTGCTCCTTGAGATGGTATTGTGACAGTCTGAATTGTGACAGTCTGGAGCTGGTGCAGTAAAAATTGCTAGCAAAGCCAACTTCCATCCTGGCCAGTGCAAGCGGCAGAATTTGGGATGCAGTGTTGACCTATCCTCAGCTCTACACTGCTGTTCACCTGCCAGAGTTTGGATTCCACTGTAATATGTCCACACTGTCGCTATTTAGTTGGAAGGATTCAAGTGCATACCAGAAATTTAGGTTTGTGCAATTAAAGTGGATTTTACATTGATGGGGAAATGTACTAAAAAGTGGAATGAACAGACGATTAATGGGAAGATGTATAAACACCCCACAAGCAAATCAGTATGAATGCTTATTTTCATATATATATGTTAGCTTGCTAAGCATCTGCCAAGAATCACTTAGATTCCACCAGTTCAGCCTTGGTGCAACAAGTCTGTTTGGATTAGACAGTTTTTCAAGGTTCCTGCAAACTCTACAGTGATGGATTTAGGGCTGAGCTTGGAAACAATTTATACCATCCTATATGGGCAGTAGATTTCAGTGGAGAGAAATCTTGTATATGATGTGAATGGGTTGTTATTTGGTGTTGTACACTGGTCCTGAGTTTTGCTAATTACAGTAAAACCTCCAAAATGTATTTTCTTTCAGCTTACAGCCACTTTTTTGTGTGTATGATTACACAAAATGAAATAAATCCCCCCACAATGTTTTATCATGATTGCAGTTCATATCTGGTTACTATAAAACTGTATTCTTCCACCCAGCAAAAGGTTCATACGTTTTCCTCTTTTGAACCTCTTATGGTCTTAACTTGAAATTGTGTATTTTCATTTAAACCCAACATGGAAACAGGACAATGAATGGGGATGAACTTTCCCCTTCAGAACAAATGCCTCATAAGCACAAAGTTCAACATTAGTGGTGCATTTAAAATGCATCCGGAATTATAGGGTGAAAGCAAACGGCTGAAAGTATCACCAGCAGAAAAGACCCAAAACATTCTGCTGCCTGAGGCCAAGGACAAGATGGCACCCCTGCCCCCGTCACCAATTCCATGTACAGAAGCCAACCAGACTAACAGTTAAATCTTACTTCAACATTGGCAATGGGACAATATCAGTAGGGCGCTGTGCGACAGTGAAGGTAGGGCAGCATTGTGTACCTGGCTTCCGGACACTGAGAGTCACTGCCACCAACTGTGAAGGGGAGAGGTGATGTGCCGGGAGCTCAGTGCAGTGTGGGCAATGTGGCAGCAGGAGCATCAGATTGGCTCTCTTGCTCTGCCCACTCCATGCCTGAGGGGGGATTTTGTTTACAAGGCACTTATAGGACAGTACAACACAGCCTCACCTTCACTGCTCCGCCAGCCATTACTGGACAGCATCCTCCACCACACGAGAGGAAAGTAGGCTAGTTTAGGGGTAGAGGACAGGGCTGTGTAGCACACACAGCCCTGTCCTCCAACAGAGGAGAATGGCCAGTGGGCTCAAGAGGAATGGTTGGTGGACTGCTGCTGCTATCCCCCAGCATTTGCTACCTGAGGCATTCACCTCACAGAAAGGCCAGCCCTGGTGATCATACAGAAGATCAACCTGAGATGTCTCTTTGAAAAACCATGCCTGTTCTAGCAATTGTAATGCGCTGTTCTGCATGCTGCATGACTTTTAATTGTACTTTTATTGCTAATTTTATTTCTTATATTGCACTTTTATAGTACCATTTTGTAATATGAATATGTAATGTGACAGACATGCCATGTTCACCCACAAATCCGCAGACACACCATGGGCCATCTGAATGAAGCTCACAAATCTAGGGACTTTCATATGCCAAAAATTGGGAATCAGACGTGCCCACTTCTCTTGTATGCTGATGATGCAGCCCTCTTGTCGCTTACAAAGATCGGCCTTAAAAGACTAATTCGTACTTTTATGTCCTACTGTACTCAAAACCATCTTATAATCAATCATCAGAAAACCAAAATTCTAGTCTTCTCTAATCGCCGGTACGTTGGCTCCTGGAATGTCAATGGGCACCATTTTAATTTAGTTTCACATTACAAATACCTCGGTATTATTTTTCAGTCATCGTTAAATTGGGCTATTCATATAAAATCTGCAGTCAATTTGGCTCGAAGCAATGTTAAGAAATTGTTTCTTTTTTTTATTACAAAGGAGGGAAGTATCTCCCTGCAGCAATTCAAATTTTCCGATTAAAAATTATCCCACAATTATTATTTGGAATTCCAATCTGGATTCAGGCCTTTAATCCTTCGGTAGAGACTATTTTTTCATCTTTTTTATACCAACTAATGGGTTTGCCACGGTGCGCCCCTTCGGCTGCACTTAGGCTAGAAGCTGGCCTACCATCTTTAATATCCCAAGCATGGCAGCTGGCCCTAAATTACTGGGCCAAAATATCATACGATCCTCCAACTAACTATTTAATCCACATGTGGGGAGATTCTTATCCCTCATCCTGGAATAATAAAATTAGGAGACACCTTTTGACAATTGGCCTATCTTCTGATTATCTAGCAACCCAAACTTTATCTTCGGCTAGATTAGCTATTCATACCCGGCTCAATGATATTGACTTCCAAATGGCAATCATGAAGGCTACAACAGTTTGTTCGCCCATATATTTCAAATTTCAATTTAAGCCTTTAATTCAGGCCCCTTATTTAGATTATCTTGTTAACCGTAATTTACGTTTGACTTTTACTAGGGCAAGATTTAACTCATTACAATCTGCCTTATTGTTGGGTAGGTATAAGGCAATCCCCTACGAACAACGTTTTTGCCCTTGTGGAAGTGGAAAAATTGAAACTCTTGCGCATCCGATCCTCGACTGTTCTCTCTATGACTTTCTACGATCTAAATTCATAGCCAATATAACAGAAAACTGCTCTCTGATGCCGACTGATAAATTGATCTACCATCTTATCTCGGGTTCTAACAGAGAAATAACTATGAATGTGGCCAAATTCTTATACGCTGCTGAACGTTTACGCTCAAATGCCTTTGATATGTAATTTTTCGATCTTCTCCTGATCAAATGTATATGTTGTTCTTATTTGATAATTTTTGTACATATTTATTTTACTATACTCTCAGTATACGGGTCTCCGACCGCAAATAAATAAATGAAATGAAGCTCACAGACCACTGGTGGTCCACGGACCACCATTTGGGAACCCATCTTAAAGCATTCAGTGTTGTGGCCCCAAGCCTGTTGAACTCCCTCCCAACTGAGATTAGACAGACACCCTCCTTGCTGAACTTCAGGAATATGTCGACGACTTTCCTATTCTAGCAGGCATTTTAAGATACTGTTTGGTTTTATGATGAATTTTTATAGTTTTATTCTCTGCATGGTTTATTTTTATGTACACTGCTTAGAAATGCTAGGTATTAAGCAGTATATAAGTGCCTTAAATAAATGAAATAAGTACAGCAGGGGTAGGAAACCTGTGGCCTTCTAGATGTTGCTGGACTACAACTCCAATCATTCCTGACCATTAGCCATGCTGGCTGCTGTGGCTGCTGGGAGTTGGAGTCCAGCAATATCTGGCAGACAACAAGTTCCCCATCCCTGTCCTGAATAACCTTGACAGATACATGACTACATTCAGACTGCAATCCTACTTCCATTTGCTAAGCCCCATTGAACACATATAAGTTAGAACTTAAACCCAGGTAAACCTGGATAGGATTGTGTTGCAGGGACCATCTGTTGTTTTACATGAACACACAAGAATAATAAGACTTGTTCAGCCCATTTGGTAATATAGCAAGCTTATTCCACAATCTTCAAACCACTTAGTTTTGAGCATTATTGCTGCAATCTTATTTAAGTAAACATAGCTGCTCCAGAACTTAAGGCTTGTGTCTTGAGAGTTGCTGCAGTATGGAGCAGTTCTGACATTGATGGTTAGTGGCTGCTAAACTGAACAGCAGCAACAGCAACCCTTTTCTGGGTGCCCTGTCTTCAGAAGTTAGGTTGAGTGATTACCAGAGAGAGCCTTTTCTGTGGTTGTGTCTCAACTGTGAAACTCCCTCCCAAAGAAGATCAACCTTGCTCATTTGTTTCTGTCCTTCTCAGTGCAATCCTACACATGTCCATTCAGAGCCAAGTCCCACTGGGTTCACTAGACTTACTCCCAGGTACGTGAGTATAGGATTTACAGCCTTAGGCACCAATGAAATCTATCCTGTTAAATTGAGCTTTGGTAGTACATTACTGTATTGACTCATTTTGGACTTGCTATACCCTGATCGCAGAGAGTACTTGCAAGCAGCATTCAGCTTAGGGTTGCCAGGTCCATGGCCTGAGACTGATCCTGTATCTTTAGGAGAAGAGAAAGTCAGCCAAGTGCAGGTGTTCTTGCAACTCTATTGTCAGCTTCAGGGTTGGGGGCTGGGCAGTAATGAAGCAGCTGGCAGTTAGCTGGGCAATAAATCAGTCAAGGCCAGGCAGATAATGGAGGCCGGCTGGCAGAAGAAAGGCTTGACAAACTAACCAGTAGCAGTGTCCAAGAGCATTGTCCAGGTAGGGAAGCAGAGTTCAGAAAGCCAGGTGTCCAGTCTGAACGTCTAGAGGCTAGCAATGGCGTTACACACGAGGGGTCATGACCAACGTTGTAGTCAGCAGTCTGCTGCAGCCATGAACTGCCTTTTATAACAGACTCCCTAAGCCAGGTGCCCGTGATTAGTCTCCCAGCTGCTCAGAGCCGCTTGTTCTTAAACGACCCGACCTCTTCCTTCGTTGCTGTGCTACTCGCTGGCGTCTCCTTTCTGCAGAGGGGAGGGGAGCCTCCTATTCATGCCCAGAATCCAATTGAGGGGCTTCAGCCAGGTCCTGGACATTCTCCAGCTGGGGAAGAGCCAGAGTTGTGTCCTCAGGGGTTCCACTAGTTCCTTCTGCTGGGTCTGCCAACTCTGCCTCTTCCTCTTCCTCTGAGTCCTCTGAAGGGGCCATGATACTTTCCCCCTCCCCACGACCAGTCCACCCTCTCCCCCTTGGACCCGGTATGTCTGGGTAGCACTGATGGAATTGACGGACCTGGCGGGGGGCATGCACCTGTGAGGCATCTTCTCAGGAGTGTTCCTCAGAGCCATACCCCTTCCAGTCTGTCAGGTACTAGAGTTGGTCTCGATACCTTCGGGAGTCCAGGATTTGTGCCACTTCAAATTCTTCCTCCCCATCCACTTCCACAGGTGGCGGAGGCCATGGGCGAGGACTCAGGGGGTGCGGTGGGAGGGCCGGGACCAGCAACGACCTATGGAATATGGGGTTAATATGGGGAGCTGCAATTGGAAAGCCACTGGGTTAACCTGCTGGGTGATATGGAAGGGGCCAATCCGTCGAGCATCCAGCTTCTGAGATGGCCGCTGGGATTGCAGGAACTTAGTTGAGAGCCACACCCGGTCTCCTATCTTCAGTGGAGGGCCTGGCTTGCGATGGCGGTCTGCAAATCATTTATAGGCATCCTTTGCCTGCTCCAGCTGCTCTTTCAAGACCTCCTGCAGGGCCGTCAATTCTTGTAGCAGCAGATCTCCGGCTGGGACCGGTGAGGGAGGTAGGACCGAGGGGAAAAACTGGGGGTGATAGCCATAGGAGGCAAAGAAGGGGGTTTGACGTGTAGAGGCATGGAGGGAGTTATTGTATGTGAATTCTGCCACAGGCAGCAAATCCTGTTGGTAGCAGGTGTAACAACGTAGGTACTGTTCCACCGTGGCATTGATGTGTTCCGTCTGCCCATCTGACTGTGGGTGATAGGCGGAGGACAGATGGACCCGGACGTCAAGGGTTCGGAACAGCGCTTGCCAGAACTGGGCAGTGACCTGGGCCCTTCGGTCCGATATCAAGTGATCTGGAAGACCATGCAGATGGAAAACCTGGGCCAAAAACATCCCAGTGGTTTCGGGAGCAGAGGGGAGTCCAGCACACAAGATGAAATGGGCCATCTTAGTGAACAGGTCCACTACTACCAGAATGGTGGTCATCCCCCTGGATATGGGTGCTCTGTGATGAAATACAGAGAAACTGACCACCAGGGACCCAAAGGAGTGGGCAGTGGGAGCAGGAGCCCAGGCAGCTTCCCGGGGTACTCCTTGGCTCGTTGACAGGTATCGGAGGCCGCCACATAGTTTTTTACATCTGCCTGAACCCAGGGCCACCAGAACTCTCGTAGGACCAGATGGAGGGTTTTGTAGGTTCCAAAGTGCCCTGTTGGCCGGCTGTCATGACAGAGGTGGAGCACCTCTCCCCACAGGGCGCCTGGAGGAATGTATAGCTGGTCCCAATGGTACAAGGTGCTGTTCCGCAGCGAGAATGGGCTGTCCGAGGCGGGGGTTCCCGACTGGAGGTCTTGCTGGTGGGCCAAAGCATACTCATCTCTCTGCTGCTGTTCGTGCACCCTGTCTAACAGGGATTGTGGCGGGTGGGTAGCTGCAAAGTTTTCTGAGCGGAGAATTGGGCATAGGGGGGACTCGTGCTGCTCGGCTCAGTATTCGGGCTTGTGGGAGAGAGCGTCTGCTTGTGTGTTGCGGCGGCCAGGGAGGTAGGTGACAGTGAAATTAAACCGGGAGAAAAACAGGGACCACTGGATCTGGCGTTGATTAAGCCGTCTGGTGCCTTGTAGATGCTCCAGATTCCGATGGTCAGTTCCCACTTGTACTGGGTGGTGTGCCCCTTCCAGAAGATGATGCCGGGTTTCGAAAGCCACTTTTATGGCCAGCAACTCCTTCTCCCAAATGGTATAGTTCCTTTCGGAAGAGCTGAGTTTCTGGGAGTGAAATGCACAGGGAAGCAGGGACCACTTCTTGCCTACTGACTGTAATAAGACCGCCACAACGGCTTTGTCAGATGCGTCGGCCTCCACAATGAAGGGTCTGGCGGGGTCAGGTTGTTGCAGGATGGGTTCAGAGGTGAAGGCCTCCTTGAGGCACTGAAATGCCTGTTGAGCCACCTCAGTCCAGCAGAACTTCTCTTTGGATCGGAGTAGGTCCTAGATGGGCGCTGTTAACTCGAAGAAGTGGGAAATGAACCAGCGGTAGTAATTGGCGAAGCCCAAAAAGCATTGCACATCCTTGTGGCTGCGAGGGGCCTGCCACTGTAGAATAGTTTCAATCTTTGCTGGATCCATCGGGATACCTGAGGAGGAGATTCGATGGCCTAGAAAATCCACAATAGTGAGGTCAAATTCACATTTTTCCAGCTTGGCAAACAGGCAGTTCTCCCTTAGGCGCTGCAGCACTGCTCGAATGTGTTTCTGATGATCAGAGGGGTTCCGTGAGTATATCAGGATGTCATCCAAGTAGATCACCAGGAAGCGGTCTAGGAAGTCTCAGAAAATGTCATTCATGAGGTGCTGGAAGACCGCAGGAGCGTTGCATAGGCCAAAAGGCATCACCATATACTCAAAATGCCCATACCTGGTGCGGAAGGCCGTCTTCCATTCATCACCTTCCTGAATACGCACCAGATTATAGGCCCCCCCTCAGGACCAGTTTGGTAAAGAGGTGAGCACTCCGCAACTGCTCCAGTAGTTCTGGGATCAGGGGCAAAGGGTAACGATTCCGAACTGTGATCTGGTTGAGGGCTCAGTAATCATTAAAAAGCCGGAGTTCCCCACACTTCTTCTTCACAAATAGCATGGGGGCAACCGCAGGCAATGTGGACGGTCGAATGAAACCTTGGCGTAGGTTCTTGTCGATGACCTCCCGTAGGGCTGCCAGTTCAGGCTCAGACAAGGAGTAAATCTGCCCAATGGGGAACTTGGCTCCCAGGAGCAGGTCAGTGGGGCAGTCATTGGGATGATGGGGTGGTAACTGGTTCACTTCTTGTTTTCCAACACATCCCAGAAGTCTTCGTACTTTTCTGGTAATTTCTCCACTTCTCCGCCTGCCTTTTGGGCCGTCAGGGCCTGCTCCTTCCACCCCCAACAGGTAGCTCGGCAATAAGGGGATCGGAGAGCCATTCGGCCCATTGACCACTGGATACATGGGTCATGTTGTTGGAGCCATGCCAGGCCGAGCACTACCAGGAAGTGGGGTGCCACTTCTAGGTAGAATTGGAGGCTTTCTTGGTGTCCACCAAGGACCATTTCTAGAGTCACTGTTTCCTGCACTATGGAGCCCGAAGCGGGGAGTCTGCCATCGATAGTCTCTACCAGCACGGGTTGGTGGGTCGGTTGTCGAGGAATGTGGTGCAGTTCGGCAAAGGACACATCCATAAAGTTGCTGGAGGCTCCAGAGTCCAGCATGGCCTGTACTTGTAGGTTGCCCTGCCCAGGGACCATCAGGGATATCAGATGCCTGGGTGGTGGGGAACTGAGCTGGTGGGCCCCCTGGATTGCTGCTTCGCCCCAGGCCAGGGCATGGAAGTTTCCCGAGGTCGGGGCTGCTGGTCGTTTGGCGGGGCAATGGGCCACAAAATGGCCTGGGGTTCCACAATATAGGCAGAGGCCCTGCTGTCTGTGCCTCTGCTTTTCGGCAGCAGAAAGGCATGGCTGAGCCCCTCCCAACTGCATGGGCTCCTCGGGTGGATTAGGGTCCCTGCAGGGAGGCTTCAATGGCACAGCCACAGGGGCTGGGGCTCTGCAAGCTGCCGAGGCCCAGTTCCCAATATACCTGCTTTCCAACCTCCCATTGATTTGCAGGCACAAGTGAATCAAGGCTTGCAGGGTTCTAGGGAGCTCCACCCTAGCCAGCTCATCCAGGAGTTCATCGGACTGGCCCTCCTGGAATTGATCCAGGAGAGTGGCTTCATTCCAACTCAGGTCTTGTTGCAATAAGCGAAAGTCAGTCACATACTCCACCAGGGGGTGCCGGCCTTGCCACAGTCTACTTATGCGACGGTTAGCCGTAGCTGACCTCACCGGGTCCTCAAACATAGTCTGCAGCTCTCTGGTGAAGACAGCCAGATTATTTAACACTGGGCTACTCTCAAGGAGCAGGGGTGTGGCCCATCTAGCTGTAGCACCAGTGCACAGGCTAATCAGGAATCCCACCCAGGTCTTGTCATCAGGGAAGGCCTCAGGTCGTAACTCCATGAAGAGCTGGGTCTAAGCCAGGAATGCTGTGAGTTGATCTGAAGCCCCGGTAAATTTCTCTGGGATGGCCACAGGGCAGGGGCGTCACTAGGGGGGTGCGGGGGGTGCAGACCGCACTGGGTGACACCATCAGAGGGGGTGACTCTCAGCTTTAATGTAAAAAAAAAATAAGTTTCTAGGTGGTCCGGTTCTCGAGATATATATAAAAATATCAGCCGCCCACTAGTGGCATCACGCGGGGGGTGCGGAGTGCACCAGGTGACACATCAGAGGGGGGTGAGTCTCAGCTTTAATTTTTTTAAAAAATAAGTTTCTAGGTGGTCCGGTTCTCGAGATATACATAAAAACGTCAGCCGCCCCCTTTAAATCTTTTTTTAAACTACTGTATAGCACTTCGTAGCTTTAACCCTGCCCGTTCAGGATTGCAGCCAATCAGTGAAGTGTTTGTTTGACCTGTGGCAGTGTCTAGTAAACCTCATTGCAAGGCCAGAAAATTGTGGTTCCCCCCCCGTTTATCTGAAAATCTCATAAATTGGGTAAGTATATACATTTCAGTTTTTTCCCCTCTTGTGTGTAGGAGTCAGATCCTGGGCAGTTTTTTCAAAACCTTCCCAATACTTGCTTTTGTGGGGGTAAAAGCATTGCTAATCCCATATGTCCAGAGTAAATCCCATTGAATTCAATAGGATTTACGTTTGAGTAGACATGGTTATGAATGTGCTGAAAATCAATGGGACTTTGGAGTGAATGTAAAAAAGAATTGTGTTTGTGTTCTCTTTCTGGCCCTCCCTCCTCCAGTCCTATTTTAAAGCAAGTAGGCAGGGCTTACTTAGGTATTACAGTTTTTATTCTGTAGGAAACGAATACTGATTTTTTAAAAACTAATACTGATTTTTCTGCAATGACCAACTGGTTTGACAATAAACTATTATATGGGCTGTATGTATTTATACATCTGCAGTGTGTGTGTGTAGTCTTTCCAACAACCCTGTCAGGTAGGGTTGGAAACCAAGGCACCTCACAACAAGAAATAAAGCCATTTAAAATCCAATAACCATAAAGCAAGAATAAACAGTTGGAAAACAGCCTAAAGAGGCATGATTCTGAATTTTGGGTTGGGTGAATGAAGTTTATTTATTTATTATTTGATTTATATCCCGCCCTTCCTCCCAGTAGGAGCCCAGGGTGGCAAACAAAAGCACTAAAAGCACTTTAAAACATCATAAAAACAGACTTTAAAATATATTAAAACATCTTTGAAAATATTTTTATAAGCTTTTAAAAAAAGAAAAGGCTTAAAAAATATTAAAAAGCAATTCCAACACAAACTCAGACTGGGATAAGGTCTCAACTTAAAAGAACAAGTTCCTTATCACTTGAGGCTGTAGTTCTCTGCACACTTCCCAGTTTGAGTAAGCCCCATTGAATACATTGGGACTTGCTTCTGA
This sequence comes from Rhineura floridana, assembly GCF_030035675.1. NCBI lineage: Eukaryota > Metazoa > Chordata > Lepidosauria > Squamata > Rhineuridae > Rhineura > Rhineura floridana. Next base: position 26,609,289 of record NC_084481.1, read on the forward strand.
GTAAACAAACATCGGATTGCACTATAAATATATTTACAGATTATGTAATTCATAAACATATTTGAGAGTCATGTTTATATAAATATTTCTTCATACTGTGTCCCAATAAGTATTTGATTTCACACTATAGTTGTAGATGCTTTTTCCCTCTACATTTTAAGTGTGCCCTTCTTCCTGGGGGTGGTCATGGTTCTCCATTGTTTTCATCCTGAGGGGAGGATAGGCTGAGAGATGGTGAGTAGCACATTTAAGGTCTCTTCACCTCCCCCCCCTTTTTTATTTGTATTTATTTTATATTTCTCCAATATCTTCCCCTGGCTGTTTTTATGTATTTTAAATATTTTTAGATTAAATAAATAGGAAATCATAATTGTGAACCTCCCTAAAAGCAATTTACCTATCCTTATGTTTTGGCAAAGTGATGGTGTGGAGGCATGCTGGTAGAACAAGAGACCATGTCTGAGGCATGTTATAAGGTGTTTGAGGACTTTGTCACACATTACTTTTTGAGACCTGTAGATTCATGTTGGAAAGAACACATGCACGTATTGAATGGTAGCTTGGGTACTGTTTTTTCAGTCTACGCTGCATGCGTAGGGAAGGTGATACATCATCTGGCAGCTAGCTTCATAACGGGAGAATGAAAAACATTTGGATCACCATTCACTTGTTTACTTTTCTCACTATTGAGACCACTTCATATATTACTTTTTCATACACAGAAATTTAATCTTTGTATAGGAAAAAGTATTTTGTAAAATGTGAAGGACAGTGGCTGCCCAGTCAGTATAACCACTGTACAAGATCAAGATCTACTCAGCCACTGTAATTACCTTTTTGTTTTGAGTGCCCTGTTGTCTGGGTCTTGGTTCAGGTGTGTATCCAACTTTGACGTGCTTATGCAAGGGGTGTACAAGTAGTGCCCCCCCCAAGTGTGGAGGCTTGGACAAACATTGTGTTATGGAAAACCAAAGTCTGTGTGAAAGTACATATTTGGGAATGCCATCAGTGTAATCCTAAACACAGTTAATAAATAATATTGAACTTGCACTTTACAAAATATATTACGGTCATGTCCATAAGCACCAGGAGGGTAGTCACCCAGGGGATCTTAGTCCCTCTGCTTTTTTGGGAGCAGGGTCCCTATGTCTCCAAGCATCCTACAGTCAGCATGAAAAGGGAGTGTGTTAGTCACTGAGAAGAGTCTTCTAATATGCTTCCTTGCCTTTTCTGCAGATTGGAGCTAATCAGAGTGAAAGGAGGTGAGTCAGCCAGTGAGAAGACTCTTCTCAGTTGCTAACGCTCTCCACTTTCATGCTGATTGGCTCCTAGAGATGTTTGTTTTTGTCAGAGAATGCATTAACAAAGATCTCATTCTTAATCCAGGAGCAAAAAAGGGTGTATGTGGCTGTAACTATCATGAAGGGACTCTGCACTTCTGAATTTTCTACTAAACAACTGATAAATACCTATGTAACTTTGTGTCTGGAGACTTATTATTAAGAATCACTTTCCATAATTGTAAGGAGGTGTGTCCACACGCAAGCATCCCAGGCCCCTAAATGAGGGGAGAGAGCAGCATAGGGACATAAGCAGGTGTCTTATTCCAGGGGTTCCCAAACCTTTCTTCTACGTAGACCACTTGAAAATTGCTGAGGGTCTGAAAGTATCTGAAAATTTACTATGGGCATATGCAAGATAATTAACTCCCATTAGTAATAAGAGCAAGAATTTGAGCTGTGCGTATGATATTGTAATTCAAAGGTGTAATTTTAATTTTGCTAGTTGTTTATGTCACTACTATTGTCATTACATTCAGTGATACATGGGAATTACGATTTACGAGTAACATTAGTACAAAAAGAATACTAAGGATTCTGTATGGTCTGATACGGGAGGAGGTCCATGGGGGTGACACCATGAATTACCGCACCAGGTGACACCAACCCTAGTGACGCCACTGATGTACTATGTTGGAGACCCCAGAAATAGGGTGAAGAGTTTGTGGAAGCCATTTTTCCTCAGCTGTAGAAGGCAAAATAAAATTAGTCAAAAAGTACTGGTCAATTCTGGTCAATTGACGTTAGCAAAGTTCTAATAACACTGTATTGGGCAAACTAACAAAAAAGGGGCATAATTGAGGAGAAAGGAACAGAGCATTTTTGTCTTTGTTAGTTCACTTATAATTCCCCCCTCCCCACCATATGTGTATACTCAGTGAATGAAATGTGACTTCATATAGCTGACTGACAACATCACTTGTGAGGGGTGTGTGTATGTAACAGCTTTCTAGTTTCTCAAAAATGTATTGCTGCATCTGCTAAGTAGTGCTTATGGTTATTCCACTTTTTCAGCCCTTTCTAAATTGGAGCCATTTTTTAAAGAAAAATGAGACATTTATTTTGCCCTTAAGGTGCTGGAACATGCAAGCTAATACAGTGTTGAGGTCTCCAGAGACAGACACAAAATGGATGAAGGTTATATTATAATTGAACTGAAAGAGAGGGAAATGGTTAGAGTTGGGTGCAAAGTGAGAAAAGAAGTGCATGGAATTTTAATAAGAGACGAGGAGAGAAATGACCAACAGGGATGTATTGCTGCTGGCTTGCCCTGATGGGCTTTGTTTACCCTGACTCTGCAGGTTCTTAAAAAGCCTGCTCCACAGCCTGGAGAAATCAGCATGGACCTTCACTGAAATGCCTGGAACATATTCACAAAAACACTTTGCAAGACATAAGCTGTGTACACACCATACATTTAAGGCTCCCCACCCCAAGAGTCCAGAGAACTGTAGTTTGTTAAGGTTGTTGGGAATTGTAGCTCTGTAAGGAGCAGATTCTTTGGTGGTGGTGGTGGGGAGGAGAGAGGTGCTTTAAATGTGCTTTAAATGTATGGTGTGTACACAGCCGTAGAAGCCAGTACTATTCCTTGTCCACATGATAACAGGCTGGGTCTCAGCTGTATGATTGTATCTGGATTTGGTCAGCCCATTTAAAAAAATATGACAAATGTGAACATGTGTAGCTGTCTGATACAGAATCTAGCCATCTTTTTGTCCATACAGTTACCCAAGAAGGGATGGTACAGCATAATGTACTGCTGCTTCCAGGGGGACTTATATTCAAATATTTTCAACAAACATGGATAGTGCCACGCTTTCTGATGCAAGCAGTTAGAAATGTTTTGTTAAAAGAAAGAGCGAATCAGCAAAGCCCGCAGAGCACCTCATACAAATGCAAGTTGGAATGAACTGTGCTCCATAAAGGTTCATAGACATGCCGTCTAATCCTCGCATCTGGATTCTGATCCAAACATGATCCATCAGATGCAGACTGCCGAGGTTCACTACGAATTGTGGGTGAAGCGAAGTTCTCCCTTATCCCTAGATGTACACTCTCCGCCCCTCCCTCAAGGTACACATTGAGTGGCTGTGCAGAGCAGTAGCGCAACCATCAAGTTGGAATGAAAGAAAATGGCAACGGATGTAGGAGAACAAGATGGCTAAATCCAGCATGAGTGAGGTTAACTGTGAGCCGCTATCTATTCAAAGGTGGTGTGTAGCTGTGAAGTGGAAAGACCTGCCTGTTTGATAAGTACTCACATATTCCTAGAATATGTTTCCATCATATATTCCTAGAATGTGATTCCATTTATATTTCAGCAATTAAGGCAGGCATCCTGCTAGTATATTTGCAAAACAGTATATTGACATTTATAGAAGCATGTTTGTAATCCTAATCACACACTGACTTGGAAACAGTGTGCCACTGAACTCAAAGGGACATCCAGGTAAATGTAGGTTCTTTAAGACCGAGAACCATTTCCATTTCACTCTCTGTTGTGTCACGTTTGGTATGCAAGGCAAGGCAGCAGTAAATACATTCTCCACTGCAGTGCATTTTAGCTTGACATATGTCCAGTGAACAGCATTTTCATCTATCGTGGCCTTTTTTAAAAGGGATAATAAAAATTATACCACCTGTTTATTCAACAATTCTTTATGTTATGAGACTTTGGAGTCCTTCAAATCATTTTCTTTATGCACTATGTAATAATAAAACGCTCTGTGTAGTGCCCAGATAATTCCTTGCATGGTCTGTGTGATTTCTAATTGCTTGAATAACAGCGTGCAATTGAAATGCCATGCATAAGCACAGCTGCACCCTCGGGGAATAAGGCTTTTCTCCTCTTGCTCTTAGCAAAGGCAAACATTTGAACAGGGGAAATAGGTAAACCATCATAGGGAGCCGCAGCAAAAATCAGACACTCCAGACCACTTAACACAGAAAAAACAAGGCAAAGTAAACAAAATATACTTTTTTAAAAGCTAGATTAACTCTCTTTAAAAAGGAGCATTGAATGAATGAATGAATGATCTTTATTGTTTTTAGCCAAAGGCCATCACAATACAATACAAGAAGAAGAAATTTTTAAAAAGCACATTAAAATTACCAGCGATAAAAGTACAGCATCCTAAGATAAGAAAGGATAAGATTCATAAACTCATTACAACATAATAAAAATACAAAACACCCCATTTGAGTATATTAAGACCCCCGGGGAGGATTTAAAATTAAGAATACTAATTTAAGGACACATCGGAGGTAGACGGCAATTGTTTTAAATATCTAACTCTCAATTTCCCTGCGGCCAGGGCAAACTTCGCTACCTGAGTGGTTAAAAAATATCAGTACCCGCAAGAAGAACGCAGGTTTGCTCCAGCAGTGGTCTATTTGACAGCAGGTGACGGACTGGAGAAAAAAGTTTGAGCCTAAGTACATTATACAATGGGCATCTCAATAAATAATGGACAATATCCTCAACTTCTCCTGAATTACATATACAATGTCTTAAATAAACTGGGACCCTCGCATATCTCCCATCCAGAAAGGCCGAAGGCATAGATTGAAAACGTAACGCTGTAAAGGCCTTTCTTAGGGAGGTGTCATGAATCCCTGCCGTCAAGGCACTAGGATCATGCGTCAGACCCAATTCCTACCCTTAGGGCAATTGATCTGGAACCAAAATATACCAATTCACCCTTGCCAAGGCTGTGTGTCCAACACCAACCCTGCAAGGTAGAAAGGTAGGCTGCCACCACCCCTTTTACTGGTACCACTCAGAGCCAGGGGATCTCTGAGCCCAGACACTAGTTAAACCAAGGTCCAAAAAAGACAAGAGCCAAACTTACACTCCTTGTCAGGAAACCTCTGGTAAAACCCACAAAATAGAATTAAGCTTTTAACTTCTTTTTCCTCTTTGGTAGTTGCGTGACTTGAGAAGGTCAAGGTACTGGATCCAGAACCACCCTCTCTCTCAATGAACACACCAGGTTAAATAGAAGTAGCTTTATTAAAATAGATAAGTGCACATCAAAATATAGCAGCAAGTAATCCTTTAAGACCATACACCCAACAGGGGTTTAGGTACATACAAAAGAGTTCATACACACAACAGGAAAATAACAAACTAGCTTACCTAACTACTTACACATGAGGTAGTTGGTTGCAGTGGCATCTCTCCTAAGAGAGATGGATGTGAAACACAAAACAATGGAACCAGGCATAGGTTACCTCCCATAGGCAACACCATGGAACCACAAAAGCAGATTGCTATGGAACCCTGTAGCCAAGGCAGCAGAGAACAAAAGTTATGGGTCTCTAGCCCTATACTTAAGGGAAAGAATCCTAACAGTCCAGGATTCAAGAACCAATCAGAAAATGTCTGATGTAACCCCCTTCAAGATGTTTCTCACTCTTTCGCGCCTTCCAGGCCCCCCTCCCAACCGGTGTTTCACTGTACAGGCCAAAAAATGACCTTGAATACCAGGCACTTGTTAATCAGCACAGATAGCCAGGTGCTGCTCTTTAGGCTTCTCTCTAACCATCTTCAGCTGGAAACCGAAACTTAACATTTTTACCTGTTCAGAGGACTATTTTCCTAAGGGTTGGCACTCCCAGAGTTCTTTGCTTAAACCAAAATGTTACCTATGGTTTTATATAACTCATGAACATGTACAGGTTCATGACAGGAGGGAGTGGTTAAAAAGAAAAAATAATGTTCAATACCAAAAGCGGTTTTAAAGAGAGGATACCAGTAGGAAAAAGACGACTGTGACGAAGAGAACAAGTCCCATCGCTTAGAATATAAGGATATTCTTTCCTTGTAAAGCTGTTTCACTCGCGATGAGACATAAGAAGGAGGAGTTTCCATGCTAATCCCATATGTGGCCAAGAGAAGTTTGGTACGCATAAACCAGGTGTTATGAGATGGGTTCTGAAGTTGTTCCAAAAAACACTTCTTAGGGAGACGAGCCAAATCCATATTAGTAAGCTTCAGCCAGTACATGACCAGGGCTGCATGAACACCAGACTCTATGGATTGTAAGCCCGTTTCCATCCTTAAAAGGGGGGCGGGGTGCCTTGAGGAAGAGCAAGTATAGATCTCAGAAAGGTGTTCTGGACAGTCTCGAGCGCTGAAGGATTAGCATGCCCCCAGATCTCAGCCCCATAAAGAAGCTGAGGAACAACTTTTCCACGGAGAGAGATTGAGCTAGGCGAGTTTTGTGTTCCTGAAGGGAATTGGACTGCATTTCCTGAATGCATTGAGGGGTTCCAGTGGCCGTTACAGCAGGATAAATTCCTAGGTAAGTAGAGGGCAGAGACTCGGGTTGGGACATCCTCGTTTGAAGATAAGATAGTCTCTGTAGTCTCTGAGATGACGAGGGAAGGGCACTATAGGCATCAAAAAGATTTTTCTCTTCATTTAAGGAGCTAAAAAGATCTTCTTTGTTACCGGGGGACAGTCTAGGCTCTTGATTTAAGGAGCATTCTCCCTGCAGAGAAGTACGGCGATTAGCCCACTGAGGATTGGAATTACAAGGCGTGAGGGGGGTGGCCAAAGGTATTGATTGGATGATTGATCCTTTACCAGAAGGTTCTGGCTTAAAGCCAGCCGTATTTGATGAATATGAAGGTGGAAATAACGGAAGTGGGGGAACTATATTCAGAAAATATCTTTGAAGAACTGTGCCGTGCATAAGTAATGTGTGCCTTTTCGCTCGTAAGAGGTTCACCAAGTCCGAGTTCCTAAGGGTTAGAAGGATATTAGCTTTTGTAGAATTGCTATAAAGGAAGTCCGCTTTGATGATATCCGATACCGATATTCGCTCCAAAATCAATGACTGTAGCAAATTAACAATTTGATGTTTCCCAGCAAGTTGTGTGACACAAAAGCTTAGTCCAGGGCAGTTCAATAGTGCTAGTTTGTGTGGAATGAATTTGAGATTCCAACACTTTGTCATTTTTGATGTTAAAACGGGAACTGCTGCTGACAGGGGCCGAGGCATGCTCTGCTGAGCCACTAGACGACAAGAAGGAGGAGGAGAACCAATGGACTGTGATGTCATTGTGGGTGGTACCAGACGATGTGTCTCTAGCTTGGATGTGGGATGAATCAATCGTGATCCTTGGTCTGATGGAGTAGTACGTTGCGAATTCCTAGATGTTACTGTTGCTTCTAAAATTCTAAAAAGTTTAGAAAAGTTCATCTTTCTAGCCTTTGGAGCTCTGAAGTTCTTAATATTTTTTGTCTTCTTCATGTTTATTGACTTCTTCATTTTATGACGACACTTGGAAACAGATGTCAGTCCAGGATTGCCGTTCTGCTCTTTTGGGCGTTGTAATAAGTCCACGGATGATCTGCCTACAGGCACATCTGTCCTAGGCTGAAGAGACATCTTTTTTGCTTCTTCCACTAGAGTTGTCAGCAGTTTATTAGTCTCAGTGAGGAAATTTTTGATACACAGGATCTGCAACGAGATTACAGCTAGGCGTGCATTCAAAGTACACTCATCTGATTGTCGAGGGAAGGACGTATAATCCTTACCCGTAGATGACTCTAGGGTATTGGGTAGAGGCTGCGGGTTTAAAGGGGAGATAGGAATTTGCTCCTCCATAGGGGGACCCGTCGAAACTGGGTTAACAGGGGATTCAGGTAACAGGGCATTAAAGGATTTTTTCGCTAACTCCAGTTCTGTAGCAAGATCATATGAGAAGGACACAGGATGGTCCAGATAAAGGGTCCTCTTCATATCTAGTGACCAATCCATAATAACAGCATCAGTAGGAATCCTTCCGGAGCTAGGGTCAGATCCATCTGTATAACCCTTGTCATATGTCCCTAGCCCCTTATCGGAGGGGGAAACTAAGAAGCCCCGTTCGATCTCCTTCTCCTTCTCTTTTGTATTAGATGGGGGAAAGTGTGTAATTTGTAACTGCTTTCCCTGGACAGTAGACAGAAGTAAGCCATCTTCTATGTGGATTCCTTGTTCTCTATATGCCTTTCTAGTGTGAACCATACTGCCGGGATTCCCCTTTAAGAGCTCTAGCAGGAAGGCGGAGGGTTAACAGCAGACGCTGCAGCTTCTTTCCAGATGGAATATATCCCAAAGCAATAACATCCAAAATAGAGAATTATCCCAAGGACAGGATGGGCTCGAAGAGAGCAAATACACACCACAGGGAGTAGTCGATGTCGAGCTTAAATCCAAAAAAGCTTCCCTAAGAAACCGAAGGGGTCTGGACGCTTCATGCCTTTCTTTATCAAGGTTCCAACTGCAGAACAAGGTCAGACTGATTGAAATCGAAAGTAGAAGTAGAGAGCTTTCTTTTTTTAAAAAAAAATGCTGTCATAAGGATTAAATACTTTAAGAAAACTTTAAAAGCGTCAAAAGAAACTTTAAGAGCTTTAGGAGGAGCTGGAGAAAAATTATTATGTTAGAGAGGGTTCGCAGCCTCTCCGTTCAGCAGCCATCTTTTATCGACCGTCTATCAAAGGAGCATTTGAAGTGGTCTTTTTTCTGTAGTAAGACAGCAATCCTATGCATATCTGCTTAGGAATAAGTCCTATTGAACTCAACTGGGCATGCTTCTAAGTGGACATGCATAAGATCGCACTCTTTCTCTCCTTTGCAAAGGAGACCAACAAATTCCTCAGTTATGTCTTTTCTATAGCTACACTGAAACACATATAGCAGGGGTAGCCAGTTATGGTGCCCTGTAGATGTTGTTCCCATCATCCCCAACCAGCATGGCCAACGATCAGGGATGATGGGAATTAGAGTCCAACAAAATCTGGAGGGGACCACATAGGCTATCCTGATGTATATTTTTCATCTTCCTGGTGTTAGTTTCCCCCCCTCTCTTTATCCCTTATGCATGTGTGTGCACACACAAACACACATTTTGATATTTTGATATTGGTAAGATATAATCAAACTAACCCTATAGGCTCAAGTCAACATTTATTATACTACCCGGCACTCCAAAGATCCAATCCAGCCACGTGGAGCTCAGCCCTATAGCCAGGATGGGGCAAATGGGTGCACTGGTCCCCTGAGCTGTGCTGCCCCCTATTTTTATTTTTATTTTTAATTTGTAACATGACAGACAATGACAACCTCCATTTAAAGAATGATGGCTTGTTGTAAGAACAGGAGCAATTTAAGAATAGGACCCTCTGAAAAATTCAATGAATAAGACAGGGTGAATGCACAACAAAAGCCTTATCTGGGAGAGCCCAAAAAAATCTGCTCACTAGAGACTTTCCATGAGTGAGGGTGGATTTTTCATGATCACAATCACCCTATAATTACTTCAGTGATCCTGAAAATAACAGCCTGTATACGTGACCCTTGAAGTTAACTATTAGAACAAGTTAGACTCCTCCTCTTGGACTTTCTTTGCTCTGCTTTTCAGTTTCAGTTCACTACCCAGCCAGTGATAAAGAAGTATGTTTGTTTGCCTGCAGTAAGAAGTCAGAGTTCGTTTATTCTGCAGTTATTATGATGAGTAGAGCAGGATTGAGTGCTTATTGCCAAATGGTGAAACAAAGAGATAAATTAAAGAGATCTGAAAAAATATCTATCCTCACTTATCCTTTACATGTTCAAAGTACTTACTGTGTTCACAATCATCATAATGGCTATTTTTTATTCTTTTTCTTGAGTACTTGATGTCAAAGGATAAAAACAGCCCTAGAATAATAGAAATACTGCTATCCACACAATGGCTGGTTGACTGGCCACCTAGGCTGTTAACTCAGACCTAATTTCTAATTTTCTCAGTGCGTGTAACTCAGCATGAAGCCTTTTCAGGCTTTCTGGGCAGATAAATCAACAGAGCAACCAGTAAAGAAAATTCTACTTGCTTTCTACAATTAGTTTCCAATTGCTTAATTACTCCTTTATATAACAACCAGTTAAAAGGTTTTTCCTTGATTGTCCAACAGGAAGGAAAGTCTAAAGGCCAGAAGCAAGACTAGAAGGAAGGACTTTCAAGGAGGAATTAACAAACACACCCTGTAGTATTTATTTTCTATTTGCCCTTCCCTAAACTTGTAGTATGGACAAGTTTGTATTTCAGGTGGAATCTAAAACTGAGATACCCAATGAAGCATCAAAGCCAAGCTCAGGAGCTCACTGTCTTTACCAAAGTCCAGAACACGGTCTTGCCCTTCATTATTGGATGAGTTTCAGTTGGTGCAGCTTGAGGAAGTGGACAAGGTGCTTGGAATGGTGCAGGCGACCACGTCTGCTCTGGACCCTTGTCCATCTTGGCTAGTGAAGGCTAGCAGGACTGGTACCACCGGTTGGGCCAAGGAAGTGATAAATGCCTCCTTGAGGGAGGGAGTAGTCCCTGGTAGCCTCAAGGAGGCAGTAGTGAGACCTCTTTTAAAGAAACCTTCCTTAGACCCAGATAACTTGAACAATTATAGACTGGTGGCGAATGTCCCCTTTTTGGGCAAGGTTTTGGAGTGGGTGGTTGCCGGCCAACTCCAGGTGCTCTTGGATGAGACCGATTATCTAGATCCGTTTCAATCCGGTTTTAGGCCCGGTTTTGGCACTGAAACAGCCTTGGTCGCCCTGTATGATGACCTTTGTCGGGAGAGGGACAGAGAGAGTGTGACTCTGTTGATTCTCCTTGATCTCTCAGCGGTGTTTGATACCATCGACCATGGTATCCTTCTGGGGAGACTCGCGGAGTTAGGAGTTGGAGGCACTGCTTGGCAGTGGTTCCGCTCCTACTTGGCAGATCGTCGTCAGAAGGTAGTGCTTGGGGAACATTGCTCGACACCTTGGACTCTCCATTGTGGAGTCCCTCAGGGGTCGGTTTTGTCTCCCATGCTTTTTAACATCTACATGCAGCCTCTGGGTGCCGTCATCAGGAGTTTTGGAGTGCGTTGCCATCAGTATGCTGATGACACGCAGCTCTATTTCTCCTTTTCATCTGAATCAGGTGAGGCTGTGGATGTGCTGAACCGTTGCCTGACCGCGATAATGGACTGGATGAGAGCTAATAAACTGAGACTCAATCCAGACAAGACTGAGACACTGTTGGTGAGTGCCTTCCCTGCCCAGATGGTGGATGTTCACCCTGTTCTACATGGGGTTACACTCCCCTTGAAGGAACAGGTTCGTAGCTTGGGGATTCTTTTCGATCCTTCCTTGTCTCTTGAGGCACAAGTGGCCTCGGTGGCTAGGAATGTGTTCTACCACCTTCGGCTGGTAGCCCAGCTACGTCCCTATCTTGACAGGGATGACCTCGCCTCAGTTATTCATGCTCTGGTAACTTCTAGATTGGATTACTGTAACGCACTCTACGTAGGGCTGCCCTTGAAGACAGTTCGGAAGCTCCAGCTTGTGCAAAACGCGGCAGCCAGATTGTTGACGGGAACTAGCCGATCAGCGCATATAACACCTGTTCTGGCCCGTTTGCACTGGCTACCTATTTGCTTCCGAGCCAGATTCAAGGTGCTGGTTTTGACCTATAAAGCCTTACACGGTGTGGGACCGCAATATCTTGTGGAACGCCTCTCCCGCTATGAACCTACCCGGTCACTTCGCTCAGCATCTAAGGCCCTCCTCCGGGTACCAACTCATTGGGAAGCCCGGAGGATAGTTACTAGATCCAGGGCCTTTTCTGTAGTGGCCCCCAAACTGTGGAACAGCCTCCCCGAAGATGTACACCTGGCGCCTACGCTGCTGTCTTTCCGGCGCCAGGTTAAGACCTGGCTATGCTCCCAGGCATTTTAACTGTTAAATGTTTAAATGTTTATAACATTATTGTGTGTAGCTTGATTTTATTGTCGTATTTTGTATTTTAACCTTTTTGTACACCGCCCAGAGAGCTATTTGCTATGGGCGGTCTATAAATGAAACAAATAAATAAATAAATAAATAAATAACAAATTCCACTTGCTTCCCATAATTAGTTTCCAGTTGTCATTTATATAGCCACCAGTTAAAACATTCTCCCTTGATTGTTCATCAGGAAGGAAAATCTAAAGGTCATTTTTTTATTTCTGAAAAAGTTGTGAACCTACCATTCAGAAAGCTTTCTTATGTGTTTATCAACCATTTTTTTACGTTTATGAAAGGAAGTCTATTATGCAGTAAGTATTTTACAAAGTTAAGGCTCAGTTTTTATTGACTTCAGTAAGAAAGGTATGCATATTGTTCTCAGCACCACTCTCCCTAAATGCTTGACTGCATTGTAATGTCTTATTCTGTCTACTTTCAGACATGGGGGCTTATTGCGTTCATTTAACGGATTTAAATGGCAGTGCTTCTGTCCCAATTTCTAAAATTCCTTTCATACTGTGTTAAAGAATAGTAACTGTTTCAGCTGATATACTGGCATTTCGCACAACTGTCTTTCACACGGCTGCAATGAATGTCTTGTTTTCGTCTGTCACCCATTGTACACATGCACACTGTTCCCCACTGTGTAGGAGGTCTAAGATGTTCTCCCATCACCATGCAAGTCCTCTCCCTTTAGGTTCTGACTTTTAAAATTATTGTAGTTGTATTGACACTGTGGTGTGTGAGAGAAAAGCTGCTGCTATTTGCAACCTGTGCCGGAATAATGGTACCATTTTCATCATGCCTAAAGGGCAAGAACGCACTGCATGCTGGAATGCCTGTGACATGAGTGGCTACAGCTAGTGAAAAACTCCTGCAATTTTCCGGATTCCCGGGCTTGCAAACAGTTTATTTCTGGCATTATTTATCATGAAAATTAGCACTGAAGTTGCACTATATTTCACGATAATTCCAGAACTTGCTTGTACGTCATGTGAAAGATAAAATATAATGTGCAAATATCAGAATAATGGAATAAAGTGCAGTGTGAAAGCAGCCTGTTTCTAAATCTGCTTTTGTTTTTGTTTTGTATTGGCATTGTCATGATACAAGATTAAAACTGAATGTTTGAGAAAACAACCGTCACGCTCGTTTTTAACTTCTTAGTTATAGCATAAACTATTTTGTTTTACACCTTTTGCTATCTCTTTGTTCACTGTATCCTTAACATCCTTTTTCCCCTTAAAAAATGTGCCAGTCATTTAATTTCTGGTTAAAATTCATACTAAATTTTCTGTTAACTTGACCTTTACATAGCCCATTATGTAAGTTAACACATTCTCAGCATGGAACAGTGAGGGGGAAAGTCACTGCCTTTCCCTTCCCCTGGCCTGGCTCTCATTTCCTCTCCACTGGGGTGGGGGGTTGGCTGGTGCTATGCATTCCCCCCCCCAAAATGCCCCACCTAACAAGGAGGTCTGGCTACAGGGCTGATGGGGTTTCACATCTGGTCCTCAGTTAGCTTCTGATCTCAAGATGCCCAGACAGGACACGGAATAATGGGCTCAAGTTGCAGGAAGCCAGATTTCGACTGGACATCAGGAAAAATTTCCTAACTGTTAGAGCCATACGACAATGGAACCAATTACCTAGAGAGGTAGTGGGCTTTCCGACCCTGGAGGCATTCAAGAGGCAGCTGGACAGCCATCTGTCGGGAATGCTTTGATTTGGATTCCTGCATTGAGCAGGGGGTTGGACTTGATGGCCTTGTAGGCCCCTTCCAACTATAGTATTCTATGATTCTATGATACCCCACTATTTATGCCTTTCAGCTCCTTTCCCTCCTGCAAGTTGAGGCTAAAGGAAAGGGCACTTCAACTTCTGTTTTTCCAATGTGAGCAGCAACAGCACGTTTGCCATAGTTTTTCCCCTATGTATGTCAGCTGCTCTGTGCACTGCAAGCCAAGACAACAGCAGCTAGGAGTGAGAAGCAGCAGGAGTGCACATGAGTGAAGCCTGCCAAATGTTTTCTGGTGTGTGTTTTACAGACCATATTGCACTGATCTTATATCAACAGCAGTAACTTGTGAGCCCAATTGAAGGTGCTCAAGATAGGGAAGAAATTTCACATCAATCCACCTAGTCCACATTTTCTGAATCTATATGCAAACTGAAACCCAGCTACCATTCAAAATACACACTCCTCCAAATTTTGCAATTATCCATCCAAAAAATGCATGCAAAACAATGCATATTAGAGGAAAGTACACACACCAAATCCATACATTAGTGAAAATAATGTACAAAAAGGCATTGTATTTGGGGAAGTGGCTTTCAAAAATGTGTATGCTAAGCAAAATTGTGTACAAAAATGCATATTTTTTATTTTTACAGGCTTTTCCACAGGGATGAGTTGACTCGTGGGCAGTATGCATATGAATTTTCATGCAGACTTAAAAGAAAAGAAAGAAATGTAAATGTGAAAATGGGGAGGTCTGGATTTAAGACTGGAAAAATGAGAAACTGAGAGAAACCAAAACTGACAGATTCGCCCATCCCTACTTACATATAAGAACTTAAATGGCTTGGGGTTAAGATACTAGGAAGAGCTCCATCTCCCCTTATGAACCTGTCCATATATTCCTAAGGCCCTGTTGTATGTTCTACCACCTCAAGAGGTTCATGGGAAGACAGGACAGGACCTTTTTTGTGACAGCACCCCTGCCGTGGACCTCCCTTCCAGGGGAGGCTAGAATGGTCCCATCTCTGATTATGTGCATTAGAAACATTTCTGTTCTGCGTACCTTTTAATTTTTTTTCCTTGTGTGAAATTTGGTTTTAATGTTATGTTTTTGTATATTGCCTTGAGAGCCTGGTTAGGGCTGAAACTCTCTCTCTCTCTCTCTCTCTCTCTCTCTCTCTCTGTGTGTGTGTGTGGGGGGGGGTGAGAGAGAGAGAGAGAGATGGCGTCTTATTGTTCACACTGGAGAAGGAGAAGCCTCTGCTGCTGCCCTGGCACATACAAGAGTCACTGGCTGAAGCTTGGGCATGTTTTTACTGATATGAACAGAAATTAAGGGGGCAGAACACGTTCACATACAATCCCCCCTTTTTAAAAGAAAAAATAAAGAACAAATTTAATTCTAGGGAACAGCATAGCTGTTTATACTCTACTTGCTCTTTCTATTTTTATTCTGAAAGAGAACTGTCACAGATCACAATTGCCCAGAATAGCATCACCAGACTTCAAAAAAACCCCACAAGTTACAGTCTCTTTGCCCTGTATGGCCAGCCATATGCTGACAGATCTGTTTGAGATTGTCTCCATAGTGGATTTACTGCAGCTTTTGAACTCTTGTGTTTGAGCAGGCACTAAGCTTCTGATAGTAGTCATTTCACAAAGTACTTTTGAGGAAGAATGTCTGAAACAAAGTTCAGAAAAGGCAGCCCATTACCATTATATTATTATAATATAAATAGAACTGTTACTAAACTGGGTGACACAGCACTAGGATCTTGAGAGTTCTGAGAAAGAAAAAATTATAATTAGAGCCTAATTAGGTGATGTGGAAGAGTAGGTGCAGAAGGTCCTAGATTCAATCCCCAGCATCTACAGCAGGGGTGGGGAACCTTTGGCCCTCCAGATGGACTACAGATTGGACTACAAGAGTTAGTATGGTGTAGTGGTTAGGATGTTGAACTGTGGCCTGGGAGACCAGGGTTCAAATCCCCACTCAGCCATGAAGCTCACTGGGAGACTAACCTACCCCACAGGGATGTTGTGAGGATAAAATGGGGAGGAGAGAACCATGTATGCCACCTTGAACGTCTTGGAGGAAAAGTGGAATATACATTTTTTTAAAAAAACTGATCGGCCATGCTGGCTGGGGTTGAGGGGAGATGTAGATCAGCAACATCTGGAGACTCAAAGATTCCCCACTCCTGATCTACAAAGAGAGCTGGGAACCGTGGAGAGTCACTTTTGATCAGTGTAAAGAAAACTGGGTTACATGGATCAATGGATGGATCAATGGGCTCAGGCAGCTTCCTATGTTGCTATGCAGACCTTACAGGGGGCACCTGATTGCCCCCTCCCCCAGCCCTGTCTCCCACATCCATCTCCCTGGTGTATTTAGTAAAGAAGCGCATCATGTCAGATAATCGTAAATATGCATTTTGCTGCCGCATGCCAATTCATGAACTGCCACTTCTAGAAGGGAGATATGTAGAACACATTATGTTACTACATCGCACTCTTTTGCTAGTCCTTGCCAGCTAGTAGACATGGGGTAGAATTTTGATTCAGCTTCTATTTCAAGCCAAAACAATATGAAAACTGAAACACAGCCATCCTTTGAAATTAACACTTACCCGAATTTTGAGATACAGTTCTCCAACCAATGTTTACAAAAATGCATATATTAAGGGAAAATGTGCTTAAAAATAAATATATTAGAGAAAATAACATACAAAAATGCTTTATAGCAGGATAAATTGCTTGCAAAAAATGTGTACATTACTCAAAACTGCATACAAAAATGTGTTTATTAGGAGAAAATTGCACTAAAATGCTGAAGAATTTTTATGAGGTTTTGTTAAAGAAAAGAAAGGCAAATTGCTGTAGAAATGCAGAGAACCAAATTTAAGAGTAGGAAAAAAAGAGAAACAGAAGGAGTCAACATTAACAGACCCTTCCATCCCTGCCAGGTAGTCATTATAAGGTGGCCCATCTAATGTATAGTTAGGCTGTCCTAATATATAGTTATGTTCTCATCTCATGAAAGGCTATACAGAACAGCTAATCACATATTGGAAGCATCCTCCGTGGCGCAGAGAGGTAAGCGGCGGTAACCCAGCCGAAGCTCTGCTCACGGCTGGAGTTCGAGTCCAATGGAAGGAGGAAGTCGAATCTCCGGTAAAAGGGGTCGAGGTCCACTCAGCCTTCCATCCATCCGTGGTCGGTAAAATGAATACCCGGCATACGCTGGGGGGTAAAGAAAGGCCGGGAAAGGAACTGGCAATCCCACCCCATATATACGGTCTGCCTAGTAAACGTCACAAGACGTCACCCTAAGGGAAACGACTCGCACTATAAGTGCGGGGACACCTTTGCCTTTTTTAATCACATATAGGCTTTCTTGATACACAGAGTCGGTGCCAACACACAGCCTCCAAGAGGAAGGCCCACAGCATGCCTGACTTGGAATCAGTAGTACAGCCCTGCTCCTGGACATGGTGTGATGCTCCCCCCCTTCATATGATTCACAAGTGAAGGGGTGTACATCAAGGTTTGGTTCAGAACCCACTTCGGCTCTTCAGAAAACAGCCCAATTTGGTCCAAAGCACATCAGGTTGCTGTCCATTTTCATATGGATCTAAATCCTGATTCAGAAAAATGAAGTTTCATTCCTCTCCAGTCACTATTTTGGGAATTTTTTAGAAAAAGGCTGTAAATTCCCTCACCCCCCCCCCAATTTGACATGATCAGATGAAATAAGGCATGAAGTTTCATCCCTCCCCATTCACTGCTATGAGGATTTTTTTTAAAAAAAAACCCTGTAACTTTTTCCCCCTTTTGACATAGTCTGATCATTTCAGCAGGCATAATAACTTGTTCTGAGTGAATTATACAGCCACAAGAGTGGCTGTATATTATAGTCAGCATGGATTTTTTTGCATTCAGCAATGTTAAATAAAAAATAACCTGCATGCCATTCTGATGCTTCCCATAAGCTCATTTCAAAACAAAACCTTACAAAACTGAACTCAGAAACGCGTGGTTAACAACCCCCTAAATTTTCATGGTGATACCCAAAACAGTCAGAGAGAATCGAGAGTTCAAGTGTAAAATGAGAGAGAAAAAAACTAGACCCCTTTTGGACTTTTTTCTGTCAGAGATCTCATAATCTGTTGAAATTCATTAAAAATCAGCCATGTTCACAGAGTACCTGTAATCCTATTACTGACCTTGCCCCATACTTTAACCTTCATCTTCTGCAGTTTAAAGGTTTTTCAAATGCCTGGTTGATTTTTAATTAATTTAATAAACTGCATTGAACTCAATGATAATGTCGGGCATGCTCAGTAAGAACCAACTGTCAATGTTCTAAAAGCCAGACTCGCAGTTGCTTGGCTTGGTTAATCAAGGGGCCACACCCACACCAGATCTTTATTTTACTCTAGACAGTCATGACTTCCCCCAAAGTATCTTGGGAAGTGTAGTTTGTGAAGGGTGCTGAGAAGAGACTCCTATTTGCCTGACAGAGCTCCAGTGGCCAGAGTGGATTAACAGTCAGTCGCTTTGATTGAAGTTCTGTGAGGGGAAGAGGGCATCTCCTAGCAACTCTCAGCATGCTTCACTAACTACACTTTCCAGGATTCTTTGGGAGAAGCCATGACTATCTGAAGGGAAATAAAGGTCTGGTGCGGATGTGGAAAGGGACAGCTTTGGTTTAAATTTGGATAGGAGGCTACATGTGCCTGCTGTAGAATAAAAAGGTGGGGGAAACCCTGAAAAAGAATGATGCTGTTCACAATGTTTTCCTTTTGGAAAGGAAAGGGGCTTCTGTGATGTTCCTGTATTAATGTATATATGGTAAGTGCTGTTTGTGTAGGAGATATGTGGTAAGTGGAGTGAAAGAGGAGGGGGGAGTAAATGAGCAGTAGAATGCTGGATGATTGGCTGAGTGTTTGGATGGCTGAGAGTATAAATGGAAGGATGACAGTTGAATCTGGGTGGACGTTGGTGGGTTTTTTGAGAGGTGTTTGGTGTGGTTTTTGAGAGGAGATTGTGTGGAGAGTTGGTGGAGGTGAGGAAAGTGTGGAGTTCCGATTAATACTAAGACAAGTACCACAGGAATAGATGAAACCATATGCTTATGTGCCTTTATAAAGTAATCTTGTTATTTCTAATATTTAATAAACACTATTTTGGTTTACCGGAGGCCTGATCCTTGGCTGGGGAATATACAGACCAGAGGGGAGGGCAAGGTACTTACCAAGGCGGAAGGGAAACTGTAACAATTGGTGGCAGTGGTGAAGGGAAGAATATAACACCACAAGTATCCAGAGCAAACCAGAATTATATGCATTCTATATGGATCAAAGGGATTGGGACAGCTTAAGCACGCAGTCACAGAGGTAACCTGATTGAGAGAGACTCAGGCAGAGTCTCTGGGAATACTGGTTATAGGACGTGACTGGTGGTGCTGCCTAGCAGGGGGATCTGGTGAGGTCTGTGCTAGAGCAGAGAGAGAAACCATAAAAAATGACAGTCCGGACTGGTGGAGTCCCTGGTGGTGCCTAGTGACAGGCAGTAGCCACGAGCAGGTAGGAACCTGACAGGGAGAGCCAGGGAAGGGCATCACAGCTTCCCCTCTGCCTAGTGCTCACCCACCCAATCTCCTCCCCTCCCTATCCCTTCCCCCTTCCTTTCTCCCACTCCCCTTTCTGCCCTCCTCCTCCCTTCCCTGCCCCTTCCCCAGGTCAGTTTCATCTATTCTAACCATCATTGCACAGGAGTAAACCCCACTGAACTCACAAAGCATGCAAATGATCATACCTGCCCTCCCCTCCTCCTCCCTCCTATCCCCTCCCTCTTGCCCCTTCCCTCCCGCTTCCTTCACCCCTCCGTTCCCCTCCCCATCCCCTTCCAATCCTCTCCCTCCTCCTCCTTCCCCTGCCCTCCGTCCTCCATCTCCCCCTTCTCCTCCCCCATGGTCAGTTTTATCTATCCTAAGACTACAACCTGGGAGCCCAGGGTTCGAATCCCCACAATCATGACGCTCACTGGGTGACCTTGGGCCAGTCACTGCCTCAGAGGAAGGCAATGGTAAACCACCTCTGAATATCACTTACCATGAAAACCCTATTCATAGGGTCGCCATAAGTTGGAATCAACTTGAAGGCAGTCCATTTCCATGTTCAGGCATGATTGCATGGGATAAATCCTATTCAACTCAGTAAACATGCAAATGATCAAACCTTGCCTCACCTCCTCCTCCTTCCCATCACTTCCCTTTTACCTCTTCCCTCCCCCTTCCTTCACCATTCCCCTCCTCTTCCAATCCCTCCTTCCCCCTCCCCCTCCTCCTGCTCCCCTGTCCCCTCATTCCTCTTTCCCTCTCCTCTCCTCTCCCCCTCTTCTTCCCCCATGGTCAGTTTTACCTATCCTAGCCATCAAATCCCACTGAACTCAGTAAGCATGCAAATGATCAGACCTGCCTTTCCCCTCCTTCCCCTCTTATCTCCCTTCCTCCTTCCTTCTTCCTCCCCTCCTCTCTTTCTTCTTCCTCCTCCCCTGCCCATTCCAGCCCTGCCTCCCTCCCTCTCCTCCTCCTCCCCTCCCCGTCAGTTTTACATATCCTAAGTATAATTGCATAGGATAAATCCTATTGGACTCAATAAGGATGCAAATGGTCGAACCTGCCTTTCCCCTCCTTCCCCTCTCCTCTCCCTTCCTCCTCCCTTCTTCCTCTCCTTCCCTATTCCTCCTCCCCTGCCCACTCCAGGCCTCCGTCCCCATGGTCAGTTTTACCTATCCTAAGCATGATTGCATGGGAGTAAATCCCACTGAACTCAGTAAACATGCAAATGATCAAACCTCCCCTCCCCCTCCTGCCTGTTCCCCTCCCCCTCCTCCCCATCCCCTGTGGTCAGTTTCACCTAGAGAATGATTTCCTATAGGAAACTTCACTAAAATTGCAAAGCAAATCCAACATATTTAAAATGACTATCTGAACTATATCAACTGTTTTAACATTGTTGCTTCCTCCCTGAGAAAACAAGATCAGCACAGCACATGTCTTGTTTCTGTTATTTGGACTGATTGCAAGTGTTGCCACCACTCACCATATGCTCAGAGGCACATATTATCAGACTCTTCCAAGCTACACAGCAAGTGGATTGGACTGTGAAAGACCAACCCACATTGTGTTTGCATTTTGACAAATTTGTAGGGTAGTCCAATATCTCAGAGAGGAGGTGAGGTCTCCTGCTCCCCTGGTGCATTCACTATAGCTGCCCAATCTCCCTGCTTTTTAAAGTATGATAGAAATATCTGTTGGCTATGGGTACGTTCTTACACCACAAGTTTTTTTGCCTATTAGTGAATAAACTTTGCCATATCACAGGGAAATAGGTCTGGGCCAGGGGTCAGTCTGGATGCCTTTAAAGTGTGTTTGTTAAGAAAGTGTGAATAACTTTTTTGTCAGAATTGGATGAAATTTACTGGCAGTCCTTTCTGAGGACTGCCTCAAATTTCAGGTTAATCACAGTGATTTATACTTTATACTTTTGAGATGTTTAAAGAGGATTCCAGTAACGTCCCTTATTGTTTTGAAGGGCAGTTTATATGAAGGTAGCATATATCATAGGTGCCGCTAGGGAAGAATCCTTCTAAATTATAGACAAATTGGTCCAGGAGGGTTCTGCAAGGTGCCTTTAAAGTTGATTTGGGGACCAGAACTAAAAAAGGATTCACTTCTCTCTCTGTGGATTTGTGGGCAACAATTTTATTATGAAAATGGCATACATTGCAGAGATGTTCTGAGGAAAGTAATCTGCAAAAGCTCTGAAAATTAGGGGCAGGGACCAAGGAGTTATCATGAACAGGGGCAGAGAAAACATCTTCAGGATTGTGTCCTGCTCAAACAATATTACAGACCAAGATCCAGATACTTTCATTATGGGACATTAAGACTTATGGGGAATTCACACATTGCATTCAGTGACAAAATATTTGAACTGTACACTCACAAGCTGTACACTCATACATTATTCACACATAACTTCCAATGAATGTACAATGTATGTACCTGTGTATGCATTAGCTCATTCATCCAAATCAACAGGTGTACTTTTTCACACAAACATTGTATAGAGACGACTTGTGCCTGTGTTCAGTGTAACGTCTGAACAAGCCTTTTTTTTTTAGCAAGGAGCAGGGCCTTCACTGCTGTGCCCTGAAACTCTGGAATTACTTCCCAGAGGAGTGGCAGTGGAGTGCTTCCTTCCTGCTCGTACAGAGATGATATAAAAAACAGGCCTGGTGCTAGCAGGTGGCCAGGCTGGGCAATGGCCAAGGGGGTCAGGAGCTCACAGGGACCCCTCACCAGCCAGAGCCCAACCCTGCCATACTGGCACTTTTCCTTTTGCCATGACCTCCTTCTTTCCCCTCAGAGCTGGCTCAGCCGCTCACTCCTCCTTGCACATGCGCCACCCAGCCCAGCCTGATCTTCTCCTCCAAGACAGAAGAGTCACTACAGCAAGAGAGAAAAAAAGGAACACATACACTTCTGGCTCTCTGTTGGAAAATTGAAGGTGGTGGCAGGAAGAGGCAGCAGGGCCCTTTGCTGAGAAACGAACACCTACCATTTTCCCACTCACGCAGTTTGAGGAGGGCTTAGCAGTGAAGAGAAATGGAGAGACAGAGTAAAGAGGTGGGGTGGGATGCTCTTTGCAGACCTCTGACCAATCATTTCACTATGGCTCAGCCCTGTTGCCCCTTCCCAACCAGAAACCTCCAGAAGACGTGTGCTCCAACTAGGGAAGGAAGGAAGCCAGTGCTTGTGGGAACTGGAAAGCACCAGAAAAAAGGGGCATCAGAATGGCATGGGGGGCATTTTCAATTTAACATTGCGGAATGTAAAAAATCCATGCTGGCTATAGTATACAGCCACTCTTGTGGCTGTATAATTACTTCAAGGTACTAACAAGTCAATTACGGAGCAAGTAGCCAAAGTCTTGAATTTGGCTATTCGTATTAGACCATTAATGACTGTTTGATAGTCTCCAAACCAACTGTTATTTGTTCCTTTGTAAAAAAAATTAAGTATTATTTCACCTATTTATATATATTCCATTTATATTTTTCTAAACTGAGGTTGTAATCATATTTTCTGTTTTTATCTGATGATTTAATGGTCTGTTGACTATAATAAAATTTGATTTAATTGAATTAAAACAGCTCAGAGAAATAAGCAATAAGGGCAGCCTAAGGTCACCCTGAGCTAGGAGCCAAATCCTGAAAGAACCTATATCTTAGGAGACAGATCCTAGGAGAAGGAAGCCTATAGAAAGCTAGTGTTCAACACCACCCTAGCAGGAAAGCTTCAGGGGACACTGTAAATAAGGCTAAATTCCAGTCGGAGAGAAGGGGAAAAAGGAAACTCCACCGATACATACAGGGAGAGAGTCAGCTCAGTCCTTGCTAAAAAGGGCAGCTTCAGCCTTCCTGAAACACAACCACAAGCTCTGTTTCCCTAGGTTAAAGAAAGGTCAGGTTGTTCTAGGTGGGAAAACCACAAACACAAAAGACTTGCCTGGAAGTCGCAGCCCCTTGCTGAGATTAAAAGCAGCCAAAAGCTTAAACAGCCCCACCCCTCACTCAGGAAGGAAGCCTGCCTTCCTGCCTTCAAAGGAAGGAAGCCTGAGAGAATACTAAAGAGTTAAGCCCCAGCTGATAGTTGAGCCATCAGTCTCAAGTAACACATCATTGGCTGGCAGCAGTAGCTGGGAGGAACCAGCCACACATATAAAGTCAGAGCACCTAGCGAGGGAGCCTGCTCCACGAGCTAGAGGGAGCCCCAGCTGACGAAGCGTCAAGGCGAGTTCGGCAGCAGAGCGAGTTCGGCAGCAGGGCGAGGAGGCCAGGGCCCCCCACTCTGCCCTTCTGTTCCCTGACCTCAACTAAACCGCAGTCTCCAACCTATTGACGTAATAAACCTCAAACAAAACTATGCAGGTAAGAAGCCAGCAGGCGTGTGGGGGCTTTCCAGTGTTTTGCACAGCCTGCAGCATGTACGACTATCTGCCTGTTGGACAGCAGTCGTGGGTGTGCTCTCGGTGCAATGAGCTCCTGGCTCTCCGGGAACGACTTCATTTCCTTGAGGCCAAGGTGGCAGACCTGGAAAAGCTGAGAGAGGCAGAGAGGTGTGTGGAGGAGGCCTTCAGGGACGTTATAGCTGTGTCCCACTCCAGCGATGATAGCTCTCCTGCTATCATGGAGAACGATGGTCTCGGGGAAGGAGAGCATCCAGCTGAGGAAGAGGGAAACTATCCCTTAGAAGGGACCCATTCCTTGGGGGATGAGCAGCTATCCTCTCGTGCCGAGGATATATCTCCAGGGGGTGGAGGGATCCTTGTAGTGGGTGATTCGATCATTAGGAACATAGACAGTGGGGTGTGTGATGGGCGTGTAGACCGCAAGGTGTTTTGCCTGCCTGGTGCGAAGGTTGCGGATATCGCCCGTCGTTTAGATAGTTTGGTAGACAGTGCTGGGGAGGAGTCAGTGGTCGTGGTGCACGTTGGCACCAACGACATGGGGAAATGCAGCCATGAGGTCCTGGAAGCAAAATTTAGGTTGCTAGGTAGGATGCTGAAAGCCAGGACCTCCAAGGTGGCTTTCTCTGAAATGCTACCGGTTCTACGCGCAGGACCAGCCAGACAGGCCCAGCTTTGCAGTCTCAATGCGTGGATGAGACGATGGTGTCGGGTGGAAGGGTTTAGATTTTGTTAGGCACTGGGGAACATTTTGGGACAAGCCGGGCCTGTACAAAAGGGACGGGCTCCACTTGAACCAGAATGGAACCAGACTGCTGGCACTTAAAATTAAAAAGGTAGCAGAGCAGCTTTTAAACTGACTGAGGGGGAAAACCCGACAGGAGCTGAGAAAGGTCCGGTTCGGAATAAACCTCCCCCCTGGGATAAAAACCAAAGAAATGATGAAATTTTAAAAGGGGTAGGCCTAGAAGTAGGCATTGTCAGAGCAGGGCACAGGATATAAATTCAGAAGAGCAAAATTACCACAGGCCTAACCACAAGTGCCAAAGACACTTGAAGAGAGACACTGCTTACAAATGCCTGTACGCTAATGCTAGGAGCCTGCGAACCAAGATGGGAGAACTGGAGTGCTTGGTCTTAGAGGAGAGCATTGATATAGTGAGCATAACGGAGACCTGGTGGAATGGAGAAAACCAGTGGGATACGGTTATCCCTGGATATAAACTATATCAGAAGGACAGGGAAGGATGTATTGGTGGCGGAGTCGCTCTATACGTGAAAGAAGGCATTGAATCCAGCAAGCTCAAAACCCCCAAAGAGGCAGACTCCTCCACAGAATCGTTGTGGGTGGTGATACCATGCCCCAGGAGGGACTTAATACTGGGAACGATCTATCGTCCCCCTGATCAAAATGCTCAGGGAGACCTTGAGATGAGATATGAAATTGAGGAAGCATCCAAACTAGGAAATGTGGTAGTAATGGGTGACTTCAACTACCCGGACATAGACTGGCCGCATATGTGTTCCAGTCATGACAAAGAAGCAAAGTTTCTAGATATTCTAAATGACTATTCCCTAGACCAGTTGGTCATGGAACCGACCAGAGGGACGGCAACCCTGGACTTAATCCTCAGTGGGGACCGGGACCTGGTGCGAGATGTAAGTGTTGTTGAACCGATTGGGAGCAGTGACCACAGTGCTATTAAATTAAACATACATGTAACTGGCCAATTGCCAAGAAAATCCAACACGGTCACATTTGACTTCAAAAGAGGAAACTTCACAAAAATGAGGGGATTGGTAAAAAGAAAGCTGAAAAACAAAGTCCAGAGGGTCACATCACTCGAAAATGCTTGGAAGTTGTTTAAAAACACTATATTAGAAGCTCAACTGGAGTGCATACCGCAGATCAGAAAAGGTACCGCCAGGGCCAAGAAGATGCCAGCATGGTTAACAAGCAAAGTCAAGGAAGCTCTTAGAGGCAAAAAGTTTTCCTTCAGAAAATGGAAGTCTTGTCCGAATGAAGAAAATAAAAAAGAACACAAACTCTGGCAAAAGAAATGCAAGAAGACAATAAGGGATGCTAAAAAAGAATTTGGGGAGCACATTGCTAAGAACATAAAAACCAACAACAAAATATTCTACAAATACATTCAAAGCAGGAGACCATCTAGGGAGGCGATTGGACCCTTGGATGATAAGGGAGTCAAAGGGGTACTAAAGAACAATAAGGAGATTGCAGAGAAGCTAAATGAATTCTTTGCATCTGTCTTCACAGTGGAAGATATAGGGCAGATCCCTGAACCTGAACTAACATTTGCAGGAAGGGATTCTGAGGAACTGAGACAAATAGTGGTAACGAGAGAGGAAGTTCTAGGCTTAATGGACAATATAAAAACTGACAAATCACCGGGCCCAGATGGCATCCACCCGAGAGTTCTCAAAGAACTCAAATGTGAAATTGCTGTTCTGCTAACTAAAATATGTAACTTGTCCCTCGGGTCCTCCTCCGTGCCTGAGGACTGGAAAGTGGCAGATGTAACGCCAATCTTCAAAAAGGGATCCAGAGGGGATCCCGAAAATTACAGGCCAGTTAGCTTAACTTCTGTCCCTGGAAAACTGGTAGAAAGTATGATTAAAGCTAGATTAACTAAGCACATAGAAGAACAAGCCTTGCTGAAGCAGAGCCAGCATGGCTTCTGCAATGGAAAGTCCTGTCTCAGTAACCTATTAGAATTCTTTGAGAGTGTCAACAAGCATATAGATAGAGGTGATCCAGTGGACATAGTGTACTTAGACTTTCAAAAAGCGTTTGACAAGGTACCTCACCAAAGACTTCTGAGGAAGCTTAGCAGTCATGGAATAAGAGGAGAGGTCCTCTTGTGGATAAGGAATTGGTTAAGAAGCAGAAAGCAGAGAGTAGGAATAAACGGACAGTTCTCCCAATGGAGGGCTGTAGAAAGTGGAGTCCCTCAAGGATCGGTATTGGGACCTGTACTTTTCAACTTGTTCATTAATGACCTAGAATTAGGAGTGAGCAGTGAAGTGGCCAAGTTTGCTGACGACACTAAATTGTTCAGGGTTGTTAAAACAAAAAGGGATTGTGAAGAGCTCCAAAAAGATCTCTCCAAACTGAGTGAATGAGCGGAAAAATGGCAAATGCAATTCAATATAAACAAGTGTAAAATTATGCAGTAATGGCCAGTAATGGCCACCAGCTTGGACGGCTTTAAAAGAAGATTAGACAAATTCATGGAGGACAGGGCTATCAATGGCTACTAGCTGTGATGGCTGTGCTGTGCCACCCTAGTCAGAGGCAGCATGCTTCTGAAAACCAGTTGCCGGAAGCCTCAGGAGGGGAGAGTGTTCTTACACTTGGGTCCTGCTTGCGGACTTCTCCCAGGCACCTGGTTGGCCACTGTGAGAACAGGATGCTGGACTAGATGGGCCACTGGCCTGATCCAGCAGGCTCTTCTTATGTTCTTATGATTGACTGCAAAAGCCTCTGAAGTAGTCTGCCTGTGCAAGCTGCTTCAAAGGATTGATGCCACTAACAAACAATAGGGCCTCAGGAAGATTGGAAGAGCACATGAAAGTCCTAAAGAAAGGGAAGGGGAGAGGGAGAGAGCTGGATGATGGGACTGGGAAAAGAGGAAAGGGTAGTTGACTGAGAGAGACCTAATGTTTGAAAGAAAAGCACTATTTGAGGGGGTTATGAAAGATTTTACTTGAAGTCCACCTTAGCTTCCATTTTGTGTTTAAGGGTTTCATTTCAGCACTGGCGCCTTATGAAAGACTGCCTCTGAGCATGTCCAGAGTGAGCTTACCCTCATTGCCCAGCCACTGAACTATATCACTTACCCTTGGAAAAGGATCCTCTTTGAAGGTTCCTCTGTTTACTTCATATATTGAGAGATACTATAACAGCCATTGCCACTCTGGTGCCCTCCGTGCTTGTTGGGGCTGGTAGGAGTTGTAGTCCAAAACATTTATGCACAGACGTTCTAAGAGAAGTAAATAATCCCAATAAATGACTTGCCTATTCAGAAGTAAGTGCCCCTGAGTTCGATGAGACTTACTCCCAGGTAAGTGAGTATAGGATTAGTGATTAAGCTGTACCTTCAAATCATATTGCTCAGAAAAAAGTTTAAAAGGCAACCAGCGATATTCAAAAGCTGGTATTTTTTTTTATTTTGACAATAGGGAGTTTCTGTGCTGATCAAGATATGTTTTACCAAACAGGGTTGGAGCAAAGAGTGAGGAGGAGTGTAATTTGAGGAGGAAAGGGACAAGGGGCCCACTGGTTATGCCCAAGGGCCCCTAGAAACCTGGAACCAGCTCTGATAAAAACCATATTAATTCCAGAAAGCATTTGGCCAACCAGTGGCTTATGTTGTGCTGGTATTTTAGGTGCTGGTTTTTAAGCTTGTTTACTGTTCTAATGTTACTTCTGTGATTTTAGATATTTTTGCTTTGGAGATGTGATGTATAAGTGTTTTGGATACTGTGATGATGTCTCCACATGATTAGAAAGATGTAACAGTGGACAAATTATCACAGAGATAAGAAAAATCAATGGGCAGACAAGTCCCTATAATACTCCACTTGCTGTTTGTCTTATTTGTCTTTGCCTCATCAGAGCTATAGGACAAGAGCCTTATTTGTCTTCTACCTAGAAATCATCCAGTCATTTCTGATTAAGCCTCAATTATATTATTGCTGAAAGGATGGATGAAGCATTAGTTCAAGAGTGCCGTTCAATTCAAAATAGTAAAGAAGAGTTCCATTTTATCAGGCCATACTGGTGATTATTCTGTGCTCCTATGCAATTATCTGTGAAATATAAATAGGACAATCTCCCATTCTTTATTGCCAAACATCCACCTTAAAAAAAAACACAATTCATTTTTCTTTTTAAGCACCCTTCATCAGCAATGCCTTGCAGGGGCAATCTTCTGTAGCCATTCATGCTTTATAATACGTCCGTCTCTCACTCTTCCCATTTTTTACACAGGCAAAAACACGCTCAATAAATAATAAGGTATGATTTATAAATAGGTGAGGAGGGGAATCAACAGACTGTGAAGTTAGTCCATATGCTTTCATTCCTTAAGAGGAAGGTTCAAACAACAGAAGGAGGCCATTGCCTTAAAATGTATCTTTACCCCCTTTATTGCCATTGCTGAGGAATAGTTTCCAGCTCTGGAAAGGAGGTCTCACAGTCCTTGAAACCATATGTTTGCAGAAGCCTAACAGGGCTAGCCCAAGACATTTTGCTTCCTGAGATGAAGGACAAGATGGCACCCCCTGCCTATTCCACATACTGAATCCTGCTGGATTGGCAGTTGAATTTTACTTCAGCACTGGTGACATAACAGCACCCCCGCCCCCAATAAACCCAACATGCAGTAGGATAGCTTAAGGGGGCCAGAAGGCAGGCTCCATGGCATAAAGAGATCTGTTCTCCAACCCCATCCCACTCCCACTCGGGAATCTATCAATTTTGGTTGCTCTCACTTTCTCAGTATTCCAACCTTCAGTTCTCCACATTGTCACATCAGTTTGAGAATTTTTTTTTAAAAAAAGTCCTCATGAAAATTCATCAGCATTTTAGTGTGAATATCTCCTAATATAAACCTCTTTGTATGTGTTTTTGCCTAATATACATATTTTTGCAAGCAGTTTTCCCCTAATGTAATGTGTTGTTTTCACAAATAGATCCATATGGGGGGGAGTACCTTATGCTGCTGGAATGAAGAAAGCCCAGGTAACCAGGAGTGGCTTTTTGTGTGGAGGAACTTTATTACTGAAAACAAATTCCTGAGCCCAGATTTCTTTAGTTCGAAGAGTATGGTTTTTGCACCTGGTTCCAAAAGCCTGCAGTCTGCCCACCCCAGCTTTATGGAGCCTATTTTGATAAATCAGAAGCGATACATACACCAGTCTGGTTGGGAATATTTTAAAAATATATTGTTCCCAAGATAAACTGATCTGATCTGGGTTCCTTGGGCCACACTTGGAAGTTTAAAATCCTTGGATACACATTTTCAGAGCAAACATGGGCTTGTAATCCAGAGTGCAATTAGATGACAGTAAATCCCAAAGACATCAGTGGTGCTCTCTTCCACATGATTGTCTTTAGGACAGGTGATTTGGGCTGCGATGTCCAAGAGAAATGCTTGCTATGTGTTATACCGGTATGTCCCAAATGTGTGTATTGTCAACATCATGGGCGGTATTCAAATAAAAAGTTGCACTAGTGCAAGGGTTAGTCCTAGTGCAGTGGGATTTCCTCCCTTCTCCTACCCCCACGTGGGCCTTGTGCCATCCCCAGATCTGCTCTGGAGAATTGGGGGGAAGCCCAGAATAGATTTAGGGGGCTCATGGGGGGAAGGAGAGGGGGAGATCATTCAATTGTGCAAGGAGAAATCTTTAGTGCTATGTTGCTAACAACCCAATGTTTCTATGTATCTCTTTAAGCACCCATGTATGTACTTCTTTCTAGGGGTCCTGGTTGAGTGACCATGCCACATAACATGGCTTCCTGTATGCAGCAAACATGTTTACCTTGTAGAAGTATAGAGCTGCCAGGAAATGGGTCATAATAAGTAAGGCGTCATTGATTTCAGTGGAGCTGGTACAGCAGTTTTAAGAATTGGCAAGTTAAGGCCAATGCACATGGGAATGTGGCAGGTGCTGGAAAACTGCTTGAAAGTCCTATGTACAGCTGCCTGCCCATGTTCCAGTGGTGATATCACACTCAGTAGTTATGTAATGAAGGCATGGAATTGTCACTGAAAGCCATGGAAATCTGGTATGGAAGAGCCAGTTTTTCTCCTGAAATCTGGTTCTTTATCAGTACTTTTACAGGCCCCCTTCTCCCATTATTTTGCTCCTGAATGTGCAAATTGATATTATTACCACTGCCTCTCTCTGTTCTTTAATTTGTTACCATTTATACCTTGTAATGAACTCCATAAATTATACAGGATATGCAACATGGGCAAAGTTAATATTGCTGCTGATTTTGCATTTTTTGGCTTTTAATTTTTGCAGCCTTGCAGAGATTTAAAGCAACAAAGCAATGTGCATATACTCAATAGACAGAGAGAGCTGTAATAAGCCTGAGAGATATTTCCTCAAAAGTACAACATCACAACAACAAAAAGTGGGCAAAAAACAGTTGACTCCTTGGTTTTGTCACACTCATTTGCTGCCATCCTGTGATTGCCTGTAGATTATGGGAGCTCTGGTGTGCAGGCATGAGTCTTCATTTTTCTTTGGGGGGGGGAACAGTGCACATACAAGAGTGCATATGCAAAGCTCAGGGCTGAGAGGACATCTGGTCAGTGCCTCCCATTGTGACAAAACTAGCGAAACAAAAATGCATAACTTTTACAAAGGCTGGCACTGTGGCCAAATTAAGTATGCAAATAGGTCCTGTGTTGTATAAATTATGATATCATTAATTTTCATTGAAGAGCATGTGCATAATCCAAGCCCCTCGATGATCTTTTAAATTACAAGATTACCATGCTTTCATAATTCCTCTGCTCATTATTCCCTTTGCTTCCTTCTTGGGCAGAACGAGACTCAAGGGGACTGTCATTCACACGCCTGTTCTATTCACATATAAAGCAGATGATAGGAGTGTCTTTTACAGTAAAAGGAGCATGAGGGAGAAGCACACTGTACCTCCCTGCAGTTGATTTTCTAGATCAGTGATAGCCGCAAATGTTGGACTCCAACTCCCATCTTCCCTGACCATTGGTCACAGTGGCTGGGGATGATGAGCCTTGTAGTCTAACAACATCTGGATGGCACCACATTGACTACTCCTGTTCTACACTAATGATAATGATGATTACAACAGTTTTAAAAAAAATCCAAGAGAAATTAATCAACCAGCAAAACAAAATAAACAGCACTTAAAAACAGAGACAGGCGCAGCATATAAAACCAATCTTTAAAAGCTTAGGGTTGATCACAAAAGAATCCTCAGCCCATCTGGTGAAATGCCTTTTGGAACAGAAACATGTCGGCCAGGTAGTGAAAAGCTAGGAGAGAAGGAGCCAAATGGACCTTCCAAAACAGGGAATTCCAAAATCTAGTTACAGCTACAGAGAGGTTTCCTGTCCACACCTCAACCAGGTCTGCCTAGGCCACCATCAGGACATGAAGAAGACCTTTGCCAGCAGGTCTTAGGGAGAGGGCAGGAAGAATAGAAGGACACTATCCCTTTGGAATTCTGGACTCAAGCTGTAGAACAGGAATTGGGAACTTGTGGATCTCCAGGTGTCGTTGGGCTCCAATTCCCATTAGCCCCAGGTAGCATAGACAGTGATCAGGGATGGTAGGACTTGAAGTCCAACAACATCTGGAGGGTCACAGATTCTTCATCTCTGCTGTAGGGCCCTAAAGGTAATCACCAACACTTTGAATTGTGCCTGAAAATGAATTTACCTGGCACTGAAAAGGTAATAGAGTGGGCACCCGGTGAGACTCCATTGGAAAGAATTCTGTAGATGGGGTCCTACCCCTTAAAAGGTTCTCTTCCTGGTGACTGGAAAGTTCTTCATTCACAGTTGAGTCTCTGAATGCTGTTGTGCTCAGGTCATCCTTGTGGACTTCCCATAGGCATCTGGGTTGGCCACTGTGAGAACAGGTTGCTGAACTAGATGGGCTTTTGGCCTGATGCAACAGGGCTCTTATGTTTGCTGCATTCAGACAGCAGTTTATTCTGTTTTCCTGATAATTTCCACAATTTGCTCGATCTTTTACATGACATAAAAGCCACTTCTGGAAATCCTACAGGCTATAGTGGAAGCTTGCACTCATTTCCATCTTAATTGCTTCCAGAAAATATCTCTTTGCTACCCCATTAACCCAGAAAATCGTGGGAGTAAAGTATACCAGCACACGGTTCTTTCCCGCCATTGTCATGGGGGAATCATGGAGGAACAGAACTGTGCATGTGCTGAAAGGGTGGGAAGTAGCAACACATCTAATGATGTACATTGTTGTGTCACACCACGCGCATTGGTGTGAATGAAATTTAGCATGACATGGTGGTATATCAGTCCAAAAGCCACAGTTCCATAATGCAACAAGTACTGCAGTGTGAAAGGAACATTAGAAATCAGACCAGAAGCACTGCCATTATTACCAGTAAAACTAACACAGTAAGCTTCTTGTCTGAATGCAGCCTCAGCTGCTCTGTAGCCACTACACTACACTTTGCTTTCTCTAGTTCTTTATGTTTTACTCTTTTCCATCCCATACAGGAATCCAACCTGTGTCACACCAAGAACCTTCACTTTCATTCTGTCACATTATCATTGCAAACCCATGGCAAAAATGTCAAGCATTTTCTTTTTATTCTTTTAATATATAATTTTTTTCTGTGAAATTGGGGTAGGGCTATTATTATTATTATTATTATTATTATTAGTGTGTTTTTAATTTGATTTTTACATTGGCCACTTTTGTCTTTTCAGGTGCGTGTGCAACATTGACTGTTCTCAAACCAACTTCAATCCTCTCTGTGCTTCTGATGGGAAATCTTATGATAATGCATGTCAGATCAAAGAAGCATCATGCCAGAAACAGGAGAAAATTGAAGTCATGTCTTTGGGTCGATGTCAAGGTAATGTTCCTAGCAAAATTTCATTTCAAAGAGGGCTCTCCATTTTTATTTTGTGTGTGAGAACGAGAAAAGAAAGGGGGAGAGAGAGGGAGAGAGAAACTGGTTTATTATTAAACTCTTCGTTACATTAGCAAGAGATGGTGCATTTTTGCTGACTGTGGCCATGATCCATTGTACACTTCTGCAAGAGATGGATTGACTCCATAAAGGAAGCCACAGACCTGAACTTACAAGATCTGAACAGGGTGGTTCACAACAGATGCTCTTGGAGGTCGCTGATTCATAGGGTCGCCATAAGTCATAATCGACTTGAAGGCACATAACAACAACAACTCACCTGGTAGTTTTAATAATGTTTCTTAGGGTGGTTATTTGCTGAAGGGTGTCCGTTCAAACTGGTAGGATGGAAGGCAGGGTGGCCAACAGCAGGTGAAGCCAGAGCCAGGTGGAGCCAACTAATTCTAGATTTGTCCTTCTCCCAGCTGAGTTCTACAAGGACAACACTGAAAGTGAGGGGGAAGAAGGCTGACAGCTAGTTCCACCAGCTGAACTGGTTGTAAGAAGACAGGCAGGTAGGGGACTGACAGACTAAGGTTAGAGGAACTGTGCCCCATTCATCCTAATGGGCCATCCTCCACTGCAGAGCATATGCTTAACTTACCTTGAGCACAGGATTTGGATTTTCTTAGTACAAAACGTGATTGGTACATAAAATGAACCCCTCACCCTGGAAGCAAAACAGAAACTTCCTTACTTTCCAAGCAGGGAAGTTCCAGATTTAAGCAGCAGTCATAAGCAGACTAACCTGGGAGTAAGTTCCGTTGAATGCAGTGGGACTTACAACTGAGTAGGCACATATGTGGTTGCACTAGTAATCATCTGCACATGCTGTCTATGCTGGAGCCTGCAGGACTGCCAGGTTTTTGCTGTGTCTCTTCTTTGTGTGATCAACTCTAGATGCATAGAGGCAGATGGTCTATCCTTGGAAATATGACAACTTGCCAGATGCCCTCTTGATTTAAGAAAATGTCCACTTTGGGTTTGGGCGAGGTTTTTTTTTTGGTTTTTTTTTTGTAAAGTGCTTTTTGTCACAGTAAATTTTGGATTCATTCTGCTGTATTGAAATTGGAGGGTGTTTTTTGTCATTTAAAAAAATTAAATTCAGCTCTGAAAAGCAAATGAATGCAAGCACAGGAGTGGGTGGGTGGGAAGGGAGAGTCACAAAACTGGTGTTTTAACTATTTTCTTAAGTTATTTTCATTTCTTCTTTTCTGTAACATTTCCACTGAGATGAAGGTCATCATAGACACATAGATCCAGTCACAATTTTGTCATCCCATTGCTAAAGAAAAAAAGTATTGTTTGTTTAGGAAATATTTGATCTTTTCCATTGTTTTGCCTTTTATTAAACATTCAAACAGACAGATAGCTGTGTCTATGGAGACTGCCATTCAAGTGAATGTAAGAGCCCCTTCCCTTATAACTAACAGTATTTCCTCAGAAGAACCAGTAAAACTTACGTCTTTGAGCCACCCCAACCATTCAGCAAGTCATGTGGTACAGCCCTCATGGGGACGTGTCCCTTCCAATATGCAGATGACTTTATGCATTGAATGAGCTCCCATAGTAAAACCTCCGTGTACGTGACAGCTTTACATATTCAGGGGAAGTTTAACCTGGGGCACATTTAAAAATGCAATCCTCTACTAACGTATCTGAAATGGTACAGTCCTGTGACGGCTTTGCCACTCGCTTTGCTGAAATGTTTGGATTGGCTTTTACCGAGAAGCATGCGAGGGCACACAAATTCTTGTTACGTTTCACTGCTAGAGATGGGCTGGCTTGTGGGAACACTGGGCTGCATCCAATGGAGCTGTCCCAGTTGCACAAGGATGTCTGCTTGCACAGCGGAACGTCCCTTCCCTCTACGCTATGTGTGTGCCCCTGCTGCCCCCTCAAAACGAATCTGCTTCAGAGGGTTGGGGGTAAACCAGAACAGATTTGGGGGGCTGCAAGGGGAGGAGAGGGAAGAGACATTCCACTGTGCAAGCAGAAGTCATTGTGCAACCAGAATAACTTTGTTGGATGCAACTCCACTGCCACAAATTAAAAGTGCAGGAGGTCACTTTACCAGAGCGGGAGATGCCTTTTCAGAATGTAACAAAATAAAATGGATGTATGTCTTTCAGATAATACGACCACTACTACAAAGTCAGAAGATGGGCATTATGCAAGAACAGATTATGCAGGTAACGCTCCAGTGGTGAACAGTATGCTAACATAGGAAGAAAGGGGGTATTTTGATGGGGGGACACATTTACTTTGGCCATAGCTGTAAAAATTGAAACCATAGGTGGGTGCATTTTTAATGCACTAAATTTGGGGTGGAGGAAGGATTATCTTAAGTAGGAATTCAAACTTCTATCAGTGAATTGGTGCCATTACAGCACTATAGTTTGTAATTGTGGATTAATCATCCCCTCCCCACTTCCCCCTACTCCCCATGAGAAAGCAAAGCCTCTGAAAGGCCCTCTTGAGGTGCATATAAGGATGGGCAAATGTCAGTTTCAGTTTCTCTCAGTTCCTCATTTTTCCAATCTTAAATCCAGTTCACATTTCCATGTCAGTTTGCAATTTTTAAAAAAGTTATCAGTATCTTCGTGTTTATTTCTCCTAGTGCACACACTTTTGTATACAATTTTGCCTAATATATATATTTTTGCTATCAGTCTCCCCAATATAATGTATTTTTGAAAGTTATTTCCACTAATATACACATTTATGGACACTTTCCCTTAATATATGTAATTTTGTGCACTTTAATTGGTTGTAGCAAATTTAATTGTAGCAAAAACAATTAAGAGCTATAACGCAAGGTCTGAGCGAGTGATATCAATGAGACTTAACAGGAAACCTATCAACATAACCATCATCCAAGTCTATGCTCCAACAGCAAACACAGAAGAAGAGGAAATGGACAGATTTTACGCAGAAGTACAGGAAGAAATTAATCACTCACCAAAACAAGATGTGCTGATAATCATGGGGAACTGGAATGCAAAGGTAGGGAACAGAGAAGAACTAGGAATTGTGGGGAAATGGGGCTTAGGAGATAGAAATGAAGCAAGAAAAAGACTTATCGAATTCTGTGAAGCCAATAATCTGTTTCTCACAAACACATTTTTTCAGCAACCAAAAAGACGACTATACACGTAGATATCACCAAATGGTCAATATAGGAATCAAATTGATTATATAATTGGTAGCAGAAGATGGAGAAGTTCCACACTTTCTGCGAAAACAAGACCAGGAGCGGACTGTGTTACAGATCATGAACTGGTCATACCAAAAATCAGAGTAAAGCTAAAGAACAACAAAGTAATCATAATGCCAAAATACAATTTAAATAACATCCCAGAAGAATATAAAGATCAAATAAGGAACAGATTTGAGGCTTTAAACTTAGTTGACAGAGAACCGGAAGAACTATGGAGTGAAGTCAGAAACATTATCAGAGACGAATACAAAAAGACAATACCTCTAATTAAAAAGAGAAAAAGACCTCAATGGATGACTGAAGAAATTCTTAAAATGGTTAAAGAGAGAAGGAAAGCAAAAGCAAAAGGAGATAGAAACACGGTTCAAACTCTAAATGCAACAATACAACAACTAGTATATAGGGACAAAGAGAACTATTACAATGGTTATTGTATAGAAATAGAAGAGGACAACAAAAAGAGTAGAACAAGTGCCCTATTCCAAAAGATTAGAGCAATTAAAGGGAAATTTAAACCAAGGGTAGGGATGTTGAATAATCAACAGGGGAACACACTGACTGACCGAGATGAAATAAAAGGAAGATGGAAGCAATACATGGAAGAACTCTATAAAAGAGATGCAAGGATGACAGATTCATTCATGGAGGAACCATACGATGAAGAACCAGAAATTTTAGAATGTGAGGTGAAAGCTGCTCTTAAAATACTTGGAAGAAACAAATCACCAGGAACAGGTGGCATACCAATAGAGTTGCTACAAGCTACTGAGACTGAATCTTTCCAAATTTTGACAAAAATCTGTCAAGAAATATGGAAAACTAAACAATGGCCCACAGACTGGAAGCGTTAAATATACATCCCAATTCCAAAGAAAGGACATCCCAGGGAATGCACTAATTATCGAACTATTGAGTTAATATCTCATGCAAGTAAAGTAATACTCAAGATTCTACAACAAAGGCTCTTACCATATATGGAGCAAGAAATGCCAGACACCCAGACTGGATTTAGAAAGAGAAGAGACACCAGAGATCATATCGCAAACATCATTGGATAATGGAACGGACCAAGTTATTTCAGAAGGAAATCACCCTGTGCTTTATAGATTACAGCAAAGCCTTTGATTGTGTAGATCATGAAAAACTATGGAATGCTTTAAAAGAAATGGGGGTGCCACAGCATCTGATTGTCCTGATGTGCAACCTATACTCTGGACAAAAGGCTACTGTAAGGGCAGAATATGGAGAAGCCAATTGGTTCCCAATCTGCAAGGGTGTGAGACAGGGGTATATTTTATCACTCTACCTGTTTAATCTGTATGCAGAACTTATCATATGGAAAGTGGGATTGGACCAAGATGATGGAGGTCTGAAAATTGGAGGGAGAAATATCAATAATTTAAGATATGCAGACGATACATAGTCTGAGCTGAAACCAGTAATGATTTGAAACGAATGCTGTTGAGAGTTAAAGAGGAAAGCACAAAAGCAGGACTACAGCTGAACATCAAGAAGACTACAGTAATGACAACAGAAGAATTATGTAACTTTAAAGTTGACAACAAGGACATTGAAGTTATCAAAGATTATCAATACCTTGGCACAGTCATTAACCAAAATGGAGATGATAGTCAAGAAATCAGAAGAAGGCTAGGAGTGGGGAGGGCAGCTATGAGAGAACTAGAAAAGGTCCTCAAATGCAAAGATCACTGAACACTAAAGTCAGGATCATTCAGACCATGGTGTTTCCGATCTCTATGTATGGATGTGAAAGTTGGACAGTGAAAAAAGCGAATAAGAGAGAAATCAACTCATTTGAAATGTGGTGTTGGAGGAGAGCTTTGCGCTTACCATGGATTGTAAAAAAGACAAATAATTGGGTGTTAAAACAAATTAAACCAGAACTATCACTAGAAGCTAAAATGATGAAACTGAGGTTATCATACTTTGGACACATAATGAGAAGACATGATGCATTAGAAAAGACAATAATGCTGGGAAAAACAGAAGGG
This sequence comes from Rhineura floridana, assembly GCF_030035675.1. NCBI lineage: Eukaryota > Metazoa > Chordata > Lepidosauria > Squamata > Rhineuridae > Rhineura > Rhineura floridana. Next base: position 26,648,147 of record NC_084481.1, read on the forward strand.
AGTAGGAAAAGAGGAAGGCCAAACAAGAGATGGATTGATTCCATAAAGGAAGCCACAGACCTGAACTTACAAGATCTGAACAGGGTGGTTCATGACAGATGCTGTTGGAAGTCACTGATTCATAGGGTCGCCATAAGTCGTAGTCGACTTGAAGGCACATAACAACAACAACAATTGGTTGGATAAGTTTAGAGAAGTGTGAATTTCGAAGGATGGCTGTGTTTCAGTTTGCATGTGCTTTTAGGAAGTTCAAATTTAAGTAGATACACCTTCAAATGTGAACTGAATCATTTTTCCCCATCCTTAAGCAGTGCACAGACTTCTTGCCAGCAACAGATGTTATTAATGTGAATGTGATTAAGAGGAAGCATAAAAGCTGCCTTTCTCCTTCCATTTTATATCTAAAGTTAGCAGATAGTTTCTGTTATAGGGTGATAGCATAATGGATTTAGGTAATTTTAGGCTCTGAACTTAATGGTCTTACAGGAAGTGGGAGGTGTTGTTTCGATGGTGATGTGGGAAGCTGACCCTGCTGCATTTGGGGACCCTTCTGCTCATTCTGCTGAGTGGGATCCTGGACTTCTGCCCCCAAAGAATGGCCCTAATGACACCACTGGTGACACTCTTCTGCCCAGTGTGTAATGTGTTACACAATTCCGCTGTTGCACTGTAAAAAAGCAGAAACGTATGCAGAATCCAGCACCCCAAGAACATCTTTCATTTAAAAAGATGACATGGACTTGTATTGACTTGGTATGGAATTTTTCTTTTCCTTTTGTACGCATTTTATCCAGCCCTGACTATTATTTTAGTTTTCTTATCCTATTAAGAACTACAGGTAACTGTTGCTGAGAGAGCTGGGTTGAAATTAGTCTCAATAGCTTTTAAACCTGGATCTTCCACAGTGCTGATAAGCTTTGAACTTGTTTATTTTATGATGGTGCATTTTGGCTGATGTGTTATTGTGATGGAATTATTATTCTCTAATCGCCAATGTGATGAAAAATTAAGTGGCTTTTCCATCAGTGAATATTAGCTGTTGTTTGTTAAAGTGTAAGTTGTCCCAGGCTTCAGAATTCCTTCAGCAACTCCAAAATATATGCATTTATTGAGCTTGCAATGCTTAAATTAATTCAATTCTATTTAAATACCGCAATTAATCAGTTAAAAGCCAGAATAATCAAAGATTAAAAATTCATTCATCAGTTGACAGTACTGCTTTTAAATCTAACACCTCCTTTCATCTTAACAAGTGAACTCGCTCCTCCACCACCACCATTTTTCCTAGTGCCATCCTCGTATGGGTTCATGTTAATCAATGCAGCATCTGCAGTGTTTCAAATTTCATTTAATAAAAAGATCAGCGTGGCATGAAGCTGAAACCAATAATTTCTTATAGCTCTTTTCTGGCTGTTTGTGTCTTCAGACCTAGCAGAAATACACATTACAACATTCCTGCAGATGGATGCAAAGTTAATGAGATATTTTAGATCTCTCTCTCTCTCTCTCTCTCTCTCTCTCTCTCTCTCTCTGTGTGTGTGTGTGTGTGTGTGTGAATGATAAATTGCTTTAATTTATTTAGCAACCCCAATAAAATATAGCCACAGTTCAAACTTAATATAGCATTTTGAAATATTATTTATAATATGTAAATGTTATTTAAGATTTTATCAAACGATGTCTGGTGGGGCAGGGAGTAGTGGCTTTTATTTCATTTCAGATACGTTTTACCAGAAGGACTAATTGGCAAGGACTCTTTAAATGCTGCTGCAAATTGTCACAGCTTGACTTTAGAGCTGAGAATAGGGATACTTGGAGTGTTATCATTTAAAAACATGGCAAGGGATGTATAATTGCTTCCGCTTGTGATTTCCTTTGTGATGGGGAAATGGAGTTTTCTGCAGGCAAACTCCTTTAGCTTCAGAGTAGATGTCAAAGTCAAACACTTGGCCTCGGCCCTTGGCACGCCAAAACACTAAATAAATGAAGTGCATCTTATTTGTTGGCATGCTTTGAGATTCACTTATAAAGATATTGCTGGCCATCTTAGATGGCAAGGTGTTTGTCGTCTATCTGTGATGCATGGTGTGAATAACAATAGGATATACTTGTAATGCACACACACATTTTAAAAATGATTTCCTCATGTTAAAGGATCTTTGTGCTGGTTATTTATAAAACATAACTGTGGCTCCAGCCTGTGAAGACATTGAGCTCAAAAATAATAATTGCCCTGATCCAGTGAGTCAGGCCTGGGAGTGGAAGCTTCAGTAATAAGTCTTGTATTGCTTTTAAAGGCTTTTGGTGTTGTTATACACCGCTGTAATGTTTTGTGAGAAGGTGGTGTATAAATACTTTTATAAATCAAATAAATAATAGTTACAGAACATTCAAAATCCCTCATGCTGGCCAGGGCGAAAGGGGGTGATTTTTTACTCTCTCTTTTTTGCTGCAATGGCTCTAGGCGACCTTTGGATTGGGGAGCCTTGGATCAGGCCCCCACAGGGATCCATGGGGCTTTGTATCCAGTGGATCCAAAGCTGCTGGCATCCCCACCTTACAACACTCCACTTGGGAGTTTTCTGCTGGCTGTCAGTGAGAGAACTGCCTGCGGAGGCCACCAGAGAAAAACTTGGAGAGGTAGGATTGCATGCTTAACTAATTATTGCAGTCTAAGTTAATTAGAGGTTATTAGGACTGTGTTCTTTGTTAGGCTGCAGTGCTAACCATGTCAGAAGTAAGCCCCACTTCCCAAGCCGTCTTATAAGGGTCCTGGCTGGGGAGGGGGGCAGAGTAGGTGGAAGAGCTCACTCCTGATGGTGTAACATTTTAGGAGCAAGCGTAGGCTTGATCACCTGCAAGAGTAATTTCATTGTTTATACAGTAGCATTACCAAATTGAAGCTTTTGAAAGTGACCCTCATGCTAAGAAATCCAAAATTTGGGGCTTAGTTATCACTAAGTCATTGCTTCGTTATCACACGATACACTAGAAAAGACAACAATGCTGGGGAAAATAGAAGGGAGTAGAAAAAGAGGAAGGCCAAACAAGAGATGGATTGATTCCATAAAGGAAGCCGCAGGCCCGAACTTACAAAATTTGAACAGGGTGATTCACAACAGATGCTATTGGAGGTTGCTGATTCATAGGGTCGCCATAAGTCATAATCGACTTGAAGGCACATAACAACAACAACAAAGTTATCAGCCAGCCATTGTGTTCAAGCTTGCACTAACAGTAGATACCACTACACCTACCAAGGCCTTCACCCCACTCTCTGGAGCCTCCTGGTTCTGCCCCTCTTCTTCCTTCCTGTTGCTCTTTGTTATTACTGTGACCTCTCCAAACACCCAAGCCATGACAAGAATGGGCAGATGGAATAGCACCCTCCATTTGCATGGTATTTGTGCAGATTGGATACAGTATCTTGGAGAGGAGGAGGGGGTCCACAGGCATCTTACCCAGAAGCCCTCCACTGATAGGTGGCACTGTTTGTGGTTGCCACCAGTTTTTCCAAGCAGACCCACGCACATAACTACTCTGGCTTAAGATGATCTAGCAGCCCAGGCAGGAAATCTCTATTAATGTGAATGCTGCTGCTCATTGCCCTCTCAGCACCTTCTCAGTTTGAGTTTCTATTTCCTACCAGTCCATGCAGATGTCCTTGTTCCTTCTTCGTCTTTTGTTGCTTGCTGTAGTATTTTCTACTATTTTCCCCTCAGCTTTTTTACTTCAACTTCAGTATTTCTCCTTCTCTTATCACTATATAAAAAGGAAAAAAATGTTTCACTTTACCTCCCCCCCCCCATGAGGACACTGAGCGCCCAATCAGAGATACTGCCACAGAGGAGGCAAAGAATCTTTGAAAAAGTGGCACAAGCTACAGCTAAATCTGCAACCTCTCTCACCAACGCATAGCTGAGTGCCCAATCAGGGATTGCAGTGGGTGGCTCCTTCAGAGGCAGGGCCGGCTGCTGGCTGAGGGCCCCATGGCCCACAGGGGCCCCTGAAGGGCCCTTTGTTATGGTGGGGGAGTAGAGCTCCCCTTCCTGCCGCAGATCGCAGGGAGGGAGCTGCCTGCCAGCTTGCCAGACCACCTGCACCTGCTTGCTCACCCTTTGCCCCCACCTGGCCCCCCACCCCCGCTGGCTCCTTCACTCACTCGCCCTCCCCCCGCCTGCTCAGCCTCTCACTCACTTGCCCTCTCCCCCCACTCACTCCCCCTCCCCCTTGCCCACACACTCACTCGCCATCCTGCCCTCCCCCTGCCCACCTGCCTGCTCGCTCGCCTGCCCGACCTCCCATTCCTCCACCCACCTGGTAGGTAGGTAGGTAGGAGGGACATGCATGCGTGCATGCGGGTGCCAGGGCCTAGGGCAGGCTGGTGCCCAGCGCCCTGGCATGCCTGGAGCCGGCCCTGTTCAGAGGCATCGAGGGCAATCAACCCGGCTCTTCAGCTATCCCCAAGGTACACTCTCCCAGAGCAAGAGGAGAGAGGGGACGCCTCTATACAAGCTCCCCCCCACCTTCCAATGTGAGTAAGTACTTTTTCTCAGTATTAGAGGTGGAAGGCATTACCGCCAGAATCCCTCAGTGGCCCATGTGAGTGAGACTCATTATGCCCCTTCAGGAGAGCTGCGCTACTTTGGAGTTTTTTAGGCCCTTCCTTCTGCTCAAGTGGTTGCAGATTTGGGGCTAGGAACTGAAAAACCCAGGCCTTCCTTGTCTCCAGGCTTTGTTCAAGGCTATTAAAGAGGCACTTGGTAAGGAGGCATATGGTAAATGGAGGCATAAGTCCAGGATGCATTGGAAGTGCTCCCCCTCTCCCTCGGGCTCCTCTTCCTGCTCCTTCTCCCCCCTCCCGCCACAGGAGTGAAACGAAGAAGTTCATAAGAGAATAGCTAAGAAGGCTAAAAGCAGGTCCCCAGAAAACTCTTCAGATTATCCCCTAAGGACTCACATCTACCTAGGATGCCTGGCAAGGGGGCATCCCAGTTTCCCACCATATCAGACGGGGGGGCACCACTGTATCCACTAGTGGGGGGACAAGCAATAATCATCCCAGAAGTTGATCTTACTGTTCCAGATGTTAATCCTGCAGAAATTTCTGTACTCTCACCCAGAGGAGGGACAGTGGAGTTCCATGTCTGACCAGGATGGGGCTCACTCCCCTATTCCTGAGCCATGCCTTTTCAAAGGACAAGATTTTTGGTCTCCTTTTCAGGAAGTCCTTTTTACCTTAGGACTAAAATGTTCAGAACTAAACCCAGAGGGAACCCCCCCCCTTAAAGGGGTGGGAATTCTTCCTCCTTTGGTGATATCTTCTAAGTCCATCTCATTACCTGAGTTTTTAAAAGGTTAAATATGGCACCCCCTTAACCAGTAAGAAATCCACAATGTATGCCAATGCGCTAACAACGTATAGGGCTGTTGGCTTCCTCTGTTTGGTGACCAGGGCTTGCCTTATTGGACATGAAAATGGAAACATGTCACAAGAGATAGAACACTTTCAATTGGGATTGACAGAGACAACCCTAGTGGGGCAGTAAGGGTTGGGGGTCTACTCCCACCTGTACCTAGTCCCCAAGAAAGGGGGATTCTCAGGCTGTCTTAAACCTGAAGTCCCAACAAGTATATTTTTTTACAGGAGGTTCTGTATGGAAACGTTAAAGTCCATCACAGAGCCATTACAATTGGGAGGGTTTTTTGCATCCATAGACCTCAGGAGGCCTTTCCCAGCTCATTGGAAATTTCTCAGATTCACTTATGCAAACACATACTTTCAGTACAAGACAATGCAAATTGGGCACCTTGAGTGTTTACTAAACTCATAACAGCCTTGGGGACACAACTCAGGCAGCAGAAAATTCACATTTAGACAACCTCTTGATCTGGTCACCATCGCTACTTCGAGCACAAAGAGACCTTCAGTGAACCCTGCAGTGTCTGAGGAGTCATTGGGTTCCTCATCAATGTCGGGAAGAGTCACCTGGCTCCCTCCCATTGGCTGATCCACCTGGAGGTCCTGATAGACAACCTCCACAGCATTAATCCCCCGAGCCCCAGACAGACTAACCAAGATTCAATCCACAGTCCAAACCCTTATAGTCCTAACTGTTAGAGTAGTACGACAATGAAACCCATTACCTAGCAAGATGGTGGACTCTTCTGCACTGGAGGCATTCAAGAGACAGTTAGAAAACCACCTGTTGGGTATGCTTTAGATTCCTGCATGGAGCAGGAGGTTGGACTCGATGGCCTGATAGGCCCCTTCCAACTCTATTATTCTATGATTCTAGTCCACAGATCAGCGGATCTGATGAAGTTGGCTCACCTGCTTGGACACCTGATCTCCTGCATAGACTTAATCCCATGGGCCAGAACTCACATCAGACAAATACAGTGGCTCCTGCTATCTTCCTAGGCAGACAGAGCAGCCAAACTCCACAAGTCTATCCTCCTGCCCACAGCTGACAGGCAATCCCTCAAGTGGTAGCTTCTACACAGAATCTCCTGAAATGGGTTCCAATTAAATTTCCCCATTGAATCTTAGTCGCAACAGGGCCGAGGGGCCACCTGTTTGCCCCACACAACCCAGGAGACATGGGGCATGGGAGAGAAAGGGGACAACATCAATTGACTGGATCTCAGGGCAGTAGCCCTAGCCATCAAACACTTCAGAAACATACTCCTTCACAGGCATGTCTTAGTCCTAACCAACATCTCAATCAAATCACATTTGGGCTCCAGATCGCATTGCCTTCAGCTGGAGGCACAGAGCATCATGGAATGGGGTGGAACAAAATTTGGCCTTGCTGACAGCTCAACACATTTATTTATTTATTTATTTATTTATTTTATTACATTTTTAGACCACCCTATAGCAATAAGCTCCCAGGGCGGTGAACAGCATAATAAAACAGATTAAAATACATGCGGATGTAAATACAATACAGTACACAATAAAACATAATTAAAATTTCCAAATTTAAATTCAATTTTAAAATTTTTAAAATTTTTAAAATGCCTGGGCAAAGAGGTAGGTCTTTACCTGGCGCCGAAAAGATAACAGAGAAGGCGCCAGGCGTATCTCGTCAGGGAGGGCGTTCCATAGTTCGGGGGCCACCACCGAGAAGGCCCTAGCTCTAATTGTCGTTCTCCGTGCCTCCTTATGCATTGGGACACGGAGAAGGGCCTTCGACGTCGAGCACAGCGACCGGGTGGATACATAGCGGGAGAGGCGTTCCGCCAGGTATTGCGGTCCGATGCCGTTAAGGGCTTTATAGGTAAGAACCAACACTTTGAATCTGGCCTGGAAACATATTGGTAGCCAGTGCAGCTGGGCCAGAACAGGTGTTATATGATCAAATTTTTTAGTCCCAGTAAGGACTCTGGCCGCAGCATTCTGCACCAGCTGAAGTTTCCGAACCGTCTTCAGAGGTAACCCTACGTAGAGTGCATTACAGTAGTCCAATCTAGAGGTTACCAGAGCATGGATAACTGTGGCGAGGTTCTCCCTCTCCAGATAGGGTCGTAGTTGGGCTACCAGCCGAAGCTGGTAGAACGCATTCCGTGCCACCGAGGCTACTTGAGCCTCCAGTGACAGGAGCGGATCTAATAAGACCCCCAAACTACGGACCTGCTCCTTTAGGGGGAGTGTAACCCCATCTAGGGCAGGTCGGACATCATCCATCTGGGCAGAGAGCCCCCCCACCAACAGCATCTCAGTCTTGTCAGGATTGAGTCTCAGTTTGTTAGCTCTCATCCAGTCCATTATTGCGGCCAGGCAGCGGTTTAGTACATTAACAGCCTCACCTGAGGAAGATGAAAAGGAGAAGTAGAGCTGCGTATCATCAGCGTATTGCTGGAAACGCACTCCAAATCTCCTAATGACCTCACCCAGCGGCTTCATATAGATATTAAAGAGCATGGGGGACAGAACTGAACCCTGTGGGACCCCATATTGGAGTATCCAGGGGTTCAAGTAATGCTCCCCAAGCACTAGCTTCTGGAGACGATTCTTGAGGTAGGAGCACAGCCACTGCCAAACAGTGCCTCCAACTCCTAAGTCCGCAAGACGTCCCAGAAGGATACCATGGTCGATGGTATCAAAAGCCGCTGAGAGATCAAGGAGAACCAACAGAGTTACACTCCCTCTGTCTTTCTCCCAACAGAGGTCATTATACAGGGCGACCAAGGCTGTTTCTGTACCAAACCCCGGCCGAAAGCCCGATTGACATGGATCCAGATAATCAGTTTCATCCAAGAGAGCCTGGAGCTGGCGAGCGACCACACGCTCTAAGACCTTGCCCAAGAACGGAACATTTGCTACCGGTCTATAGTTGTCAAAATTTTCAGGGTCCAAGGAGGGTTTCTTTAGGAGCGGTCTCACCACCGCCTGTTTCAGGCAGGGTGGGACCACTCCCTCTCGTAGGGAGGCATTGATCACCTCCTTGGCCCATCCAGCTGTTCCGTTCCTGCTAGCTTTTATTAGCCATGAGGGGCAAGGATCCAGAGCAGAAGTGGTCGCCCGCACCTGTCCAAGCACCTTGTCCACATCCTCGAGCTGTACCAACTGAAACTCATCCAATAAAACAGGACAAGACTGTGCTCCGGACACCTCATTAGGCTCAACTGCTACAATATTGGAGTCAAGGTCCCGGCGGATATTTGTGATCTTATCTTGGAAGTGTCTCGCAAACTCATTACAGCGGGCTATTGATGGTATTATTGCGTTCTGAGGCCCAGAGTGTAAAAGTCCCCGAACAACTTTATAAAGTTCCGCTGGGCGGTTAGAAGATGACTGAATGGAGGCAGCAAAGTACTGCTTCTTCGCTGCCCTCACCGCCTTCACATAGAGCTTGGTAGAGACCTTCACAAGTGCAAGACCACAGCCGTCGGGAGTTCGTCTCCATTTGCACTCAAGCCTTCTCCTTTCTTGCTTCATCACTCTTAGCTCCGGGGTGAACCACGGAGCCACTTGAGCTCTGCAGAGGAGAGGGCGCACCGGGGCGATTGTGTCAACTGCCCGGGTCATTTCCGTATTCCACAGATTGACCAGGGTTTCGACAGGAGCGTCAGTTTTATCAGCCGGAAAACTCCCCAGAGCCTTCTGAAAGCCTTCAGGATTCATTAGTCTCTGAGGACGGACCATCTTAATTGGTCCTCCACCCTTGCAGAGGGGAGAAAACATTGTGAGCCTACACCTCAATAGGCGATGATCTGACCATGACAGAGGAATAGATGTAAAATCCCTTACTCCCAGATCACCATCCCCTGTTCCAGTAGCAAAAATTAAGTCTAGAGTGTGTCCCGAAATATGCGTAGGGCCAGTAACAAATTGAGACAGCCCCATGGCTGTCATGGAGGCCATGAAGTCCTGAGCCGCCCCAGACAAAGTGGTCTCGGCATGAATGTTGAGATCCCCCAATACGAAAAATTTGGGGGATCGCAACACCAGACTCAAGACCACTTTCATCAGCTCAGTTAGGGAGGCTGTTGGGCAGCAGGGTGGACGGTACACCAACAGTATTCCCAGTCTGTCTCGCTGGCCCAACGTAATATGAAGACACTCCAGACCATTAGCTACCTGGATAGGGTGCCTAACAAGAGGGATGGAACTTCTATAGACCACAGCGATTCCCCCTCCCCGACCCTTGGATCTACCCAGATGCTGAACCGAGTACCCAGGTGGGCACAGCTGGGAGAGATTGATGCCTCCCAGATCGCTCACCCAGGTCTCGGTAATAAACGCCACATCAAGCAAGGGTGAGGTGAATGTAGCAGTGGACTTTCTCAGCAGTAATCAGATCCTCCCAGGGGAATGGGCCCTCCACACGAGAGCATCCAAACGCATCCAGTTTCAACTGGGCCACCCAATGCTTGACCTCTTTGCAACTAATATCAACCACAAGACTCAGCATTTTTATGCCTGGTACCAATCCCAGGAGTGGAGAGAAAATGCACTGAACACCCTGTGGCCTCAGGCCTCCTCTTAACCTTCCCTCCGACTCCTCACGTCACAAGAGTATTGCAAAAGGTCAGGCTAAAACTAGCAGAAATCATACTGGCAGCTCCTCAGTGGCCCAGGAGATTTTGGTTCTCCGACATTCTACACCTAGCAGTGTCTCCACCACTAATGCTTCCTCTATCTGCAGTTCTCATGCAAGGGCCTGTCAGGCATCCAGATCCTATATGGCTCAACCTAGCCACCTGGAGATCGAGCGGCAGACACTCAGTAAGGCAGGACTTGCATCAGCAGTCATAGACACCATGTTAACATCCAGATGGGGATCCACTAACAGAATATATGCGGTGACATGGAAAGCATTCATCAGGTGGTAAAAGAGGGAAAAAGTGGGTTTTCAGAAACCCAACATTCCAGACATTTTATATGGGATGACTAGGACCAAGGTCTTATAACCAATATCTTGAAGTACCAGCTGATGTCTCTTTCTCCAGCTTGCTCCAGACCAGTACGGGCCATGCTATCCAGCCATCCTCATATTAAGTGCTATTTATGGGGGAAGCGCTACTTTCTCCACCTACTATTTACAGGTTTCCTTCATGGAACCTTCACAAGGTGCTCAATGCCTTTACTAAAGCCCCATTTGAATCTCTGCCCTCAGTCTCCCTAATACCCCTGACTCTCAAAGTAACTTTCCTGGTGGCTATCACCTCGGCCAGAAGGGTGACAGAACTGAGCGCCTTGTCAATTCAGGTCGACCTTGGCATTTTTCATACTCAGAACTGATCTTTCTTACATTCCTAAAGTTAATTCCACCTTTCATAGGTCTAAGGAACTGGTCCTCCTTTCCTTTTGCCCTAACCTCACATCCCTCAGAAAGGTTACAGCACAAGTTGGATGTAAGGCGAACACTGAAAATTTACATTAAGTGCACCAAAGCATTTAGACTAACCACTAGCCTGTTTGTTTCCTTTCATGTTTCCTCTTTGGGGAAGAAGGCCCAACCAGCAACAATTGCCAAATAGATTAAGGCCTGTATTGGCCCAGCCTATGAGTCCCAGCACCTTCAGTCAGATTGCAGCTCACTTCACTACAGTGGCAATGACTTCGGCGGCACTAACAACTAACACTGGCACTGCAGAAATCTGCAGAGCAGCCACCTGGGCAGTGCCATCCACATTTACTGAACACTACAAAGTGGTCACATATGCTTCAGCTGATGTGGCCTTTGAGTGGCGTGCCCTCCAGTCAGTTGTATCTTCACTTTGAAAAGAACTGCAGATTTCCACCCAATGAACTTAGGTTCTGGTAGTTGCCAGAGTTGCTATGTGGGTAAGTCTGCTAGGAAAATGGAGCACTGGTCACTTACTGTGAAAGGGCCTTTTCTGACTGACAAAACCCACATAGCTATGTCATACCCTGCACTCATCTGCTCACTGCAGCAACACATACGTTAGGTGTTAGTGCATTTTTTTGTGGGTAAGGCCCGGAGCCAGTGTGGTTAAGGTGTTGGACTATGACCTGGGAGACCAGAGTTCGAATCCTCACACAGCCATGAAGCTCACTGGGTGACCTTGGGCTGGTCACTGCCTCTTAGCCTCAGAGGAAGGCAATGGTGAACCACATCTGAATACCGCTTACCATGAAAACCCTATTCATAGGGTCGCTATAAGTCGGAATCGACTTGAAGGCAGTCCATTTCCATTTTCATGGCCCGGTCTCTGTGTCCTTTCTAAGGTTTGATTCCATAGGTACACACACACTTAGGGCTTGGCCAGAATATAAACTGTAACTGAGGAGATGCTTCGAGGGGAAGGAGGAGGAGGGTTGAAATTAACAAAAGAGATTTTCTGTCTGGGCTGCTAGAGCATAATAATTCAGAGTGGCTATGTGGGTTTCATCTGCTAAAAAAGGCCATTGCCCCCACACAAGGAAGACTCGTGACACCAGACTGGTATAATGTTATATTTATTAAAATATAACATCGTAAATCAAATGCTATACAGCCAATTATTCAAATATCCAACTCTTCTGGCAGTTGAGGCTAAACCTAACAACGAGGGATTACACCCTCACCTTCTAAAGACATCCATTCACATCATTACGTAACCCAAGAGTCAAGGACGTGTGTGAATTCCTCCCTCCTTGCTCTTGGAGCGAGCTGTGTGGTTCCCACCTCCACACCATGGCCCCACCGTACAGGCGTTCAACCTGATGCGCAAGCAGGTCCCACAAGGACACAACCCAGATCGCCACCAGACACCAAGCCCTGATGGTTCCCTGTGGAGTGCCCCTTTTTCAGGATGCCTTAACCACCTAATTTTAACCCCCATATACCTCACCTGCCCGAATTCTATGCCAGCCAAAGCAGACGCATCCCAACCCAACCGAAAAGCCAATTGAATTAAACCCGAGCAGTATGGAGTAGGCAAAATGAAAGGGATTCTGAAATCAGGATCCCCCCCAAAAAATTCCTACTCGGCCCCATTCAGGCGACCAGCAAAGCCCATGCTGACAAGGGAGGGAGGGTGGGTGCTGCAAGGTGAAAAAGGCAAGCGCGGGAAGGACGGAGCAGCCTTATATCTGCTGCTCCGCGCCTTCATCTATTGGTTGATTGATCTCACGTGGCTCCTAACTCTTGATTCTAGAATGTTCACAAGCCTTCCTTGTAATTATGGTGAGGGCAAATACGCCCCTTAAAAGGAACGCCATTTCACAGGAAGTGACCAACATTCCAATCTCTCCTCCCCACATGAAGTGCCATCTTGCTTCATCTTGTTTATTTGGAGAGCACAAAAACAAAGATGTCCAAGGAGACTTGGATGAGTTCTTTCTTGGTTGCAGCAACAGCAGCAGCAACAATCACAGTTTCTTTCATCTTCCACTTGGAGGAAAAATGCAGTTAGTGGTGGAAGGTAGGACAGCCTGTCTATGATAGTCCAGCTCTGTGCAACTGTCCTTATGTTGCTGCTGCACCAGGAACCCATGTCCTCTGCTGCTGAAGCAGCGGCTCACAACAGCCTTGAGTCAAGCAAGTCGATGCACACACACAGAATTGGTGAGCCCATGGCTCGCTTTGCTTGTTTGTGTAGTGCTAAGCCACAGTTTAATGTTACATCCAAATCAAGCCATTAATATTTCCTGCTCAAAAATTATGCAATATAGACTGGAGAAGGAACGTTATTGTTACCTCTGTGAAAACCTAACAAAATAGCAGCTGTTTTAGATTTCTTTTTCTGACTTTATTTAAAAGCATGTTTATACCACTTAGATTTTTTTTAAAAAAAACTCTACACATTGTAGAGATTTTTGAAATATTATCACTAAAGTATTAAAACAAAAGCTCAACCTAAAACCAGTAAAACAGTAATATAAAAATACATAAAAGCATGTAAAAACAAAACAGAATTTCAAAGTATTCAAACATATAAAACAGGGTCCAGTATTATGGGAAAGCATGGACAAAAATATAAGCCTTCACGAGACATCTGAAGCAACTGGTGGTTGCCGATTTGCGCACAGCAGAGAGAAGGGCATTCCACAGTACAGGGGCAACAGCAGAAAATGGCTGACATGATGTTCTCCAGATTTGCTTCTCCTATATAAATACTCAAGGATGTTTAAGGTTCCTGCTATATATTAGCCTGCTGAATAAGTCGGATATTTTGGTAATAAAGTCGGGCATACAGGTATGTTTAATTTGATTTCAAATTATTAGTAATAGTATTAGTATATGAGACATGTATATGCTTAGTTTTATACAGTTTTACCCCAATCCAGTGAATGCAGATGCCTCCACAGGAGTTAGCTTTACTGGATGAGTAAAAAACTGCTGTGTAGGCAGCAAGGAAAGGAGGAAACATGTTATAGCCAAAAGTTACCACTCTGCATAGCCTCAAGCAGGGGTTGCCAACCCTTTTGGGTCTGGGGGCACATTTACAAACTGGACAAATGATCATGGGCACCACACAGACAGACTGCAACCAAGCACACACCACAACTTATTTTATTGGCTACAACAGAATTCTTCTCTAAAGCTCATTGCAGCAGGGAAAGGAACCAACTTGTGGGCATCAGGGATGGCCTCTGCGGATGCAGGTGCAACCATAGGCACCATGCTGGTGACCTCTGGCCTAAAGACTCCCTTTCCTGAAGGATAAAGCAAACTAATAGGCCAGAAAATTGTTTATTTAAGTGGACCTAGGTCATGAGTATGCTGTTGTCGAGGCTTAATTTCTCCAGTTTTTTTCTGTAGTTAATTGCTTTGTTCTGAACATGCAGAAAGGAGCATGCCCAGACACTAGATGGGCCTCCAGCTTCCCATAGACCCTTTATGGAATATATTTCACTGGGAAATCAAAGTCAAAAGGATCTCTGTTAAAAACAGCTGGGATGCGTTTGCAAATTACTAATCAGGTAGCAATAAAACCAAGGTTCATGAGAAGTTCACACCTCAATTTTGGAAACATTTACAAAATTTTGTGCTCCATACAATTCTCAGCCTTCATCTTATCTACCACGCTGCTTTGATTGTGTTTAGAGATTATTTTATGGATGCTGCCTGCATTTCTTAGTTCAGTGGATTTAAATACCTCTCATATTGCTGATTACTGTATGAAGAAATCACATTTTCTCTTTGATAACATCCCTGAGACGATGCCTGCAGATTACATGCTCAGGATCAATAAAAGCAGGTCCTTAGTTGGTTGGTTTGTGTACTGGAAACTCTTGGAGGTCTGTCTATTTTAGATTTTGTACTTTGAATAATGTGACCTACATTTACCAGGGGAGAAAACACATAGGAGTAATTTCTGCTCTTAGGTATACGAGACATGCCACTGATCAGTATCCTGTTTTGAAAGAGCATTACAAATCTATATTGCAAATTATTTTCAGTATCATTGTGTCAGTCTTATTCAGTCCCTTGTGTGTTTTAGGGGTCATTTAGCCATGAGTCAGGTCCCAAGAGGGTAACTGTCATAGTCAGAAATTTGGCATACTCCCAGGGAAATAAATAAATGTTATTACTGTGGACTAAGGTTGCCAGGTCTCTGTTTTTTGCCTGAAGACTCCAGTTTTTGGGTGTCCTCTCTGGGTCTCCGGGTGAGTCACCCTAACCTCCAGACTCTTAGCTTTCATTTAAAAAAAGGTAGTCTGGTTCAAAAGATATAAATCAAAATGTGAGTGCCCCCCCGCAACTTCTGTTAAGTACCGGCTGCTCAAATCCCTGCCCTTTCAGGTTTTTAGCCAATAAGTGAAGTCAGAGTTGTGACTGACAAGGTTTGTTGGCCCCCAGGCAATACCTAAACCCACAGTTTCCTTTTCCTGCTTGTCTCACATCAGGAATTCAGTAAATATATAGCTTTCAGCAGCATAAAGAGCACTTTCTCTGTACAGGATAGAGACTTGCTTCTGAGTAAACATGCATAGGATTGCGGTACAACAGAAGATCACAGCAGGATCTTGGCAGGCACAAAAGTGTACATGCAGGGGTTTTTTAATTACTTGCAAAAATGGCATATTATACATTTTATCTTTCAAATAATTTTTGAACAGAAGTTTTAAAAAGTGTGCATGCTGCAGTGTTATACTTTTCTAATTAAGGAGTGAAACAAGTTTAAATTTTACTGGATTGTTGAAGAGGGGAGTTTATTTGTATTATTCATACACTGGTTTGAAAACCTTCTGGATATGAAGTTTTTCTGCGAGTAAGGCTGCAATGCCAATTCACATATCTAGGAGGTAACCCCATTGAATTCAGTAGGATTTACTTTTGTGTAGAAATGGTTAGGATTGTGATGAAAATTATTGGGACTTTTCAGTGAACATAGAAAAGGATTTTGTCATAAATCTATCTCTCCCTCTCCAATCCTTTTTTTAAAAAAGCAGTTAGGCAGGGCTTACTGAGGTGTCACTGCTTTTATTTGACAGGACACTAATACTTATTTTTTTAAAAAAAATGTTCTGCAATGGCCAACTGGTTTTGACAATAAGCTATTATATATGTATTTTTGCATCTCCAGTGTGTGTGTATATGTAATATATCCAACAACCAGGTAGGGCTGGAAACCAAGGCAGCTCACAACAAGAAATAAAGCCATTCAAAATCCAATTATCATAAAACAAGTATAAAACAGTTGCAAAACAGAAAACAAGTATAAAACAGTTGTAAAACAGCCTGATGTGGAATGATTCTGAATTTTGGATTGGGTGAGTGAAGTTCCTTATTACTGAATTGCAGTCCTGTGCATGCTTTCCTGTCTGAGTAAGCCCCATTGAATACATTGGGATTTTCTTCTTTTTCATCCATATGATTCCACTATAAATATTTTTACAGGTTGTCTAAATAATAAACATCTTTGACATTCATGCTTATATCAATATTTCTTCATACTATGTCTTGATATGTATCTGATTTCACACTATGGTTGTAAATTATTATTTACAAATCATTATTCCCTCTACATTTTAAGTGTGCCCTTATTCCTTGGTGTGGTCATTGTCCCCTTCTGATGTTTTCACCCTGCGGGGCAAATTAGGCTAAGAGATGGTGAGTAGCCCATGGTCACCCAGTAAACTTTGTAGCTTATTTCCATTTTAAAATTTAATTTAAATGATTTATATGGAAGCAAAGTTTATGAAGTAATGCAGATCCACATAATACATTTAAAGTACATTCATCTCACATTTAAAGCACATGACTTCCCCCAAAGAATCCTGGGAGTGTAGTTTCCCCCTCACAGTTATAGTTCCCACCACCCTTAACAAACTACAGTTCCCATGATTCTGTGGTGGGATTCATGTGCTTCAAATGTATGTTGAATGTGCTTTAAATGCATGGTGTGGGTCTGCCCTAGTATGCTGTGCATTCATTAGTGAATTGAAAAGAACCATTTTAAAATATACTTTTTTAAACAGGGCTGTAGCTCAGCAGTACGGCACATGCTTTGCATGCAAAGGTCCTAAGTTCAATCTCTGGAAGAAACTACTGTCTGGAATCCTGCAGAGCCAATGCTAGTCCATGTCATCAGTACTGAGCTAGATGGTACCAAATGTCCTGAGTTGGTATAAAAGAGGAAAGAGAGCCAAGGGCCACAGTGACTTTTATTTATGTATTTTATTGACATTTATATAGTGCTTTATTGTAAAAAACCTCAAAGCGGTTTATAGAAGGAATTAAAACAATAAAATTATTGGCAAAAACAGTTAAAGACAGGTATCTAAAAACACTCAACATAATAAAACCAACAATGAGTTAAAAACAGATAAAAAAACATAATAGCTTCTACATGGCTGGGTAGGCTTGCCTAAACAAAAATGCTTTTAGCAGGTGCCAAAATGAGTTCAATGAAGGCTCCTGCCTAATGTAAATAGGCAGGGAGTTCCAAACCGTAGGTACTGCCACACTAAAGGATTGATTTCTTATAAGACCAGAACAAGTACTATGTGGAACCCTGAATAAGGAAAGCATGCCATGACCTTGGCCTGGTAGCAAATCAGCAACCAGTGCAGATTTCAGAGCAGAAGTATTATGTGCTGATAGGGTCTCAGTCATGCCAGCAATCGTGCCACAGCATTATGCCCTAACTGAAGCCCCCAGGTCAGGTTGTGCTGCATGGGGATTTCTGTGATCTTGGCTGACTGGCTGCCAGGATGTTTTTAGTTTTGGCTAGGAATCCTGACTGGTTGTGGGATGCTGAGCTTTCTGTCTTACTCATAGGAATCTTGTTGTGGTTGGTATGGTATTGCATTTAGGAAATCATCACTCTCTTTTATTTTTATTTTTCTATTTGTATTTCATTTACCTCTGACCTTACTCCCTTACATCCATAGAAGCAACAACAGTTGTTCCATGTGGTCAGCTCAACCCACTTAAACCCACTGATGATGCACCTTGTTGTTTGCATGATGGTTTGTTTCTTGCCCAATAGTGGTAAAAGAGAATTCACAATCTACTGCCTGTGAAGGTAGACCAATCCATGTGTGTTTTCTCTCTGTCAATTATTACTCAGTGGCATTGGGTTGGCTGTCAAAGTGAGTAAGCAGGAAAGAGTAGAAAATCTTCTTAACACTTACTCATTTCTCAAACCTCTTTCTGCAGTGAAGGGTCAAGTCTGTAAAGATGTTTGGAGCAGCCACATTAAAAGGCAGGCAGGGCATTCCAGGCAGGGGGTTGCCAACCTTGTTTTAGATGGATATAGTTGCAAAGGATCCCTAGTCAATAGTCAAGCCTTACCAACAGCACAATCCCAACCATATCTACTCAGAGGTAAGTCCTGTTGAGTTCTATGGGGCTTAGTTCCTTAGTAAGTGTGTTTAGAATTGCAGCCTTCAGGGGCATCCATCTTTATTCCTGAGTGCTCCCATCTAACATCTCCACACTAGGCTTTCTTCCTACAATGGCCTTCAGGTGACTGGGCTGGCCTGAGGGCACCTTCTTGCCAGACGCAAGTAGGCTAGATTAAATGTTCCCTACCCAGGCTCCCTAAGCAGGTGGGAAGGAATGATCCTGTCACTGGAAACACGCCCATTTAGCTAAGATTTCTATCTTAATTTCCAATCAGAGAAATTCTTTGTTTAATGCTCCAAGCAACTTTGGTTGATGCTTAATGTATCATGCTTAATGGCATCACTAGGACCCGCTCCTATCACATCACTAGGGCCTGCCTCTATGGCATCACTAAGGCACACCCCTGAAATCTCAGGGTTTGGGATGCTTCTGACCTGGCAACACTACTGTGGACCTGACTCTATATTACAGGTCAGCAACTGGACATTCCTGTCCCATTTCTAACCTCCTTAGAGATACCACCTGTTCCTCCAGTTGCTCTCTGAGGTACATGGAGAAAACTGTGGAACAGGAACTGCCATTCAGGGAAGGTGTTGAAGCCTTGTCCCTCTAGGTCAGAGATGGGGAATCTGGTTCCCTCCAAATGTTGTTGGACTACAAGTCTGCCTCCACAATCAGAGGCAATATGCTTCTGAATACTAGTTGCTGAAAGCTGCTGGAGGGGAGAGTGCTGTTGCGCTCAGGTCCTGCTTGCAGACTTTCCATAGGCACCTGGTTGGCCACTGTGAGAACAGGAAGCCGGACTAGATGGGCCTTTGTACTGATCCGGCAAGGCTCTTCTTATGTTCTAACTCCCATCAGCCCCAACCAACATGGTCAGTGGGTGGGAATAATGGGCGTTGTAGTCTGACAACATTAGAAGGACCACAGGTTCCCCATCCATGATTTAGAAAGTCTTGATGGTAAAGGAGTCACAAGTGATCCCTCCTTGAAAATGAAGGCTTTGCACTTATGTAGCTCGCTGGTTGATTCCATCTGGTAGGAAATTGCCTCCCCAGTTGAACAAATGTAGGAGAAGCTTGATCCAAAGCCTTTTTACTGACAACAATGTTCCTTTGTAATTTTTAGTAATAAACGACTAGGTTCTGAAAAAGGAGCCTGTCCTATATTGTGATTTGAAATGTTTAAAAATAGGTCAAATTTTGAGCTTAAACTACCTTACAGTGTCCCTTTAATTAAGTTTTTTTTAAAAAAAAATCTATGTCAACCTTTTCCCTAAGATACTGAAAAATAATAAAGCCTGTAACTTCACTCTGGGGTAATGGTGAATCAAGTTCTCTCTCTCTCTTTTTCTTTATGATATAACTGGAGAAGAAATGTAACATAACAGATGATGTCCAAGACATTTATGTTCCAAACCACATGGGAAGACACCTAGATGCAGCTCATTCAGAAATTTACACGGAATCATCAACATCAACTGACCAGTTCACACAATTCCCCTAGTGTGCAGCTTATGTACATAGTGCAATGTGATCATTTATTTATTTATTTATTTATTTATTGAATTTCTTAGTCGCCCATCTGGCTGGCTATCCGATCATTGGTCTCAGGCTTGGACCCACACTATGTGTTCAACATCACATGTGGAATTGGTGCATATATCATTATGCAAGTAAGTTCCATAACTCATGATAATTTTGCAGTAGGGCCCCACTCATACAGCGGGTTACGTTCCGGACCCCCGCTGTAAAGCGAAAACCACTGTAAAGCGGAACCCATTGAATAGAATGGCGTGCGATGCCCGAAAACCACTGTAAAAGTGGAACATGCACCGTATGAGTGGGGCTTTAGTCTAATTGTGTCTAATTGAGACCGCTGTATTAGCGAAGCGCTGTAAAGCAAAGCGCTGTAAAGCGGGACCCTGCAGTATACAATGTGTTGTTTGTAATGCTCAAGATTAGGAATGGATGGATCTGTCAATTTCAGTTCTTTCACTTTCCTTTTTTTCAGTATTAGATTCAGTTGTCCACATTTCTGTGGCAATTTGTGTTTTTTTAATCCTTATGAAAATCCATTAGCATTTTAGCACACATTTCTACCAATAAACATATTTTGTGTAATTTTGCCCAATACATACATTTTAAAGCAAATTTCTCTAATATAATGTATTTTTATATGTTCTTATGAGCATTTTACCTTATTATATGCATTTTTGTACACATTACTTGGCTGGACAACTGCATTGTGAAATTCAGAGATGTCTAAATTTTGAAGGATGGCTATGCGTCAGTTCACATATTGTTTTCGAAAATGCAAATTTGGTAGTTTCATCTTTGAATGTGAAATGAATTTAATTTCTCCCCCATCTCTACTCAAGACTCATTGCCATGCCTTACCACATGTTGGAGGACTGCAACAACCATACTGAAGATCCCTTGTAATTAAATATCCATGCTCATATTGAGAGACATTCTTTAACACCACTGACTTTTTCTTAGTGATTGAACATGTCTGCATTGATTGCCTCTGTGTGCCCAAGGTGGTTTGGCCTTGTATTTTTTGAAAACCACTTTTGCCACATAGAAAACCACTTTTGAAGCTTGTGGGACTTTCAAGAACAGTTTGTAAAATGGTCCTGGGATCTGTTTTTCAAAGGGGAAAGTTTTTTGTTTTTTTTTAAATCCCACTGGTTATTCTGCAGACTTCTGGTGTAGAATACTACAAACCCTTGGCCATCCAATGAAGCTGAATGTTGGAAGATTCAGAACACACAACATAAAATATTTATTCATACAGTGCATAGTTAAACTATGGAATTTGCCTACCCTGAACCCATTGGTCTGCAACAATTATCAACCGGTTGCAAATACCCCCTTCTTAGGGAAGGTGATTGAGAGGGTTGTGGCGCAGCAATTGCAGGTACTCGTGGATGAAACCTATTCCAGTCTGGGTTCAGACCTGGGTATGGGACTGAATTGGCCTTTGTTGCCCTGATGGATGACCTTTATCGGGAGGACAGGGGGAGTGCAACCCTGTTATTCTTACTTTATTTCTCAGTGGCTTTTGATACCATTGACCATGGTATCCTTCTGGGCTGACTTGGTGAGATGGGTATTGAAGGCACTGTTTTACAGTGGTTCCGATCCTATCTCCAAGGTCGTTTTCAGAGAATAGCATTGGGTGATTGTCTTTCGGCCCCCTGGCAGTTGTGCTGTGGGGAGCCACAGGGTACCATCTTGTCCCCCATGCTGTTTAACATCTATATGAAGCCCTTCAGATGGGTCATCAGTAGATTTGGGGTGAGGTGTCAGCAGTATGCTGATGATACCCAGCTCTATTTCTCTGTAACATTTGAATCGGGAGAGGCCGTGCAAGCGCTGGACTGCTATCTGGACTCGGTGGTGGGCTGAATGAGGGCCAATAACTGAGTCTGAATCCTAGCAAGATGGAGGCACTGTGGATTGGTGGTTCCTGAGTTCAGATAATTGGTCAGTTGCCTGCTTTGGATGGGGTCATACTCCCTTTGAAAGAGCAGGTCCATAGTCTAGGGGTGCTCCTTGATTCATCTTTGTCACTAGAGGCCCAGGTGACTTCAGTGGCTAGGAGTGTCTTTTATCAGGTTCAGCTGGTAAGACAGCTGTGGCCGTTTCTGAACCGGGATAGCCTGACTACTGTTTTCCATCCACTGGTAACCTCCAGGCTGGATTACTGTAATGAGCTCTATGTGAGGCTGCCTTCCGGTTGGTCCAGAAACTGCAACTGGTGCAAAATGCAGTGGCGAGACTGCTCACTGGGGCAGGGTATCACCAACATGTCACCCCGCTGCTGAAAGAATTGCACTGGCTGCCCATTTGCTACCGGGCCAAGTTCAAGGTTCTAGTTTTGATGTACAAAGCCCTATACAGCTTGGGACCAGGATATCTGAAAGACCGTCTTATCTCTTATATACCCAGTCGATCACTGCGCTCTGCAGATGAGGGCCTCCTGCAGATACCATCTTATTAGGAGGTCTGTTCTGCACAACATGGGAAACGGACCTTTAGTGTGGTGGCACCCATCCTGTGGAATTCCCTGCCTTTAGATATTAGACAGGTGCCGTCTCTGTTATCTTTTTGGCACCTATTGAAGACCTTCCTCTTTCAACAAACCTTTTAAGTTGAGACCTTATCCCAGTCTGTGTTGGAATTGCTTTTTAATATGTTTTTAAACCTTTTTTAAAAACAATGTTTTTAACCTTTTTTTAAAAAAGATGTCTTGAAATCTTTTTATAAAAAATGTTTTTAAAGATGTTTTGTTTTAATGTATTTCAAAGTCTGATTTTATGATGTTTTAAAGTGTTTTTAGTGCTTTTGTTTGCCGCCCTGGGCTCCTGCTGGGAGGAAAGGCAGAATATAAATCAAATTAGACAGACAGACAGACAGACAGACAGACAGACAGATAGATAGATAGATAGATAGATAGATAGATAGATAGATAGATAGATAGATAGATAGATAGATAGATAGATAGATAGATAGATAGATAGATAGATAGATAGATAGATAGATAGATAGATAGATAGATAGATAGATAGATAGATAGATAGATAGATAGATAGATAGATAGATAAAATTTGCTTGCAGAACATGTAGTGTTGGCCACCAACCTGGATGGCTTTAAAAGAGGATTAGACAGATTCACGGAGAGCAAGGCTGCCTAGGCTTGATGTCTATGTTCTATCTCCACTGACAAAGACAGCATGCCTCTGAATACCCATTTCTGGGAATCATAAGTGGGGAGAATGCTGTTGTATTTAGGACCCACTTGTGGGCTTCCAATAGGCATCTGGTTGGTCACTATGAGAGCAGGATGCTGGACTAGGTGGGCCATTGCCCTGATCCAGCAGGCTTTTCTTCTTATGTAGCTCTTTAGATCCTGGCCAAAAGCATCAGATTAACAAAAATGTTGTCATCGTAGTAACAGGATGATGGAGATGATGGATAATGACAGCGCTGATGATATCACAAGGGGATAATATTGTTTGGCTGATCAACCAACTCCAGAGGAACAGCTTACATTTTGAAGATTGAGATGGTCCTTTTCAAGCCCCATGTTTAATTTCCTTATTTATGAATTTAGGCCATGATTTACATGGTTTGTGCCTAATCTTCACTAATGAAAGACCTCAGTTATGTAGTGAGTGAATATTGACATGAAAGTTGTTTGGTTTGTCCATAAGCACGTAGCTTGAAAACACACTATGTCTAATAATTTGATCTGAAGGAAATAAATATAACAGCAGGAAAATGCAAGCTCTGGCTTGCAGTACTATTATTGGTATGGGCAGCATAAAAAATAAAAGACTGGATGGAGCTATTAGAGTGTTGCCAGCCTTTCTGGGGGAAAAAAGTCTCAGAAATGAATTCAGGTGTGAAACTTCTTTAGTTTCTTCTTCAGTGCTTCAGGCAGCAGTGGATGGACAGGGAGAGAGATTTTTTGCAATTCGTAGATGTCTCATTCTAGGATTTAAATTTACATTAGTGGTGCACAAGACTCATTAAAACAACTTGTGACAAAGCGTGGCTCGCAGGATTTCATATATGTAGATATACCTACACATATAGATATATGTGTATCCATTCCCCTCATGCTACTGTGCTTTGCTTGTTTCCCCATAATATCATGTACCTAGTCATCTGTAACATTATGTTATGTTAGCAGCAGTTATGGATAAATTCAGAAACTGTATTTGCAGTGCAAATGGAGATTTTGTACAGGAGAACCCGGAGCTTGCATGAACCAGTGCTTGCACATTTATGCCCCATTTCATGAATACATCATGCATCATTTATGTTTCTTTCTGCTTATTTGAAATTCAGAACTCCCTGTTCCAAAGCAAATTAGAGGGGTTTTTTAATGCTCACTAATCCCTCTGTTAGTCCCTCTACACATGCTCAGAATCAATGTCTCTGCCATGCTCAAGAGGATAAACGGGCTTAAATAAGGCACTATCCTCATTATGTGTGTGTATATATGACTTTCTCTTCTTGCACATACCATGTAATCTCATAGGGTTTAGTCATGTCTACTATTTTCCCCAGCTTTTTATTTTTATTTTATTTTCCCCTTCACATTTTGGAGGTGGCTGTAAGTGAAGCGAAACAGGACAAGAAAAACTGGTCCCAATGAGGTGTGAATGGATTTCTCATATTCCATTTCATATTTTTTTTCCATGGGTTTGCTTTACCCCAAGTTCTGTCTTCTCATTTTACATGGAGTATTTCTGTAATTCATTTCAGAAACAACTCATGTGTAATTTGCTCTTTCCTCACTTTCCATTTGTGTGATTCTCTGCCCCCTCCCATGTAGATAATCTATACACATGAGCAATCCTGAGCATTAAGACAGAGAGATCCCCCCCCCATCATCAGCTGGTACACACAGTTGCATCAATGTTTCTTGCAGTTAATGAAAAGGTTTCCAGCTAGTGCCAAGCCTAGTGTATATTCTCATTTAAAGACACAGAGATTTTTAAAAAATACAGATATGTTAGAGGTGTACATCGGCTTCAAGATTCACCTTTTAAAAATTCTGATCTGTTTCTGAGTTGTTCTGTGTTCTCTCTACTTTTTGTTCCAAGCTACTTGTATAAAATGAAATTCTGTGCCCTCCATTCACTATAATAGGCAATCGAAACATAGTTTTAACTTTTTCCCCTTTTGGCCAAAGTGGATGAAATTTACAGGCACAGGAGCACCTCCAGAGTGAATTAGCCCTGCCAAATTGCAGACAAATAGGTTCCGGAGTTTTTTGTGGGGGAAGTAAAAGGGATTCATTTTCCTCCATAATCATTAATTTGATTAATTAATTAATTAATCATTAATAAGAGGAGGGAGGGAGCCAGGGTTTGTTTCTCACCTTAAAATAATTAAGAAGTGGCCAACTGGTGTGTATTCTTGCTTATATCATTTTTTAAAACTTTGCAGCTTCACACCAGCTTCTCCAGCGCTTATTTGCCTCTAATGGACCTTATAGGCTCCAATAGGACTTAAAATGTGAAGCTGTCTTTGGCATTTGGCATTCTGAAGAGCTTTGGGTTTGGGTTTTGTTAAAGCAGAGCAACGTAGGGGTTTTTTTTAAAAAAAATGAAGTCTTGAACTTTTTAAATAAATCCTCCTCTGCTGCGTTTTGACAAACAAAAATGAAAAATCCAGAGCTGTTCAGTGGTTGCTGAGGAGAGAGCTTAACCACGACCTCCGATTCAGATGACATGCAAAGTGAAACCTTGGCTTAGAGCAGCATAAATGGCTGTAAAAAGGACTGGGAAGGAGCAAAGTAGCTATGAGCTCCTCTCTGGGAACCTGCACATTTGCATGGTCTCACTAAGCCATAGTTTGGCTTATTGTGTAAGATGAACCAGGCCATTGCCTCCATACATTTTATGACAATTTCCAAAAGGTCATTTAAAGGAAAGGTTCTCTGTCATGGGTGAAGATTTCCAATGACATGTATGATATTTTCCCAAATATTGTTAGCCATTTGCATCACTAATGAGAAAACAGGCTCTTGCGTGAGAGGCCCCTACTCCTGTCAGATTGTCTCTTTAGAGTCAAAATGACATTGGTTTCAGCCATAAAGCTTAACATGAGAACTGAAGGTGAAGGGGAGGTCTTTGAGGACATCTGATTGGGTTGAGGTACACTAAAACAAAGTCAGTCCTTTAGAAGTCAAGAAATATTTTCACACAAAATGGTATAGGTACCAGATATGCACCTTAAGAGGTAAGCAAATGCCCTTTCATGTTAAAAGGGTATCTGATTGAGGGAAGCCATTATTTTACCTTTACTCTAATTGGAGTTATTTTTAAACAAGCCAAGACACGATGGACATTCGCTATTGACTAAAAACAGACTTAGTTTTCTTGTCAATAGTTTTATTGGCACACACTTTGTTGTTTAAGGTTCCTAAAACACAAGCCTTAAAACTAGAAATCTAGTATTAACAATAAACATTATTTAACCTAAACCTCTCTGGGGCAGGGTTGGAAGCCACTGCTAGGTGAGCTGTGAGCCCCCATCCCAAATTTTGCTGCTCTGCACCCTGCTTAGAGCAAAATTTGCCACTCCCTCCTCCACAAGTACAGCTTAAAAAGCAGGAGAAAAAAGGCACAATTTGGAGAGGAGAAGCAGTGGACAGGAGAGTGGTGCTTAACTCTTCCTTGCCTGAATTCCCAGTCATGGGAGATCCCAGACTTACTTCCAAGTAAGCAAGCATAGTCTGCAGAGATAGATCCTGCGCGCCCAGTAACATTAGAGCCAGTGAGGAACCATGGCAAGCGTTTGGGCTTGGATGTGGAAAACCAGGCTTAAATCTCCAGAAAACCATACCCTTTTTCAAATCCAAAAGTACAACACATGCTAGTTCCACATCTCCTTCCAGTGGCTCTGTTTTCCTCTGTAGGTTGGTAGATGATTGTCTGCTTCTACTCATGAAGGCTTCCCGAGTGATTTAGAACCTCAGTTACCCCATGTGGGTTCTACATTGTGCAGAGAGCTTCCATGAAAATAGGTGGCTCCCTGCTTCAGACAATTGCCCTCTAACTCATGGAGAGCAACAGAGATGGCAATTGGAAGGGTGGAGCCAGTGTGCTTACCCACGTGCCCCACTTCTCACATGTTATATTTCCAGCTTTGAATACTGCCTAAACAGCAGAGCTTGGAAGTAACTCGTTAGAAATAATGAGTTACTTGTAATTTATTACTTTTTAAGTAACGAGTGGGTAACTTCATTACATTTTACTAGTAATAGAACAACTAATAAGTTCCCTACTTTTTAGCAGCAATCATAACATTTCCAGCATTACGTTTGGATGTTACTTGGGAGGGGAGCAAGCAGAAGTCTTCTGTTCCTGTGACTGGTGGACAGAAGACATGTGCTTCACACTGGGCTTCTGCGCAGTCTCACTCTTCCCTTGTGCTCTGTGGTAGGAGGCATGAGGGAGGAGGTGAAGAGGCAGAGGGTTGTGGAGCACAGGGGGAAAAAAGCGTGCATGGTGGAGGAGAAAGCCAGGGCAAGGATGATGGAGAAGGCAGCAGCAGAATGGAGGTGAGCAGAGCTTGGAAAAGTTACTTTTTTGAACTACAACTCCCATCAGCCCCAGCCAGCACAGCCACTGGATTGGGCTGATGGGAGTTGTAGTTCAAAAAAGTAACTTTTCCAAGCTCTGGAGGTGAGTGACGATGGTGTATGTGTGTGTGTGTGTGTTACCCCACCCCTGCTTTCTCAATCACCCTGCCCCCCACCCCCACTCTCTTCCCCGGCTGCCCTTCTCGCTCGCTCAATCACTCAATCACCCTGCCTCCACTCTCCACTCTCTCCCCCTGCTTGCCTTCCCCACTGGCTCAATTGCCCTGCCCCCAACCCCATTCTCTCCCCCTGTCTGCCTTCCCCACTGGCTCAATTGCTCAATCACCCTGCCCCCCACTCCTCTCCCCCATTCCCCACTGGCTCAATTGCTCAATCGCCCTGCCCCCCACCCCTGCTCTCTCCGCCCGCCTGCCTTCCCCGCTGGCTCAATTGCTCAGTCGCCCTGCTCCCCACCCCCTCTCTCTCCCCTCACCTGCCTTCCCTGCTGGCTCAATCACCCTGCCCCCACCCCGCTCTCTCCCCCTGCCTGCCTTCCCTGCTGGCTCAATTGCTCAGTTGCCCTGCCCCCCCACCCCCGCTCTCTCCCCCTGCCTGCCTTCCCCGCTGGCTCAATCACTCAATTGCCCTGCCCCCCACCCCCGCTCTCTCTCCCCCCACCTTCCCCACTGGCTCAATTGCTCAATCGCCCTGCCCCCCACCCATTCTCTTCCCCTGCCTGCCCTCCCTGCTCACTTGCTCAATCGCTCTGCCACCCACCTCCACTCTTCCCCCGCCTGCCCCCGCTTGCTAACTCATCCTGCTGCCCCCATTCCCTCTCTTAACCCCCACATGCCCCCTGCTCACTCACTCACTCATTTGTCTTGCTGCCCCCCCTCCTCTTTCTGCTATGCACGCTTCACTGGTGAGTATTTTTTTTTTAGGCAACAACACTGTGCATATTAAGGCACAGGACAGGTGCCTGCCTAGAGGTGCTTACCATCTAAAATTGGATATGGGGGTCAATTTGGTGGGTTACTTCTGAGCATAAAAAAAATAGAATGCATAGGATTGGTTCACAGTACTTAGTACACAGGCCTAAACACACTCAGGGGACTAAGTTGCATTGATCTCGCTAAACATACATAGGATAGGGCTGCATGGTGACTGGAATCATAAGTACGCTTGTTTGGAAGCAAGTTCAATTGAACTTAATGCTCTTGTTATGGAACTCTGGACCCCCCTCCCTCCCAAAAATCCTCCTGCTCTCTGGTGAAATATTTGCTTTCTTCCCCACAAATGGTCAAGGACAGATGGATCGGGAATGAGGATTGCTTCTGAGTAAACATGAATAGGGTAGACTGTTAGTTCTCCAGGTTCTGAATGAAGGAGGAATTATGGATGTTTTGTTTGGGTCCTAAAAACCCAGGAAGTTCTGTCAGGTATTGAATTCTTCATAGGGGAGAGTGTGTGTATCATGTTTGGAAAGTTCTGTGGATTTGAAAGGAGATGCCTCGAGTTGAACATGTTTTCTGAACATAGGAGGCTGCTTTATACTGAATCAGAGTAGTGGCTCATCTAGCCCAGTATTACTGCCTCTGACTGGTAGCCGCTCAGGCCAAGGGCTTTTGCTAGCTTTGTCATCTGAGATCCTCTTAACTGTCAGGGATTGAATTTAGGACCTCAGCACATGAAACACATATCCTCTGCTACTGAGATATGAGCTCTCTGTCTGGAGGCTCCTAGCTTACTGAAAGTGTTGAGGTAGTAGACGGACTCTGAAAGAGGTGGTTGGGCTATGTATCTGGAGTGTGTATGTGTGTGGTGATATTGGGGTATGCAGCAATAATGCTTCATTAATATAGCAGATTTCAAATGACTTATCGAGGACCATTAAGTGAGACTGGAAGTGGGGATCCTGCAGCCAGCTTTTATCTGGATGTTTGGTGCTTTTGTAAACTGACATTAAATCAAACTGTCAAACTTACAAATCAAAGCCTCAGATCTAGGAGCCTAGGGGGAGCGCTGGCATTCAGACTATTTATTTGCAATAATAGCTCCAGGAAGTGACTTGGTTATAATGGTTGTCTTTTTCACAGTCCATGGTAAGCCCAAAGCTCTCCTCCAACACTACAGTTCAAATATGAGTTGATTTTTCTCTTATCTGCTTTTTCACTGTCCAACTTTCATATCCATACATAGAGATCTGGAATATCATGGTCTGAATGATCCTGACTTTAGTGTTCAGTGATACATCTTTGCATTTGAGGACCTTTTCTAGTTCTCTCATAGCTGCCCTCCCCAATCCTAGCCTTCTTCTGATTTCTTGACTATTGTCTCCATTTTGGTTAATGACTGTGCCGAGGTATTGATAATCCTTGACAAGTTCAATCCTTGACAAGTTACATAAATCTTCTGTTGTCATTATTTTAGTCTTCTTGGTGTTCAGCTGTAGTTCTGCTTTTGTGCTTTCCTCTTTCACTTTCATTATCATCATGGTCTGTGGGTGGGTAGGAGACAACAAGGGAGGAGGTGGAGAGTGAGACAGGGTGGAGTGGAGAAAACAATTGTTTTAAAAAATGGAGTGCAGGGAAAAAGGAGCCAGAGGGCAAGAGCATGGATAAAGGAGAAGAAGGAGGCAGCAGCAGAATGGAGATAAAGAACTGTGGAGGTGAAAGATGACATGTTTTGGCACACAATGTGGCCTCCACCACCCTCTCTGGCTACTGTGCTGCATTTGCAGTATTTTAACTTTTTTGCATCTTGGGGGAAAATGTTTGCTTGGGTGAGTGTCCCTTAGTTGGTGGCAGGGCAGAGTCTGGGAGGTGGTTAAGTGAGAGAGATTATGGTTTGACATGCAAAGATCTGAGCAGTGGCCTCAGCCTCCCTCCCCACCTCCCTTACCAGAAAAGAGACCACCATTGCTATCTTATGGATAAAAAGAATTATTCTACTACCTCTGTATGTGTGTGTTTATTTTTAATGTTGTTTTAGGCTACTTAGGTGTGCAGCAGCCAAGGCCAGCACCTTGTAGGCATTTTTTTAAAAAAGTAACTGAAATTGTAGTGATTACTTTTGAGAAAAAGTAATCAGTTACTTTCAGAGTGGTTGTAATTGTAACTGTAATTACTACTTTTTGGGCCATGTAACTGTAATTTATTACTTTTAAAAAGTAATCTTCCAAGCTCTGCTAAATGGGGCTTGGGGGTCTGGAATAAATCACTCAGTCTCAGGGTGGTTATGAAGAGAAAACACCAGTCTAAGCTCCTTGAAGAAAGGGGCAGGATATAAATGTCATAAATAACACTTCCTCTAAATATAATAGGTGCTGATGGAATGTTCTATAATAATAGGTGCTAAAGGAATGTTCTATAATCAGTGGCAGCGCATTTCCAAAAGATATCAGCACACTGAATTAGAATTTAGATCTGTTATGACAAGCGTTATCAGTTCTTGACAGCATTACATAATGGCAAAACATATTTCCTACTAGATAAAAAAGAGCAAGAGAGAAAGGGGGAAATCTCTCATGGCTTTTAATCTCTCTCTTTACGTTATCTAAGATTTAAAGCTATGTGTGTTCTACATTAAAAAAAAAAACTTTCCCGAGGGTATTTCATTTACAATTTCATTTAATAATAGGAATGGGGCTCTATCTAGCAAAGATGATAATGGATTAAATAAGAATTGTGGAAAATAAGCCAAGACTGCATCTGAAGGCTGGAAATGAAGTCACTTGGGAAAACCATGTTGTTAGTTTGCATATTTAACTGATCAACTTTGTTGCATTTTGACATGAGGCTGAGAGAGTTGGTTCCTGAGTACTTGCCTCCCTAGTAGATTGCTTCTTGTGGTGATTGTTCACAGCACCATTTAATAGGTTTCATTTCCTTCGTCTCAGTGATTTAAACGGCCTTGGTCATGCGACAGAATATTAGCAATTCCCTTTAATGTATTCTTAATAGGAAGCTCGACAAGATGCTGACTTTCCTTGACTCTTGATTCTTCACTTCCACAAATGGTTATTTTTTCTCTCTCCACTTTCCTGTAGTCTGGCCATGTTGCTATGAATGGCTGATAAATAAGATATAGCATCATTCCTTTCATTTTGCTCTTGTCTAATTAAAAGGCTCTCTGCATGCATTAATACTGTCGCATTTTCTCTGGAAGTTGCACGGCTGAAAAAAAGTGCAATTGAACAGTAGCTATGCGTATTTCTACTGCTCAAACAAAGCACTGCTACCTAGAGCTGTTTCTGTTCCCAGTTCCCAGCATGTTTTTCTAATATTAATGCCCTGAAGATGCAGTGTGTCGAGGTAGGCTCTCTCATAGTTGTGTGCATTCTTTTGAAGCTGTTTTTAAAGATGGCAGCGGGGTGGGTGGGTAACACGGTGCCTGCAAATAAGGGTAATAGTGTCTGCTGGCAAATAAAGTTCTAGGTAAAGATTGTGGATGGAGGCTGCATGACCAGCAGAAATCACTGCAGCATGAAGCGGCAACCCTAAAGGGATAATAAAAGCCAAGAAGTTGTGGGTGGTGGTAGCAAGGCTGAATTTCCCATATTGAAATAAGCGGCTGGTTCTTGGCTGCAAGCTTCTAGTCTGTCTATGTAGGGAACCACACTGACTGTGTTTGATGAGACAAACTCACCGTGCATGAGCTCTAGATGGTTTTCTGTGTGTCTTATTAATGACAGTGCTGACTGAGTAATGCACTGTAATATTAAAAGCTCCTTGCATCTCTAACCATATGGGCATAGGCTTGTCTGATAGAGCCTGGTTTTGCTTGCTTCATCTTCCCTTCGGCTTCTGAGCGAAATAGAAAAAACTTGTTTTCCTTTCATTTAATCTTCAACATTGTGAATTTTCATTATAGAAGCAATGGCATCGGCAACCTCACAATCCCAAGAATATGGGCAGAGATTATGGAAAGGTTTTCCTTTCCCTCCATCTCAGTTTTTGTCACTTCAGATAAGAGAGAACGATGTCACTTTTTGTCTTTCTTCTGTGTGTGTGTGTGTTTAAAATCTTTCTCAAATATGATTTCAATTTAAATAAGAAACCAGCATCCTTAGGAAATCATTATCTTCGCCGCTCCTGACACAGAATATAAAACCCATTGTTCTGCTCATAATTACTACTGATTCTAAGCACTGTCCAATTTGGGGGGAGGAAGTAACCTCCTGAACAGCCACACAAAACATACAGAACAACAAAAGATGAGAAATAGTCAAAATAACATTGTAGGTTGCATTGTCCAGTTGTTTTGTTTTTGTGCCTAGTAATTACCACCAAAAACTGGGGAAGGACTTGAGGAATCTTTTTTTAAAAAAACTTACATTTTCAGCTTAAATTCCTAGACTCTAGTTTCCAACACTATGGAACTTTTTTTTAAAGAGGATTTATATCCTGCCCTTCCACTGTTACAAACATAATTAAAACAATAAAAATGCACAATAAATATAAAAACTCAATAAATACACAAAATAGAAAAATAAAACAAGTCAATGCAGCAGTATTAAAATCTAGCATAGAAGAGCCAGCAAAAAATCAATTAAAAGCAACATTGTAACCAAGGGGTTATCTGTACCAACAATTAAGAAATGTGAAATGAACACACCACTACAACTTGTAACACTGTTATGAGTTTAGTCAATCTATCTAATGAGAGTAGTGTCTGAGCATGTGAGAAGTGTCTTTAGTACACTGATTCTCCTATACCAAATCAGGGAGACAGGAAACGAAGCCTTCTATGATAAGGGCTGGAAGGGAACTTGATGGAAACTTGAGTGCTAGCACCTCTTTTTTTAAAAAAAAAAAGCAACAAAAAAGTATTGGAATCTGGCCCAGTGTTAATCACATTTGCTCTCTCGACCATTTTATGTTTCAATCCTGTCCCATATTGTCAGAGTTGTGCAAAAGTCCCACATAAAAACAAAATCCCTTTTTCCCACAAAGTGTCCTACATGTATAACACCTGCAGGATAGTAAGAAATTCAACAGATGCAACTTCTCTTGCTATGGAGCTGCAATGAAGTAGGGAGTAGAACCTGCTGAATTTCTCACTGTAATGCAGCTGATAAATGTGTGCTTCCAAGTCCAATTCAGGCTGCATGTGTTGACATACCAAGCTCTAAACAACTTGGGCTC
Source organism: Rhineura floridana (assembly GCF_030035675.1). Lineage (NCBI taxonomy): Eukaryota > Metazoa > Chordata > Lepidosauria > Squamata > Rhineuridae > Rhineura > Rhineura floridana. Next base: position 26,681,658 of record NC_084481.1, read on the forward strand.
CAAATATCTGAAGAAGCACATTCTCCTGGGTCTCTAGAGGGAGACCTGTTAGCAGTTCTGCTGCCTTGTGAAGTTAATGGGGGCAATGCCTAAGAAGGCCCCCAGTTTGTGGAATGCCCTCCCCTCTAAAGCACAACTGGTCTCATCATTGTATACATTTCAACATCAGATCAAGATAAACCTTTTTGCTCAGACATTTAGGGATGGAGGGACTATCCCTCTCATTGCCGTAGTGTTCCATTTTCCAATTGCTGTTGATTTGGTTTAATTATGGTCTCATAATGTTTATGTATTACACAGTTTACTTGTTGTATTGAGCTATACGGAACCTGCCTTGGGACTGCAGATAGTTAGGCAGGTAATTAGGTAGATAGACATAATTTAACAGTTAAAAATAATATTCAAACTGCTCTCCATGTACTATCTGAAGAACCATTCCTACTGCCCTGTCCATCTTTAATTTCTCCCCATACTTTGGAGTTCCAAATTGCCCAGTCTTGTTTCCAAAGAGAATTAGCCTTTTCTCATCCTTCCATTTGTGGACCATCTCCCAGACCACTATAGATAGATAGATAGATAGATAGATAGATAGATAGATAGATAGATAGATAGATAGATAGATAGATAGATAGATAGATAGATAGGTAGATAGGTAGATAGATAGGTAGATAGATAGGTAGATAGATAGATAGATAGTTTGCCACAATTTTCATTTTCAGTTCAGGTCTTCGAGGGGGGTGGGGACAGTTAACAATGACTATATGAGCATTCTTTAATATTGTGGTCCTGTTTCCACTTAAGTGGGAGTAAACTCATTTGGGCCCATCTATATCTAACCACAAAATCCACGTTTTCCATATTTGGTTGGTGGCCTTGAGATCCATACATGTCCTGTTTGTGGTCGGATTATTGTGAAAACTCAATTGTCAAGCATCCATATGTCTATGTGGGAAGGGTTGTCTAAATTGCTTTAGCATTGGCCACTCCCCTAAGTCCATCCCTTTTCAGTGATTGGTCCACAATAGTTGTTTGCTTTTAGTATGCTTTTTTGGAAGAGCGCAGATATTTTTTTTAAATTCTCACACATGTGCAGGTTTGTGGATGTGCTATTGGGTGGGAAGGAGACAGGGGGCTTGGTGTATGATGGAGGAACGCCCATGGATGTCCTATTTCAGGAAAGTCCATGGCATTGCATCCAAGTGCACAGGCATTAATGCGATTGATTATCGATACAGGAAAGCATATGGGGTTTTTTTGGTGGTATTTCTAATGCAGATTTGTGAACGTGAAAATCCATACTAGCTTGCAACGTCATATGGACAACGGTGAATTAACGAGGACACATAGCAATAACATTACAGATTATACATTGGACCGTTGACCTCAGTGGGATGTTATTGTGAGTAGGCACATATAGAATTGCACTGTCAGTCACATCAAGATGCGTGATCACACCAAGACTTCCTTTTACACCAACTGACAGCACAATCCTAGGGGTGTTTTCTGAGAAGTTGCCCTGGATCCAATGGATCTTACTCCCGAGCAAGTCTTTTTAGGATTGCAGCCTTTATCCATGCATAGATGTGCCATAGTAACCTGTAAAGATGGGGGGCACATTCTTTGTATATATAGTCAAAATTCTCCAAGTTAAACTAGAAGGCAAGACAAAGTGGGCTGCAGAGCAGAATGAACCCACGTAACAGTAAAAAAATGCAAAGGGAGAAATCTTGTCATCCCTAAACATAGTTCAACATCATGCCCCCCACATTCTGAAGACGGAAAGGGGCTGCAAATATCACTACTAATCAAGGCTTTAACTGGTGATTCGGAGAAATTTCAGCTGGGATGAGGGAGAAATCTCAGTTTGCATTTTACTGAGAAACTACCTGATATGCTTTCCTCAAACCAATACACAAAATGAAACACAGTTATCCTTCAAGATTTGCACTTCTCTGAATTCTGCAGTGCAGTTTTCCAACCAACCAATGTGTACAAAAATGGATAAATTAGGGGAAAGTGTGAATAAAAATGCATATGTTAGTGATAACAGAGAAATGCATTATATTAGGGGAAATTGCTTACAATATATATGGTAAGCTGTATACAGAAATTGTTCATTAGGACGAATTTGCACTAAAATGCTGACAAATTTCCACAAGGCTGTTTGAAAAACAAATGCAAATTACTGCAGAAATGAGGAGAACTGAATTTAAAATTGGAAAAATGAGAAACTGAGAGAAGCCAAAATTGACAGGTAAGTCCATCCCTAGTGACTTCACAGCTCACAAAACCTCTCTAAAGATAGGAGACAGCAAGCTTTAAACCGCTCTTTATATGTCTCAAAAAGCAAGATAGCCTTGCAGCTCTTTTGCTCAAGTTGACCAGCTCTTTATACAGTGTAAAATTGGATGCCTTCTTTCATTGATTCTTTTTTTGTTATTAGAATGACAGAGATGGCCAGTTTTCAGCTACAAAAAGACATGAAAGTGAAAGATGCCTTCAGCCTAAAATATAGGAGTAGATTATAAGATAAAAATTCAAGATTTTTTTAAAAAGCATTAACCTAGGTTGCTAAAGTTAGGTGTTTAGGTGAGGTCTTTATACAGATAGGCGTATGTTTTAGAGAAATAAATATCTGGAGTTTCTTTCCTTTTCAGTTCCAGTTATTCTCAATTTTCTTTCCTTGACATTTGAGAAAAAGTATAAACAACAGCGTGTTAGCTGCCCATCACAAGGGCTTTTTTTAAAGAAAAAAAATCAACATACAATTTTAGGTGAAGATCTGGACTTGTGAGGCTTTCGGGCTGTCGAAGGAATTGTAGAAAAGCTCTTGCTCAGGGGCAAAATTATCTTGCTAGCCTTCCTACATGCACATCAGTCAAACTGTGAATCTGCTCCTGTCTGCCCCCCTCATCTTTGCTTCCAATAACAAGGGCTTTGTATGAGATGCTTAACAAAAGTAGTAAATGCTCAAGGCCCCCTCCATGGGCTTCATCAAATGTTGCTTTCTGAAATAACTAGAGTATCTACAGTCGAAAGTGGCTCAGGTTTGGCTTGTGTAGGTCACAATTAGATAAACAGCACTCTAGCTGGGTTGAGGACATTGCATTCCTATCACCTTCCTTTGTTCAACTGCTTCTAAACTTGAAGCTCATGCTTTTATTGACCTGTGCTTAGTCATCTTGTTAGCAGTAGTAACTCACATTTGTTTAGATAATGCTGCCAGTATTGATCATGTTAGCGGTGGACTTTCAGAACCAGGTAGAACGTAATAGGCAGACATACACAGGAGCGTTGTAAAGAAGAACTTTATTTGTATCACACAAATAAGCTCTATAGACAGACAGAGACACTTACACAGCACAAACACCTTCAGCAACAAACTCCACATAGACTTTTCTCCTCAAGCCCCCACGCTTGCTGGAATCTCTAACTCGGTTTTATGGCCCTCTAGCAATTAGAGACAAATTCCTGCAGCTGTGTGATTACTGCAACCTGAGCCTTGTTTTGGCTCACTCATGACTCTTTAACCCTTTATTTCCCTGCATCCTTGGGGATCAAAACTACATTTCTCACTGCAGGTCAGCAGATGGTAACAGATCAAAAATGTACAGGGAGCATATGGGCAACAAAATGCAGATTATGTCTTTGTTTACACAGAAAATGTAAGCATTACTGTAGAGTTATTACCACTCTTTCTCCCCAAACTTAGGCCCCATTTGCACTGGATATTTAGAGTACTATTATACCATTTTAACCAGGCAAAGCTTCCCCCAAAAGGATTGAGTAAAATGTAGATTTTAAGGGTGCTGGGAGTTGTTAGGAAATCCCTGGGCAGATTTCTACTAACTGGTCTCATCAGTGCAAGGATTGTCACTAGCAAAATGGGAATTCTCCCCCTCCACCCCCTGTATGCAACCTGTGTTCTCCCCAAATCTGCTCTGGTGGGTTGGGGGGACCCCAAGAACAGATTTGGGGGGAGCCCCATTATGTTAATAGTGATCCTTGTGCTGACAGGATCCTAACTGAGTGCTATGTTGAATACAACCCCCTATTCCCCTCACAGAGCTATAATTCCCACAGTTCCCTGGGAAGAGGGTTGGTTGTTAAACCACTTTTGAAATTGTAGCTCTGTGAAGGGAAATGCAATCTCCTAATAAATCTCAGCACTCTTAACAAACTACAGTTCCCAAGATTATTTGAGGGAAGACATTGTTATTGTTGTTGTTATCATCATCATCATCATCATAAAATTTTATTTATTAGTCGCCCATCTGTCCGACTTAACGGACACTCTAGGCGATGTACACAATATAAAATACAACATATAACAATCACAGTATTAATACCATATCATCTAAAAAACCATCCTACACTGATACAGTATAAAATCTATTTATATAGCACCATCAGATGTACATGGCACTGTACATAAGATAAAACAATAAAAACCAGTCCCTGCCCCAAAAGGCATACAGTTTAAATTTTAAAAAATGAGGACAACAAAGGAGGGGAGGGGAAAAGCAAGGACTTCAAATACTCATACTCTAGGTATACAAATTACAGAAAATAAAAAATCTATGCCGAAATTCCAAACGCTTTAGAAGAAAAGGAAGGTTTTTAAGTAAGACATGAAAACTGAAATTGAGGGAGCAGTCCGCAAGTGCTCTGGGAGACAATTCCAGGAATACGAAGCAGCAAGAGAAAATGGATGAAGTTGCGCTAAAGAGCAAACAGCCCTGGGATGGGTAAGAAGCACAGAGTTTGAGGAGGGGAGATCTTGAGCAGGGCTAGAATGAGAAATAAGAACTGAGAGATAAGGATCCAGATCACGTAAAGCTTTAAAAGTTAAAACAAGCTTGTCCTGAATCCTGAAATAAATAGGAAGCCAGTGAAGGGCCTTCAAAAGGAGAGTTACATGGTTGGAAGACTTGACTGTTTAAAGTGGCGTCACAGTGCTTTAAATGTACAGTACAGATGTAGGGTTGCCATATTCCAGTTACACAAATCCGGGCAGGTTAATTTGCATATTATGTAAAGTATTTGCATATTATGCAAATATCTGCATATTATGCAAAATATCTGCATATTAATATTTGAATTGTCCAGTTGTTTTGTTTTTGTGCCTAGGAATTACCACCAAAAGCTGGGGAAAGATGTGAGAAATCTTTTTTTTAAAAACAACATTTTCAGCCTTAAATGCCTAGACTCTAGTTTCCAACACTATGGAGTATTTATTGATTGATTAAGAGAATTTATATCCTGCCCTTTTGCTGTTAAAAACAGAGCTCAGCACAGCTTACAAATATAATAAAAACAATAAAATACACAATCAATATAAAAACATAATAAAAACACAAAATAGCAACAAACATAAAGTAAGTCAGGGCAGCAGTACGGTTAACCATATAAGATATATTTCAAAGATGTGGTGGGTGGAGAAAAACAAGAAGCCAAAATGTTAGGAAAAGGAGTCTTTCACACCACATGCTCAGTTCTAAATACTGCTGCAGCCAGTTTTACAAGTTCCTCCAGTATTCTACTGGTGCAGGCACTCAGACATTCAAAGTATCTGTATGTTTCTTAGGTTTTATAAAAGCAGAGCTTTGCTTAACTCAAAATTTCTTCTCCCTTTGAGCAACCACATCTACACAGGTTCCACCTCCATACTCAAAATGAAACTGGGCCTGGAAGTGTGCAACAACCCCACACATAACTTGCTAATTAGATTATCAATGCCAGGATGTCTGTCTTATCGACTACTCTCCTGGTCCCCCCCCCCGGGCATCATGAAAGACCCAGTCCTGGGCTCAGAAAGAAAATAAATATCTGGTCCTCTTCAAAGTATTGATAAGCCTCTTGTTTTAATTGAAATAATAATTATAAATTCTTGTTCTTATCACTAATGGGAGTTAATTATCTTGCATATGCTGCTGTTGCTTCTATGGCTGTAACGGAGTGAGGTTAAAGATAAGTGAAATGCAAATAGGAAAAAAAAACACAGAAGGCAGTAACGCTTTCCTAAATGTAATACCATACCAACCACAACAAGATTCCTATGAGTAAGGCAAAAAACTAAGCATCTCACAACCAGTCAGGATTCCTAACCAAAAACCAAAAATAGGATAAATGAATAAATATTTATATAAGCATGACTATCAAATATATTTATTATTTACACAAACTGTAAAGATATTTATAGTGCAATCCTAGGTTTATTTATTCAGAAGCAAGTCCCAGTGTATTCAGTGGGGCTTACTCAAACAGGGACAGAAATGCAACCTCAAGTGATAAGCAACTTCATTCACACAACCCAAAATTCCGAATCATGCCACTTTACGCTGTTTTGCAACTGTTTATACTTGTTTTTATGGTTATTGGATTTTAAATGGCTTTATTTCTTGTTGTGAGCTGCCTTGGTTTCCAACCCTACCTCACAGGGGTGTTGGAAAGACTCCATACACACACACACACACACACACACTGCAGATGTATAAATACATACAGCCCATATAATAATTTATTGTCAAACCAGTTGGTCATTGCAGAAAAATCAGTATTAGTTTTTAAAAAAATCAGTATTACTTTCCTACAGAATAAAAACTGTAATACCTAAGTAAGCCCTACCTACTTGCTTTAAAATAGGACTGGAGAAGGGGGCAGAAAGAGTTAGAACACAAACACAATTCTTTTTTACATTCACTCCAAAGTCCCATTGATTTTCAGCACATTCATAACCATGTCTACTCAAAAGTAAGTCCTATTGAATTCAATGGGATTTACTCTGGGCATATGGGATTAGCATTGCTTTTACAAAAAGCAAGCATTGGGAAGGTTTTCAAAACACTGCCCAAGATATGACTCACAAGAGGAAAAAAAACTGAAATGTATATACTTACCCAGTTTATGAGATTTTCAGATAAACAGGGGGTGAAACCACCATTTTGTTTTCTAGACACTGCCTCAGGTCAATGAAACTGAAACACAATCCCTGATTGGCTGCAATCCTGAACGGGCGGGGTTAAAGCTAGGAAGTGCTGTAGTACTGTATACAGTACTGTTTAAAGAGACAGTCGGGGGCGGCTGACGTTTTTATGCATATCTCGAGAACCGGACCACCTAGAAACTTAATTTTTTTAAAAAATTAAAGCTGAGAATCCGGGCCACCTAAGGGGCTAGCCGGGCGCCGGGTGGCATGCCTAGAATCCGGGTAAAACCCGGCTATCTGGGCAATATGGCAACCCTATACAGATGGGGCCCTAGGCCCATTCAGAGGGACGTGTTTATTGTGGATGTGGCAAAAGAGTGTCAAGCAACTGATACTCAGAGACATCAGCCTCTGTTGCTGGTGGTAATATGGTCATCGTGATTAGTAGCCGTTAATAGACTTATCCTCTGTGCATTTGCCTAATCCCATTTTATAGCCATTACTTTAAGGTGGTGGCCATATTCCGTAGTCTAATTATGCACTGTGAAGAAGTGTTCTCTTTTGTTTGTCCTGAATCTCCCACCATTCAGCTTTTAGGTGATCCTAGGTTCTAATATGACAGAGAGAGAAAATCCTTTCTCTAGCCACTATTGCAGTGAACAGTTGCTAAATCGAACCTGCCCATTCCCTCCTCAGACAGCGAATATATGTGATTACAGCTTTTGCAAGAGGGATGCATGCATGGAGCCCTGGCCGCTGGATCAGGGAGAGGAGTCCTTTGTGTGCTGCATTTAGGGCTTCATCCCGAGGCAGCAGCTATGTTTATGTACAATTGGAGAAAATGCATGGAACATGTACCTTAGCTCTGATCTGATCAGGTGAATATAATGATGAGGTTACGCATGTAAACCAGGGATGGGGAACCTGTGGCATGCCCAAATATGGATTTTGACAGGATCAACTCCATAAGGACAATTCATACCTTCGTGGTCAGTGGGCAAGTGAAAAAACAGGACGCTTTTTAGTTGACGCTGTTGTTATTTGGGGTTGTTTTTTCACCCCTTTAAAGAGTACCTCTTCACCCAGGTCTTTGGGGAAAATTGTTTCACTGAGGCCAGCTGAAGTCCATCTGATGCACTGATATGGTTTGTTTTTTAATTATGGTTTTCTGTTATATTTTACTGTTTTAATGCATATGCATGTTGTAAACTGCACTGGGAACTTAATTGAAGGGATGTTTAGAAATGGAGTTATTTTTTATTAGAAGTATTATTAAAACAAAGCTGCATAATCAAAACAGCAGACAGCTGTTTACCACTGTCCTTTGTCAAATCATCTTCCTCTAAAGGCCTGAATGAGAAGGTAGTTATTCAGTCTTTGCCTAAAACCCACTAATGACAGCACTAGCCATACCTCCATAAGCGAGGAACCACCACATAGAAGACCCTGTCCTACGTCACCACCCCACAGGTTTTCCCCAAAGGTCAACAAGCCTTTTAGGTTGAGACCTATCCCAGTCTGCGTCTGTGTTAGAATTGCTTAATATGTTTTTTTAATAATGTTTTTAACCCTTTTTTAAAGTTGTTTTTTTATAAAATGTTTTTAACACTGTTTTGTTTTAATGTATTTTAAGATCTGTTTTTATGATGTTTCAAAGTGTTTTTAGCGCTTTGTGTGCTGCCCTGGGCTCCTGCTGGGAGGAAGGGCGGGATACAAATTAAATAATAAATAAATAAATAAAGAAGTGACTCCTCTACAGATACTTAATGCACAGGCAGGTTGAAATTGGGAAAGGTTCTCCTTCAAGTATTAATACGATACAATCCTATACAAGTCTACTAAGAAGTAAGCACCACTGACTTTAATAGGACTTACTATCAGGTAAGTGAATATAGGATTGCAGTCTAAGTCATATAGAACTTTATAAGTTGGCACTGACACTTTGAATTGGGCTCAGTAGTGTACAGTGCAGGTCCTATAAAGGTTGTGCTGTATGTTTCTGGTGTGCCACACTGTTTAGAACTCTATTGGCTGCATTCTTCACATCCGTAGGAACATATGGAAGACCCCATTAGCCCATCTAGTTCAATACTGTCTGCACTGACTCTCCAGGGTTTCAGACAGAAGTCTCTTGCAGCCCTATCAGGAGAAGCTAGGGATTGAACCTGGGACCTTCTGCATTTAAGGTAGATGTTCTACCACTGAAATGCAGCATTGGAACCATCTTCAAGGGTACCCCCCCCCATAGTGCATTAAAGAAATATAATTTGAAGTTTACCAGAGCATGGATTACGGTGGCCAGACTATCTCTGTCAGTGGAAAGACGCACTCTGTGCCACTAACATCACTTGGGTCTCCATTGACAGAGCTGGATCAAGGAGCATCCACAAGCTATGAACCTGCTCCTTCAAGGGGAGTGATAGGAGTAGTAGTCCAGTAACTTCTGGAAATCCACTGGTTCACCATCCCTAATGTAAAAAACTGTAAGACTGTAAGAAAAAAGAACCAGATGTGCATATATTACCTATCAATGGTACGAAAATAAAATAATGTTGTGTGCCACCCCAATCTCTGAGCGGTGAGAGATTTCCAGGGTCCCTGCGCCACTCTATTAGACTGACAAAGGCAGAGCTGGCCAGCAGAGCAGAGCAGATTTCTCACCTCCAGGTGCAGGGTTCCAAACCCATAACAATAAAAAGCTGACAACTTACAAGTTGAGTCAATAGAATGATCTTCAGCAACTAATCTCAGCTCAAAAGGATGAAGTTTTCAAGACACCTGTTTGAGTGTAATTGAGGGTACAATTTGTTCTGTTTCAGGCTATCTGAGACGGAGAGAACAATACCAAACTCAGAATGTACTGAAGTAAATCTGAGCCATAAAACATGCATGTTTGCCATGGAGAATCATTAACAGGCCATAGTGGCTACTCACTACGATGTCAGCTTTACTGCCAAAATTTGATCACAGAGCTGCATTTTAATTAATGTTGTTTTGTTTCTCCATCTTACAGTTTCATTATCCCTCTCTTGTACTAAACCAGCCTTTCCCAACCAGTGTGCCTCCAGATGTTGTTGGACCACAACTCCCATCAGCCTCAGCCAGCATTGCCAATGGTCAGGAAAGATGGGAGTTGTGGTCCAACAGCATCTGGAGGCACACTGGTTGGGAAAGGCTGTACTAAACATTTCCCCAGACTTACCCCATCATGAGAGCCCTGCTATTCTTATACCATTATGGGGAAGGAGTCATAGCTCAGAGCCGGTGTGGTGTAGTAGTTAAGGTGTTGGACTATGACCTAGGAGACCAGGGTTCGAATCCCCACATAGCCATGAAGCTCACTGGGTGACCTTGGGCCAGTCACTGCCTCTCAGCCTCATGAAAACCCTGTTCATAGGGTTGCCATAAGTCGGAACTGACTTGAAGGCAATACATTTACATTTTTTAATTTAGTCATAGCTCTGCTTTGATGTTCAATCCCTGACATCTCCAGATAGGGCTGGGATTGCTCCTACGTGAAGCCCTGGAATGCTGCTGCCCGTCAGCACTGACAGTACAGAGCTAGATAGATTAAAGGTATAAGGCTACTTCCTGTGTTCCACTGCTTACCTTCATCTGCTGTCCATTTCATCTCATCCCTTTCTATACAGTTTTCCCCCATGCATCTGAAACAGCCATGGGCTGAGACAGTTGTCTGCATGCGTCTCAAGGCTCTTCTGTCTCGTCTTGCTCTCTTCTTGTGAGCATCTCTTCTCACCCTCCATTCCTAGTCTAGGCTACTTACTCTGCTACCATACTCTCCTCCCATGCCACTCCACGTTGGCCACCTACAAACAAATCCAATCTTGCCAGTTTCCTCCTCACAGGCAGCCATACTATTTGAGCTGGCATAGAATCTTCAAAGACCATTTTTGAATTTCGCCAACCTAGACTGAGAATTCTCAAGGCATTTTTTTCCAGCAGCAGTGATAGAAACACAGCATGGGCAGACAGGCAGAATCCTCTAGGCCATCAGCCTAGATGATGGCCTAGAGGATTCTGCCTGTCTGCCCATGCTGTGTTTCTATCACCGCCCCCTTTTGCTACTGTCCTTTTTCTCCAGCGTGGGAAAAGGGCATTTTCTTTGTGGGCAAAGACATCTTTCTCCCTCATCCAGAACTCCTTTATACCTCTGGGGTAACAGAGGTTTACCCCGTTTCTTCCCCTGGGAGAAAGAAACCCAAGAAACATCATTAATCATGCAAACCGTCTCCCGCAGCAGTGCCAGCAAAATGATCTCCTGTACTCCACACATCAATATTCTTGACACTTATCTTAAAAGCTAGGTCATGCATATCCATCTGCCATTAAAGAAGTGTCAGTGAGCAAGCATCCCCTTGCTATTTTTAGGGTCATATCAAAAGAGTTCATCAAGTTTCTGTCAGCTCATCCAATTTGTCACATTTGATGTTATCTATTGGCATCCTCACTGGCCACCCTATTCTTTCTGGTCCCCCCCCCAATCCCAGTTCTTCCTTTAGAAACCACACTCTCTTTGTCCAAAAAGGAAAAGAAAAGAAAGATATTTGATGTTTTGTTAGATTAAGAGATGCTCAGTTTGTTTCTCTGATTTCTGCTTCTGAAAATGTGCATTTCCCTGAACAGGGCTGGAAAACAGGGCCAGTGCTTTAAATAAATGTACATTCAGAGATATCAAGAGGGATTTGTTGTTGCTTTTTGCTTCTTCACCTCAGCTAGAGCAGAGGCATGTAACATGATCCAGAGATCTGAGATGAATCTGATGCGCAAATCTGTTGCAGATACGGATTGTCCATTTCTTTGAGGAGACAGATTGTCCTGTACAGAAGCAAATGCATTCCCTGAAAATGAATATGGAAATCTTTGCAGCTGGGAGAGCCAACTGTGTGTGTTGTGTTTGTCATAGCTCCTACACCTATGAAAATTGGCTGCCATCGAGTGAATGTTCATAGGTTTCTAACAACTGTTATATTCTCATATTTAGTGGCAGCAGCTATAGTAAAGCCTGTCTCTGAATATCAGTTGTTGGGGAGAGTGTTGTGATGATGCTCTGCTTGTGGGTCTCCCATCGTCACTGCAGGCAATGGGAAAATACAGCTTTGGTCTGATCCAGCAAGTTCTTTTGTTCTAGAGTTCTCTGTCTCATTCTATCAGCATATAATATGGGTGTGCACGAGCCCCAAGATTCAACTTGTACCTGTATCTGTAGCTTTGGGAAGCAGCCTGATCCATTTTGGAGATGCTCTGTGTCTTTCTTATTTGGGACCAAGCTAGATATGTTAAAAACAGGCATCTGTTCCCTCACCCTCCCCATTCACTACCATGGAGAATCTAAAAATGGCTAGAACTTTTCCCCCGTTTCTTCAGAAGTGGCTGAAATTTGCAGGATGAAGCTGATAAACTGCAGGCAGATATATCCGGAGGGGTTGTGCAGGACACCTTTAAATAATAATAAAAAAGGAAAAGTCCCTAGCTTTTTCACTTTGGGCCAGAATTGGATGCTAGGTGCAGGCTTGCTGGCCCCTTCTGAGGGGGTGATGCCTGCCAGATTTCAGAATGATACTCAGTCGTTCTCCCCAAGGGCAGATTTTAGCTTTTAGGGTGGGTACAGTAGGGATCATGGGAGGCTGGGTGGTTATGGAAACAAATAGAATGAATCACCAGGAGAGACTGGGGTGAGGAAAATGTCACACCCTCCCCCCAGTAAGGACCCTGTTACTCCAAAGGTTATTGGTGGGGTGCATAATTTCCCCATGGATTCAGTGGTGATCTCAAAATTGAATTGCATTATATGGGAAGACATATATCTATGTCAAAAGCAAACACAGTTCTTAAACCTGGGGAAATAAGTCACTGAAAATAAAATGAACATTCCTTCTACCTCTTCACCCCTCCCCTCTCAAGCCCTGGGCATTTCCCCAGTCAGCTTGGTTTCATGTTGAGGTGGGGGATGAGCAGCCATGCGCTTTTGGACGTCTGAGATTACAGAACAACTCTGAAGCTTAGAGAATCCCTGATCTGCCTTGTTAACAGTGTGATCCGACTCAGAAATTTCCTGAATTACCTTGGTTCACCTCGTAATTCAGGGTACACACAGAGCCAATGCACATCCCTAGTATATAATATAGTTTGGCTTAGAAAGTTATTGTCCCACTACAAATGCAAAGAATATGTAGGTTTTAATTAAATCTATGAAGCTGAATTCATTGTACATATAAATCATAACCTATTTCCATTCTGAAGCATACGCAACAACAAAGTGAAAAGTCCTAAACCAGCCTTTCCCAACCAGTGTGCCTCCAGATGTTGTTGGACCACAATTCCCATCTTTCCTGACCATTGGCAATGCTGGCTGAGGCTGATGGAAGTTGTGGTCCAACAACATCTGGTGGCCCACTAGTTGGGAAAGTCTGTCCTAAACATTCCAGGCAAGATCCAGCCAGAGTTAAAAGCTTGTAAGTCCCATTGATTTCAGTCTGGGGAGGCTTCAAGATGTGCTTAACTCTCCCATGGAAATCAGTAGGACTTAAAACAGTATATTTTTAGCTAAATTACACTCTTAAATTTTGAACATAGACCAGGGGCCACCAGCACACATGTCCCCACAGCCTTCCCTGGTGACCACAGGGTCCCTCCCTGCCCCTTTGCCCACCAAAATTAGACTTGAAAGAAGTATTCTATTGTAGCCAGTAGAACAGGTTGCAGTGTGCTTGGGTGCAGTGTTTATGTGGTGCCCATGATAGCTTCTCTGGTTTGCAAAGCTACACACAGACCCCAAAAGGTTGACTATCCCTTCAGTTGACTGAACTGTGATGGACTCAAGCTATTATTCTAAATTAATATAGATTATAACCTGCCCAGGGTTAACCTGGTCCAGCTTGTGAAACCTTGGTTTGGCAAACCAGGAGCAAGTGTCAGGCCCACACACTCTACCACCACCACCTCGCTTCCTCCCTTTGCATGCCAGTTTTGGCATGCCAATCCTGGTGCAGTGCACTGATAGGTGTGCTGATCCTGGTTAGCTTTAACCTTCAGATCACTGTTATGTCTGGAACAGAGTCCTGTGATTTCATGTTTGATGCTGGGTATTAAGCCTCCATTACACCACAGTGGAACTATAGTTAAAGCTAACCAAAATCTATTGTCCCTTGTTCCCTCCTTTAGAAACAATGAACAAATTAGGTCATGCCAATTTTTCTTAACATTCTGCAGGACTCCTGGAAAATAGTTGACAATATAACAGAAGGGAGCAGGAATTGAAAAGTGACTTCTTGAGCAGCCTTTTGCCCTTTTTTGAAGGCAAATTCCTGCCCTTAAATGGAAAGTCTGTCCAATGCTGGGAAAGAATCAATGCAACTCTAATAGTTAGTCAAATGGATCTGACCCCTGGCCTTTCTTGAGTCCTCCAGAAAGATTCTATAATGGGCTTCAAAGCTGATTTGTAAATATTGATTTATGTTACGGATTACCTCTGTCCATTTTCTATGAAATCCTCAGGTCATGCCGTTTTGCTCTCTGTGCTCAGCTTGGCATCAGAGGTATGATCCTCAATCAAAATGACAAGCCAGAGCCCACTACTGATAACCATAGCTTCTGTGTTATAATATGTGCTACACTTAAACATGTTATTATGATTGCTGTTGTTTTATTACCATTATATTTGTTAACATGATTTTACGTAAGACCTTTTTTAAAAAAAAAAAAGTATTGGTTTTGCAGTGATTATTTCATGGAAGTTGCAGCAGAATGAATCTGTTGACTCAAGAAGGGAAGAAGAATCCTTCATATGCAAATGTATGGCATTTGGAAATGTCATATAGCTGCATCTACATATAAATAAGCTGCTTTCCAAATTCTGCAGCAGCCGGGCTGTTTTGATACAGAAATTAGATAATGCTGTGTAAAAACTTAAACCAGTGGGATATTTCTGGGCAGAATCATGGAAGCTTATTTCCTTAACTCAAAGACACCTAACCAAGTTAGCTGCAACTGCTATGTGATTATACAGATTGCCAGGGGAATTTACAACATGGACCTTAAAACCTGACTAGTGTTCCATTTATATTTTTACATGTGCAATGCCACTGTCAAAATGTGATCTTGGGGAATTCTCCCTCCCTATGTCAGACTCAGCACCATAAGAATCAATCTTAGGTTGCAAACACAGTGCATGGTTCAATTCTCACATTAACATTTTCCAGTCCTGAGATAGTTCGTGCAGATGATTCCCAGAGTAAGATATGCTTACCGAGGAGTTGCCTGAATGTGTCAGATGTGTGAGCTGCTCCCAGCAAATGTTGTATACCAAAAGCTGGACTGCAGAGTCTTGATTACAAAGATTTGTTGAGGAGCAGGTTGCACATAGGTTTAGGGATGTGAGCCTAAGTTCAAATCTCTTATCAGCTATGGACTCCATAAGTGGAAAAACCATTACATTTTTTCCTGAGACCCCATTTATAATACAGGGATAATGATAAAGTCTGCCTTACAATGTTGTTTCAAGAATTACTAAGATATACTTTGAATATTCAGAAACACCATAGGCTGAATCTAACTTACCACTGTGATCACAGAGCTTTCATTCATGGAAAACATCCTTCTGGAATGGAACTTTACCTATGTGAAAAGTGTGTTAAGTATGAAACCAATCTAGTTAGGGATGGTGGAGACATTCAATTAAATTTGCATGTAAAGGCAAACCTGCTGAATCCACACTTTCCGAAACAATAGGTGAACTGAAGCACAGCCATTCTTCAAAATCTGCACTTCTCCAAATTTTGCAACACAGTTCTCAAACTCAATAATTATTAAGAGAATGCATTGATGATTCTCCTGTTATCCTCACATGTGCTGGATATACAGGTATTGTCCAATCAAATGATCGATGATTGTGTGAATTGCCTCTTTCTGATAGCCATTTCATATGAGACATTTCTTCATCTGTGGGATGAGGCATCAAAACATCTCATTTGAAGTAAACAAGGTCTGCTGCTGTAAGGATGAATGAGGCAATGCTCACTTAAAATGTTCAAAAATGCTACACAAATGCTTGACCTCAGGTGGTATGTGATATCAGGATAACAGCCAAACAGGGCCAGGGAGAAACAAGAGGGAAGTTCCCTCAGCATGCTTGGGAGGACAAAAACCTAGAGGTGGGGAATGAAGGCAGCTGAAGGTAGTTTTCAAGCAGCATTCCATGCCCTGCCACTCCCATAGAGGATGTACTGTGATTGGTGGAGTATGGAGAGTGCTGCATATCTGTGCATGAAGCAGGATTCGTCCCTTGTCCCATGGAAAGAGTGACATCATCAAGGCAGAGTCTCTTATTGTCACTTGGAAAAATGCCATCAGGCATGGTGTTGGCGCTGGGGAACTGTCACCATCCAGCTTTCTCTTAATGGATCCCTGTAGTGGAATATGCAGCTCCATGCATGGTGCTTCTACCCGCGGGGAAACCAGAAGCATCTTGGACTGGTGACCCACCAGGTTTTTACATCCAGTTTGATTGTCTTGGACAAAACCCAGCAGCGCTCAAAGAAAAGGAGGAGGAGGGGGGGAGAAAGGGCGAGCGAGCGCCACAGAGAGACGCGGCGCTTGGTTTTTTTCCTCCTTTCAGGTTCCCGACAAGTTCATCGCGGCGTTGCAGTTTGCTAATGATTACTGTCTATCTCAATTCGCGCACTACATTTCCCTCTGCCCACAGTTTCCTCACTCAGAGGTGGAGTTTGCGGGCTTTAAGTTACTGATAGGGCATATCTAACTGCTGTGTCACTCAGAGAGGAGGAGACAGGCAGGCAGGCGAGCCTGAAGGTAGCAGTACTTACTAAGGGCTCTCTCAAACCTGGCAGCAGCCCTGAAGTTCACCTTATGCAAAGCATCCCTAAGAGTAAATCAGCACTAAAATGTTCACAACGAACTTATGAACCTTTGGCCACTCTCTTCTCACATCTTCTTGGAGTGGCGGGAATTTTTTTTTTTTTATTAAGAAAAATGAATTAAAATAATTTTATTAAGTAATGTGGAGCTGCTCTAGCCTGACGCAGGAAAAAAAAGTTTCATTTATGATCAGCCCACTAAAGCTCTTTGACGACGTTCTGGCTTTAGGCCATTAAGCACATTATGTAGCCCATTCCATTTCCTTTGTTTTGGTTTTTGGATAGCAGAGAACAGACCACTCTCCTTTCTGATAAGAAGTATCTTGCCCACCTTCTCAAGAACACGTTTAAACTTTATAAGAAAATGTCTTACCCATACAAAATGCACAGAATGATATTCTGGCATATTAAAATGTCCCCTCATGGATGAGAAAGAATTCTAAAGAACAGAACCTTCCTATAAAACATATACCTGTTTGAGTGGTGGAGGGCGTATAACACAAATTGATGCAACCGCTGAGCTCTTTGGAGAGGGAGCATTTTCTGAATATGCTACCCTGTACTGGAATTAGAAGGCTCTTGATTTAATTAATGCAGCCCAAATTTAAAACAAAGGATGCTCCTTGGAATTCACTGTAAAACAAGGTCCTTCCAGGCATTCAGTCAAACAGTGGGTGATAGGTACAGGGGCATATATAGCACCCTCATCCCAATGGCCCCACATGTGCCAAACTGATTCCCAGTGACAGGGAGCCTTCTAAGCACTTTCAGTCAAATGAGCTGAGAATCCCCCTTCAGACCTGCCCACTCAGCACAGGGAGGTCGGGGCGGACAGGTATGAGGTGTGTAAGGGACATGGGGACATCCCCACTAATTCTGACGCCATGTCCCCTACACATCTCATACCCTCGCACTTTCAACTGAAAACTTGAACAGATCCATGGGGCGGGGGGTTTAATGATAAGGAACATTTAAAAAATAGTGATACTGTTGTACATTGATCCTAAATGTGTTTTCTTAAAAAATCAAATTGTAGCAGTTTTAATGATGCTTATTTCCAAATAAATACATTTAGGGCCACTTCCTACAATGATGATGACAAACATCTTCTTCCTGAAAGTGTCCCTTAGATTGCCTGGGAGATATAAACATTAAATGGAGCACTCAACTGATACCCTGTATTAGTATCCTGTAGTATTCTTGTAGTACTGTTGTAAGAAAGGGATGTGGATTTTGTAAGGCTGTTCATATGTTGAAATGCCAAATATTTTAATGAACAATGGTGGACCTGGTAGATTGGGTTTAAAAATGCCAGCAAGCCTTAACAATCAATAAATTGTTAATATGTTATTAATAATTAATTAATCACCTTACACACAAACATCTCGTGGCTATGTAGTAACAACTAAAACAGTTCAAAAGAACAGAATATAATGTTTTTTTAAAATACAAAATGAAACCAATGGCAGAGACCTATTTTTACAGTTAGGAAAGCTTTTTAGGCAAAAATGTCTCCAGTTGTTTCAAGAAAGGGCAGACAGAGCAGATAATTTACCCATTAAGTAATGATAATCAGTTTTCTTCTCATTTCTGCTAATTTACACCCCACTTTGAGGATATTTTAAAGTTCTGACGTTATCACTATGGATCAGACTATTTTCTCCATGTCATTTCTAGCACTTCCTTTAAAAAACAATCCTTTGCAATGGCATGGGGGGGAAATCACCTAGTCTGCATGGCAAGCACACAGGTGACTTCGACCACCTTGATATGCCATGTGAAGTGTTTTAAAATATCCTCCAAATGGTATCCTTAATGTGCATCCAACTCTCATTTGTCACCTTCTCAGAATTCCAGATGAATTTGTTGCAACACATGTGGTAAATTCCTCCTTCATAACCTCTGCACATGTTGTTTGTTAGGTGGACTTTGGGACAGAAGTTGAGGAGGGGGGAGAAGATCCTAGACAGTGAGCAGCAAAGGCTGGGGGGGAGGCAGTTCATTGGCAAACCACAACATGCCTCCCTCTCATTCAGAAAGAAGGAAAGTTGTAGAGGAAGAGAAAGGAAAGGAGAAAGCGACAGATTGCGGGGATGGCGCAGAAAGATGGCAGGAATGCCACACAGGCTCTTGTCAGCAGCCTTCCCTAGCTGCCTATGAGCTACCTTTTCACCAGGAATCCTGCTTCATTCTGCAGCCACTGTTTGCATGTTGCCACAGGTGGAGAGCTGAATGCTGCATTGTGGGAGCAGGAGGTGGAGCCTGGGCAGGAAACAAGCGTAGGAACACAGGAAGCTGCCTTACACTGAGTCAGACCATGGTTTCATCTGGCTCAGTATTGTCCACACTGACTGGTAGCAGCTCTTTAGGGTTTCAGTCTCTCCCAGCCCTGTCTGGAGATGCCAGGGAATGAACTTGGGACCTTCTGCATGCAAGGCAGATGCTCTGCCACTGAGCTATGGCCCTTCCCCATGAGCTGCACATGCTCCTCACCTCTGCCTGGTCTGTAACACCGTGGAGGTGAAAGGAAGGTACCCCACCAGGCCTGCCTGCCCAGCAGGCCCTGAAGCCAGGGCAGCAGGAGCCGCGAGTCCGCACGGCTGCGAGTCACAGTAACGACATGAAGCCAGAGCTAAAGAAAGCAGCAAAACACCACAGGTAGCAAACGCAGGGCTTGGCTTCCTTTCCTTGGGCACCTCTGAGCTCCCCACAGCCAGACTGGTGCTGTGCTCCCCCCCCCATTGCCATCTGATTCAACAAAATCCATTCCGGTGAAGGAGTACTGCCGTAGGACTGGAGCTCTGAGGAGCAAGGTGGAGGTAGTGAGGATAACCTTCACTGCCTCTCGGAAGGCACCAGTATGTATTCTCACCTGTGTTCAGTCATATTTGGTATGAGATTTGTGCTACCCGCAAAGGGGCGGGGAATTAATGTGATGCTCCTTGCATTTCAGTGACCTAGTTCACAACCATGAACCGAAACACAGCTATCCTTTGAAATTTGCTCTTTTCCAAATTTTGTAACGCAGTTCCCCAACCAAGGAATGTGTGAAGAATGCATTTATTTATTTATTTATTTATTTATTTATTTATTTATTTATTAAACTTGTATACCGCCCCATAGCCGAAGCTCTCTGGGCAGATTACAATAACTAAAAACAAATACAATTTAAAATACATCTTTTAAAAACAATTTGAAACACAATTTAAACATTTAAAACAATATAGAACACATGCTAAAATGCCTGGTGGAGGAGGAAAGTCTAACAGTGTTGGCGCCAGGTGCACCTCATCACAAACATCATTCCATAATTTGGGGGCCACCGCTGAGAAGGCCCTCTCCCTTGTTGCCACCCTCCGAGCTTCTCTTGGAGTAGGCACCTGGAGGAGGGCCTTTGATCTTGAATGTAGTGTACGGGTGGGTTCGTATCGGGAGAGGCATTCCATCAGGTATTGTGGTCCCAAGCCGTGTAAGGCTTTATAGGTCAAAACCAGCACCTTGAATCGGGGAAAGTGAATAAAAATGCATACATCAGCAATAATAACATACCAAAAATGCATTATATTAGAGGAAATTACTTGCAAAAATATGTATACTAGTCAAAACATCATATAAAAATGTGTTTATTAGGAGAAATTTGCACTAAGATGCTAACAAGTTTTCATGAGGATTATTTTTTTTTAAATGCAAATTTCTGCAGAATTAAAAAATCAAAACAAGAGAAAGAGAAAATGAGAGAAGTCAAAATTGACAGATTCATCTTTCCCTACATCTCCGTTCTAGCTGCTGTCCAGTCCACATTACTGTCTAATGGGAGGGGGCCATGAGGCCATTAAGTCTAAAGGTCTACAATTACCTAGCTGCATCATTGTGTACTCCTGAGATGTTTTAAGAGTAGTCCTAAAAGTACAAAATAGGAATGCAGCATATGTGTCATATAGGTACAGTTGTCAGAGACAGCATTGGCTCACTCAGTGGCAAACCTGGGTTTGCCTTGTGTAATGTGGGAGGAGGGCTTCTTTCTGAGGTTTGATGTGGCAGGGGCCTGAATAAAAGATGGACACCTTTGATAAATCACTCTAAAACCACTAGAGGCGTTAAGAGTTCTGAGACTCTGCTGCTATTGGCCAACACAACACACAATTATTAGCAACAAATTCCAAAGGGGCACTTATGTACACTAGGAATGTGCTAAAATTTCACCCTATTTGGATTTGACACCAAATTTTCCATTCATTTTCTTATTCTCAATTGGTGAGTATCGGATTTTAATGTAGTGAATTTCTGTGGCTATTTTTCAAAACAGACTTTTTTTTAAAAAAATCTTCCTCTAAAACATCAATTGTAAGAATAATTTACCTCAATTTCCTTTTAAAATATCGAGTATTAATATCGATGTTTGTTCTGAGCAGAAAAACCCCACAGATCAGTAAAAGAGCAGCTAGCTGATGCAGAATAAACTCAAATCAATGCCGGCCTGTTAGGTCGACAGAATGCTTTCAATCGGCTGATGGGAGTTGTAGTTCAAAAAAGTAACTTTTCCAAGCTCTGCCCATCTGTAATGTACACACACATTTATATACATGGGTAGCAAGGAAAAATGGTCAACAAGGGCCATGAAATGCAAGAATAGTGGTAGGTTTTTGCCATTTCTGTACAAATCTCAAATGCAAACATAAGAACAGAGTAAATGAATGTGTCTGTATGTGTACACAACACATCTGTGTGTATATCTGAAGAGAGAGATGTCAATGGATAACACTTCATGCATCTGACAAAGAGAACTCTAGACGAGGGATTTCCAAACTGGTCCACAGAACATCAGTGGTATGCAAGCTTCATTCAGGTGGTCCATTGAGTATCTGTAGATTTGTGGTTGAAGATGGGAGATCCATCACATTAAATGCATCCATCACATTAAACAGGGTCACCAAACTTTTTGGACCTGATGACACTTTTCAAATTTTGAGAGAGTGCTGGGGGCACCAATCACAAAATGGCTGCCATGGGGACTTGGCATAGCACAAAATTAGAGAGTAGTCATGGTGAAGCTTTTCCCATGATTGTATTTCCATACTAGAAAAGGCTTGACCTATTGAATTTCTGACTGCCATTCAGCTGTTAAAAGCCCAAGATATCTTTTTTCTCTGAATGCCAACCTTAAACCAAAGCCTAGGCTGCCATCCTGTACCCACGTACCTGGAAGTAAGCCCCATTAAACACAAAGAGACTTATTTCTGAGTAGATATGTATGCCATTGTACTGTAAGATAAAACAATACAGTGAATTCTTAATGTGTCCCTGGTCTTTAGCTCCTGCAAAGCAGGAGACATGCATGTTTACATTTGCGTTTTAGAGGAAGGGGGATTCTTTAACGTTCACCCACACTAACTGTGTGAATATTTGAAGAAAATAACTTCTAGGCACTACCAGATCTCAGGTGAACTCAGCATAGGAAAGATGCATCCTAGTTGCTAGGGGAAAAGGGCAAACCATGGAGATTCCAAGGGTTGGGAAAAAAGACAGAAGCAGGGATAGTGCACTAAAAAGGAAGGGCAAAATAGCAGTTCTTTAGGACCCCAAGCATTCTTATTGCCTAGTGTCCAAACAACTCACTCATCAGTCACAGCTCTGACTTCACTCATTGGCTAAAAACACTGACAGGCAGGAGCAGCCAGGCTGGCTTATTTCACAGAAATTGCTTAGAAGGATGTCTGCACATTTTGCTTTATAATCTTCTTTCTAGGAGGGCTAGAGACTTACTTTTAAAAAAATGAAAGCTCTTATTCTGGGCTACCTTGTGGGGGCACCACTGAAGGCCTTCACAGGCATCATGGGGCCTGCAGGTGACAGGTTGGTGACTCCTGATGTTAAACATTCATATTGATTTTAATTGCTTCTCTTATTTCTTATATTGTATTCTAGTGTATTACAACTTGAATTCTATGAAATACAATAAAATACAATATATAAGAAATAAAAGTAGCAATAAAAATCATATAGCATCTAACACAGTGCCTGACAGTTGCTACAACAGGCAGGAAAAACCATTAAGTAGTTTGCCAAGACCCTCTACAAATTTCAAGTGGTCCATGGAGAAAAAAGTTTGGGTACCACTGCTCTAACCAGTGTTCTTCAACCTTGGGTCCCCAGATGTTGTCATACAACTCCCAGCTTAGCCAATGGCCAAAGATTATGGGAGTTGTAGGCCAACAACATCTGGGGACCCAAGGTTGAAGAACAGTCTGACTCTTAACAACTTATGCCATAATAAGAGTGCAATCCTATGCATGTATATACAGAGGTAAGTTCCATGGACTGCAATCCTTTCCCCACTTACCTGTGAGTAAGCCTTTTCAATTTAGTAGCTTACTTTTGAATAGACATGGTTAGGACTGCACCATAAATCTAGCATTATTAGCAATGCTAAAAAGAAATTACTAATTATTAGAAAAGAGTACTACAGCAGATGGCTTGGAGCCAGCTGAATCTCAAGAGAACAGATTAGATTTATTACCTGTTAAAATGTATTTTCTAGAGAGGAAACAAATGGTATTGGCTGAATAAGTATTAATGAAAGTTAAGAAGAGCAGAAACTTAAGGCAATGCATTGTCACCTGGCAAAACAGAAGCTGTATAAAACTGTGTCAGGCTTTAGCTTCCTATAAATATTTTGAAAGGAAAACTGTGGCATTAGAATGCAATTTTTTTCTTTCTCCCAAAAGTAATGCCACTCTCCTCCTTGAAATATCTGTATCTGGGTTGATTGACGGATGTATGTACAATGCATCACTCAATATCTTCTCACTTCAATACTTATCACTCAGAATTTCTCAGTTGACTGTGTGAATTCTCTCAATTGTCATTTGGCACAAAAAGCTCTGCTTGCTTACTTCACACATGTAGACCGTTACTTGATGCTGCAGCGAATGACTGATGAGTGTACACATGTGGACTTGGACTTACTGTCACTGTTGTACAACCATTCATTAATTCATTAAATATATTTATTTCCTGCCCTGCCAGAGCTTGGAAGTAACTAGTTACAAGTAACGAATTACTTGTAATTCATTACTTTTTTGAGTAACGAGTGGGTAATTCCTTTACATTTTGTTTGTAATAGAACTAGGAGTAATTTTACTACTTTTGTGGAGTAATTGTAACATTTCCAGAATTACTTTGGGGCATTACTTGGGGGGAGTAGGGCAAGTCTTCTGCTCTGATTTGTGGATGAAAATCATGTCCCTCAAACTGGGTTTCTGTGCAGTGTCGCTCTTTCCTCATGCTCTGTGGATGGGTAGGAAGCGACGAGGGAGGAGGCGGAGAGTGAGACGGGGTGGAGTGGTGAAAACAATTATTTTAAAAAACAGATAGTGGTGGTGAAGAATGGAGTGGAGGGAAAAATGATCCGGGGGTCAAGAACGTGGATAAAGGAGGAAAAGGAGGCAGCAGCAGAATGGAGATAAAGAACTGTGGAGGTGAAAGATGACAACATGTGTGTGTGTGTGTGTGTGTGTGTGTGTGAGAGAGAGAGAGAGAGAGAGAGAGAGAGAGAGAGAGAGAGAATACTGTTTGCACATGGCACACAGAGTGGCCTCCACCACCCTCTCTGGCTACTGTGCTGCATTTGCCGTGTTTTAACTTTTTTGCATCTCAGGGGAAAATGTTTGCTTGAGTGAGTGTCCCTTAGTTGGTGGCAGGGTAGGGTCTGGGAGGTGGTTAAGTGAGAGAGATTATGCTGGCTGGCTGAGGGGGGGGTTGCACTTGGTTTGATGTGCAAAGATCTGAGTAGTGGCTTCAGCTTCCCTTCCCACCTCCCTTACCAGCAGAGAGACCACCATTGCTATCTTACGAATAAAAATAATTATTCTACTACCTCTGTATGTGTTTGTTTATTTTTAATGTTGTTTTAGGCTACTTAGATGTGCAGCAGCCAAGGCCAACACCTTGTAGGCGTTTTTTTAAAGTAACTGAAATGTAATTGTAGCGATTACTTTGGAGGAAAAGTAAAGTAATCAACTGCTTTCAGAGCAATTGTAATTGTAACGGTAATTACTACTTTTTTGGGCCATGTAACTGTAACTGTAACTTATTACTTTTTAAAAGTAATCTTCCAAGCTCTGTGCCCTGCACCAAAAGGTAGTTTACGAAATAGAAAAGAACAACGTCATAACATCATTGAAACAATCAGAGTCATTAAAACCATAGGCAATTATGGTTACTTAAATTACTTAAAAGAGCAGTAAACAATCAGAATTCCCCAAACGCTTAGGTTCTAATAGAGCAGACTGGCCCAACAGGGCAAATGGGGCACTGTCCCACCACCCTCAGTCTGCCTTCAGCCAGCCCCCACCTGCCTGCCTTCTTTTTTATTTATATGTATTTATATCCTACCTTTCCTTCAAGGAACTCAAGGTAGCACGCCCACTTCTCCTCCTCCTTCATTTTATCCTCACAAAAACCCTGTGAGGTAGGTTAGTCTGAAAGACAGTGACTAGCCCAAGGTTACCTGTGAGGTTCATGGTCCAGTGAGGATTTGAACCTTGGTCTCCCAAGTCCTAGTCCAGCATGCTAACCACTACACCACACTGGCCCTTACTTACAACCAATCCAGGATGTGGCCCTGCTTGTCAGCTTCCTCCTTAGTCTCAGCAGAACTCGGCTAGCAGGAGGATGGGATAAAACTAAAATTAGTTGGCTCTGCCTGTCATTAGCTCTGGCTCAACTTATTGTTGGTCTCCTTGCCTTCTGCCCTACCAGTCCCAGTGGGCACCAGCTGCCACTGCCTTCTAAATATAAAGTGTTGGCACTCATATAAAGGGAGGGAGTTCTGAAGTCTGGGTGCTACCACAAAGAAGGCCCTTTCACGCTTCAGCATCCCACAAACCTCTGAAAGCCTTTTTACTTTCCCCTTGAAAGGTCCGTTACAGAGACGCTGATGTCACTTTTCCTCTCACCTGTTCATTGTGGAAGGTTAATAACTCAAGCATTATAAGAGAAGGGGCTGCTTTGGTTTCAAAGTCCAAATGCAAGATATTTGCTAACATGGTGAAAATGACACAATGTCGATAAAGCTGTTTTTGCAGAGAAACACATTTTGTTGTGAGGTTTTGAGACTTCTGTGTTAATTCCATAAATTTGATTTGAGGAAAGGACAAAAAAAACACCCTTACTTCAATAAAGCTAAAATAATTCCTTCTGCGTAATAAGAACCTTGGGAGAATCTGGTGTTTGAAGATTTGCTGCCAAGCACGATATAACCACAATTTGATTAATGATGAAATCATAATCTGTAGCATTGCTGGATGAATAATTATAAAACTGTGTCATCAAAAATACAGAGTGAAGTTCATTTTTAGCCCAGCTCTTTACAGATGTTACACCAATAGTTCTCATGATTCCAATATAATGATTAGGTTAGAATGCCTACAGCTTTTTTCTGAATAACCAGATTCTGTTTTTTCTGGATAATCAGATTACATTTTTTGGTGGGATGCGGGATTGGTCATGGCCTTTGGTCAAAATAATAAAACTGAGTGGATGAGGCTGTAGTCCTATGCCCACTTGTCTTAGATTAAGCTCAATAAAATCAAAGGGGCTTACTTCTGAGCAGACATATATTTTTATTATTTATATTATTATATTTATTATGTAATTTTCACACAGTGTCCCAAAGTGCCTTACAACATAAAAGACACAAAACCCCATGGAAACCAATTAGAAATCACAATACCTAAACCTGCTCATCCAATAATGTCCCAAAGTGACTTACAACATAAAAGACAGTAAAAACCCATGTCAACCAGTCATAAACCACAATACCTAAACATGCTTATCCAATAATATGTATATCTGGGGACTGTGACCCTGCTCACTCCACTCACCAACCTCTCACCACTCCTTCCACATTAGCCCCCTAGAGCTTCCCTTACCCACCCCATGCAACTACTAAGCTCCCTTTCCACCTTCACAATCCCATTTCTGAAGCCACTTCTGTTCTGTAGTCCCACTTTGCACCTCTGTTTTCCCCTTCATCCTCATGTCATACCTCCTTCCCCCTCCTTTTGTGCAATTTCCCCTTGCACATAGGCCATCCTCATGGTCATCATCCTGCATCTCCCCCCTCCCAAAACTGCAGCTACTAAGCACCCTTTTCACCTTCCGCCCAATTATGATGGTGCCAGGCACGCTTCCTTGGGTAGAGCATTCCATAAATGGGGAGCCATCACTGAGAAGGGCCATTCTCATGTGGCCACCCTCCACACCTTCCTTGGAAGGGGCACAGTAAGATGGCCTTCTAATGGTGAACACAGTATTCAGGTAGCTTCACATGTATAGGACTGTGTTGTTCAGCTGCAGTCATATGTACAGATGTGGGAATAAGTCTCACTGAATTCAGTGGGATTAATTTATGAGTACATATAATATGGATTGTGCTGTGAGATTTATGACAAGAGGAAATCCACTTTGATGTCCACCCAACAGTTTTCTTCTGCTTTAAACTTGCCACCCATCATGCTATTTTCTTTATCACTTGTTAGCTTTCTTGGGTTTTGTGAACATGATAGTCCTTTCTACCCTTTCCCAGCAATTCATTAGCACCCACCCTATTTTGTGATTTTAAGTTGTTTTTAATTGCTTTTAATGCTGTATTTTGACATTGTTGTAACCTGCCCTGGGACATTCAAGTGAAGGGCGGGTAGTAAATGTTTTATTGTTGTTGTTGTTAATAATCATAATAATAATAATAATAATCATCATCATCATCATAATAAATACATTAGTCAAAACTGCACACAAACATGTTTATTAGGAGAAATTCACACTAAAATACTGGAGAATTTTCAGAGGATTTTTTTTTTTAATCTCAAATTACAGTAGAAATGTGGAGAACTGAATTTAAGGTTAAAAAGAGAGAAACCGAGAGAACAGAAATTGACAGATCTTTCCATCCTTAATCTCAGGGCCCCGCGGGGCTAGTGTGTTCGGTGCCCCCCTGCAAATTATAAATTGGCGCCCTTACCTTTTATAATTTTTCTTTGTTCATTTTTCAATTCAAATGTTAGTAAATTATTATTAATTTTTCCGGATGTTTTAAAAAAACATTTCCAGGCTTAGGGGCACCTCTGCACTGTACAACCTCATTGTGCCACATGTGTGGGCCAGGTTTTAATCTAATTTGCATCCACTATTGACTTTGGCACTCATACCGTTTTGTGTATGTTTTAGGGGTTTTGTACTATTTCATACGTTGTGAGTAAACTTGAGGATTCTCCATAACACCACGAAACATTGTTCTTTAGCATAATCAGTACTAGGCTAGGGAAACCAAAAAGTGGTTGGAGATGGCGCTGACCGTATTTTCATATTCCTGTCTTCTACCCATTTGTGTCTTGAAACCCCTTTAGCCTGAGCGCTACATAACTTGGAACAAACTTTGACTAAAACAAAATATCTCACAGCTACAATATCCCACAGTCCCAGGGATTGTTATCAGCTCACTATAACTGAGGTTCTCTCATAATCTTTAGTCAAGAAGGAAATACGTAGCACCAGGCTGTTGGGTTTGTGTTTTTTTTCCAAATTGGGCTTGGAGCTTCCAGCAGGAGGGGAGTACTAAAATATATATATTTAGCTCTGCTCAAACGCCAGTGGCTCTGAGCAGCAATCCAAAACTGAAGTTTAAACCTGTATGGCAGATTTTCTCTGTTAAGCCGAAACACATTTTGAAGATCCTAGCAAAGCACTATCTACAGATGTTACACACACAAAAACCTTGGGATAGCAGCACAGCAACATTTTGTTGTGCATCTGTCCTGCATGCGCAGAACCACACTGATGCCACTGTGCTCATGCAGAAAAAGCAGGTCCAACTATCTATATACACAGATGCCACTACCCATTGTCAGTCAGTATTACAGATGTGGATGCAGATCTGCAGCTAGACAGGAATGTATTCAAATACTTGGGGTTACATTCAGTGTTAGTCAGAGGAGACCCATTGAAATTAATGGATATAATTAACTTTTAGGTTATTAATTTAAACGGGTCTTCTCTGAGTATAACTTTGTTGGATACAACCCATAGCCCATAATATCATCTTATCAGAGCACAAGAAGTTACACATTCCCATCTAACTTGAGATACAGGACACTGTCTGGGACTATTGTGTGCGCAATTTTTCCCTGTGCTTTATTAGTCATGCCTAGTGCCTAGCTGCATGCAATTATATCTGGACTGGAGCCAAAGTTTATCTGAATTTCCCTGTATCTCATAATTCCTCTGGAATTTACTAACGTTGCGTGTTCAAGATCATCTTCTGGCTCCAGGGACAAGTTAAATTGCAGATCACACTTCGAAATGAGGCTTTCAATGAGGCTCTAGCTTTTTGCTTGATAAGATAAAGAAAGGAAAATCTTAGGGCTCGGTAGTTAATTGCTGTCAAAGAGGTTCTAATCAGCAAAAGGGACAGTAGATGGTTCATTTCTAAATGTTGTGGGGGGGTTTCTTATACAGATTATAAGATCAAGCATCAGAAAGAGCGTTCATAAGTCATGGGCTATTTCATTTCTGAGCCTGTCAGATATCCATAGTAGAATCTACTTATAGAAGGTTCGAGTATACTTCCCGTCACTTAGGGCCGGCTTTACAATTAGGCAGGATGAGGCAGCTGCCTGGGGCAGCAGCTGCTGGTGTTGTTAGTTTTCCCCCTCTGCTGAGGACAGTGCTGAGCCTGGCTTGCTGTTCAGTGATGAAGTGAGATTCAACTGCCAGTGGTTAGCTTCTGTATGTGGAATTGGGGGTCGGGTGGGGGGAGACAGAGAGAGAGAGAGATAATCTTGTCATTTGCCTCAGGCAACGAAGTGTCTTGGGCTGGCTTTGTTAGAATATACTTGATGTTTTATACAGTAGGGCCCCGCATGGCAGCGCTCTGCTTTGCAGTGTTCCACCAATACAGCAGTTGTCAATTGCAGAAAGGCCCTGCTCCTACAGCACTTGTTCCGCTTTTATGGTGATTTTTGGCTGTTGGGCGCCATTTTGGTCAATGTTAGTGAATGCGTTCCACTTTACAGCAGTTTTCGCTTTACAGCGGGGGTCCGGAACGTAACCCACCATATTACTATGGGGGGGTTGTTTTAAGGTAGGGCGGTGAGAGGTAGGGAGGTTCTTGGGGTGGAGGCCCAGGAGTGGTGGGAGGTGAGAGGGAGGGGCAAGGGCCTGCCTGACTGGCGAACAGGGAGGGAGATATGTGTAGACCGGGAGGGGATACTGTGAGAAGGGTGGGGAGCCATGATATTGAAAGGCTGGGCGGCAGATCCTGGAGAGGCGCAAGTGGCAGGCCACGCCAGCATAGGGGAACAAGGGATAGATGCATAATATCCATCCCTTGTTCCAGACCTGTCCACAACCAGAAGATAACTGGGGGATGCAGTACTCCATCCAATCTTCGACTGCTGTTGTGTAATGCCAGGTCTGTGGTACAAAAAACAGCACTCATCCATGACATGATCTTGGATGAGAACGCAGACCTGGTATGTATTACGGAGACCTGGCTGGATGAGGCCTCAGCTCCTATACTTGAGGCCATGTGTCCAGCCAGTTTCCGATACGCACAGCAGCCGAGAATTGGTAGGCGGGGAGGGGGAGTGGCAGTCATCTATCGGGGATCTCTGGTTTTCACCAGACCCCCTCTCCATGAGACCAAGTTTGTTGATTGCATGTACTGGAGATTGGGCCCAAAGGGCAGTTTAGGGATTCTACTTGTGTACCGCCCACCCCGCTGCACAGCAAACTCCCTGACCGAGGTGCACGAGGTGATCTCGAGCGTGCGGTTGCTTTCCCCCAACCTATTGGTTGTAGGGGATTTCAACGTACACGCCGAGACTGCCCTTATGGGAGCCCCTCGGAATTTCACTGAAACCATGACTTCTTGGGATCTGCACCTTAGTAATACGGGGCACCCATGTAGCCGGTCATGCTATTGACCTTGTGTTTGTCTCGGGAGGGGAGAGAAGTGTTCTGAAAATGGGGGCTGTTTCTTCTAACCCTGTGTCATGGTCAGATCACTATCTGGTGAATATAGATCTCTCGATGCCGCACACCCTCCGCAGGGGACAAGGACCTATTAGGATGGTCCGCCCCAGACGCCTGATGGAACCGCAAGGATTCCTGAATGCGCTGGGTGATTTGGAGCTGACTGAAGGACGCCCAGCCGAAGCCCTGGTGATGAAGTGGAACAGGGAGATCACTGGGGCTTTGGATAGGGTGGCTCCGAAACGTCCTCTCCCCCTGAATAGAACTCAGACAGCACCCTGGTATACACCACGATTGCGGGGTCTGAGACAGGAGGTGAGACGACTTGAGCGCCGGTGGCGGAAATCTCGCACTGAAGATGATCGGACACTGGTTAGAGCGGCAATAGCTGCCTACCAGGTGGCAACAAAGGCAACAAAGAGGGAATTCTTTGTTGCCTCTATTGCATCAGCAGAGTGTTGTCCCAGGAGATTGTTCCAGGTGGTCCGAAGCCTGGTCGGTCCAGTTGCTCAGGAACCCATGGAGCAATCTAAAATCTCCTGTGACATTTTTGCTAAACACTTTGCTGGTAAAATCGAGCACCTGAAGAGCATGATTCCGTTCGCCGTGGATACAGGTAGTAGGCCAGGGTCGGCCAGTTGCATTCCGGTCCGGTGGGATCGGTTTCAGCCTCTTCCCTCTGAGGAAGTGGACAAGGTGCTCAGTACTGTGAAGCCAACCACTTGTCTGCTTGATCCTTGCCCTTCGTGGCTCGTCACGAGTTGCAAAGAGAGACTGAGCGAAGGGATCAAGGCAGTGGTAAATGCATCCTTGAAAGAGGGTGCAATGCCATCAGCCCTCAAGGAGGCGGTGATAAAGCCCATCTTAAAAAAACCCTCCTTGGATCCCCAAGAGCTGAATAACTTTCACCCAGTTTCTAATTTACCATTCTTAGGCAAGGTAATTGAGCGAGTGGTGGCCAGACAGTTACAGACACACTTGGAGGAAACGGATTATTTAGGTCCATTCCAATCGGGTTTCAGGACTGGACATGGAACTGAAACAGCCTTGGTCGCTCTGGTGGATGATATGAGGAGGGCGTTGGATAGGGGAGAATATACCTTCCTCGTCCTCCTAGATCTCTCAGCAGCTTTCGATACCGTTGACCACGGTATCCTGTTGGATCGCCTAGGGGGATTAGGAATAGGGGGCACTGTTTTACAGTGGTTCCATTCCTATCTCTCAGATAGGCACCAACGGGTAGCTTTGGGAGATGAGGTATCAGACCCTTGGCCTCTTAATTGTGGGGTGCCACAGGGCTCTATCCTCTCTCCCATGCTGTTTAACATCTATGTGAAACCGCTGGGGGCCATCATCAGGAGTTTTGGGCTGAAGTGTCACCAATATGCAGATGACACTCAGCTCTATCTCTCATTTAAGTCCTCACCAGAGTTGGCTGTGGATACCATGTCCAAGTGCCTGGGATCCGTAAGTGGATGGATGGGAGAGAACAGGCTGAAGCTGAATCCCGACAAGACCGAGGTGTTGCTTGTGGGAGACAGAGGAAGGCTGGGTATTACGGACCTGATGCTTAATGGGGTGAGATTACCCCTGAAGGACCAGGTCCGCAGCCTCGGGGTCATTCTTGACTCCAGGCTGTCCATGGAGGCTCAGGTCTCGGCGGTGAGTCGGGCAGCTTGGTATCAGTTACATCTGATACGGAGGCTGCGACCCTACCTTCCTGTTCATCTGCTCCCATGGGTGATACATGCCCTGGTCTCCTCTCACTTAGACTACTGTAATGCGCTCTACGTGGGGTTACCCTTGAACACGGTCCGGAAGTTACAGATGGTACAGAATGTGGCGGCACACTTGATTAAGCACAGCCGTCGCCGTGATCATATCACACCAGTGTTAATAGATCTTCACTGGTTACCAGTTGTTTACCGGGCCCAATTCAAGGTGTTGGTGCTGACCTTTAAAACCCTATACGGTTTCGGCCCAGTCTATCTGAAGGAGCGCCTCCAGAATCACCAATTATGCCGCCTGACAAGATCAGCCTCACAAGACCTTCTCTCAGTCCCACCGGTTAAAACAGCCAGGCTGGTGCGGACCAGAGAGAGGGCATTTTCGATTGTGGCCCCCACCCTCTGGAATTCCCTTCCTTTTGATCTCCGACATGCTCCCTCCCTGATGGGTTTTCGCCAAGCCTTAAAAAACTGGCTATTCAGGCGGGCCTATGGGATTGGGGAGGATTAATTTTATAAGGTTTTAAATAGAAATTGGTTTTAAATTGTTTATGATTATGTTGTGTATTATTGTGTATTATGTACTGTTCTCTATTATTGTAAGTCGCCTAGAGTGTCCACTGACCTGGACAGATAGGCGACCAACAAATAAAAATTATTATTATTATTATTATATGAGTGGGGCCCTACTGTACTACCTTGAGGGTGCAGTTTTATTTTGTACCCTGTAATGTTCTGGATGAAAGATGAAAAACCGTTATCAATGAAGTAAGCTTCTAAGAGCACTGTGTTCCCATCAGTCCCAGCTAGGGACGGGCGAGAAAGTCAATTCAGTTCACATTTCAAGCCGAATCTTTCAAATTTGCACTTTCTGAAACAATATGAGAAGTGAAACACAGCCACCCTTCAAGATTCGCACTTATTTGAGTTTTGCCATACAGTTCACCCGCCAAACAATGTCTACAAAAATGCATATGTTAGGGGAAAGTGTGCATAAAAATGGATCTCTGAGTGACAGTAACATACAAGAAATGCATTGTATGTCAAGAAACTGTTTGCAAAAATGTGTACTTTAGTCAAAACTGCCTACAAAAATGTGTTTATTAGGAGAAATTAGCACTAAAATGCTGGAGAATTTTCATGAGGCTTTTGTAAAAAGAAATCACAAATTGCTGCAGAAAAGTGGCGAACTGAATTTAAGATTGGAAAAGTGACAAACTGAGAGGATCAAAACTGACAGATCTTTCTATCCCTAGTCCCAGCTAGCATGCAGCAATGCTCAGGAATGATGGGAAGTGTCGTCCAACAACATGTGGAGACCCACAGGTTCCCCATCCCTGTTCTAAATAGAAGCAGGCTGCTGTCAATATTGTTAACCTGGCTTTAGGGTTTAGCCATTTGTAGTTTGGTTCAATTAGAGAATCGCCCTAATGGCGTAACCAAGATGAGCCTTCCTCAACCTTGTGCCCTCCAGCTACTGTTGACTGGATCTCCCATCATTTCTGCCTGTTGGCTATGCTGCCTGAGGCTTGATTGGAGTTGGAGTCCAACAGTATCTGGAAGGCACCAGATTGGGGAAGGCTGCCTTGAGTTTAGCTTATTGACTATACCATACAGAATGCAACTAGATGCAATGTTTAAAATATGCTCGTTATCCATGTTTTAGGAGTGTATCAACATGTATATTGTCCTATCAGAGAATGGGAACTTCTGACCCTTCAGGTGTTGCTGGACTACACCACCCATCATTCTTGACCATAGGCCATCCTGTATGGGGCTGATGGGAGTTTTCCAACAACTAGAGGACCACAGGTTCCCGCCCCTGATCTATATGATTGTCAACATGATGTTGTGATGTCATCATGTTCATTACATAAATAATCCATTATTATCTTGGATCACACAGTGGAGAAGCCACAAAATGTGTCAAAAGGGCAAAAAGAAGGGGAATAGTGTGACTGTAAATAGCTTCAGTTTGGGGGTGGAGGTTCAGAGGGCATTTTGTGCCCCTGAAAGCTCCCCTTTCACCTCCAAAACTTTTGCAGGCAAAACATCTGCACAGCACTAATAAAGTTGCCAGTAGTGACTCATAGGGCCCAGTCACCAGGAAACATCAACACATGGACACTGGTGAACACAGTCTCTGTGTGATGATTAATCTGCTCCAGGACCCCAACATATAAGCCAGCCTTGAAACTATTATGGAGTGTAGCGCCAAGACTTCCCATGCCAGTGTCACCCATCCCTCAGATGAAGTAGCACTGGATGAGAATTCTACATGCCAAGCTCCCCTATCATGTGGCGGCCAGTGCTATATATCATGGATGCAAAAAAGTCATGGCAGCAGTTTTCAACTTTGGTATTTTGCTTAGCAACGGTAGTTTATGCTCTGGCTCCTGATATAAGTGTAATAGATGGAGCCTCTGTGACACCAAAAAGAAGCAAACATTTTCATTGATAGTTGTATATTCACCTTTGTGTAGCATTATATCTGCTGGCATTACTCACAGAGAGAGAGACTGAGAGAGATTTCTGGGTCAGAAATTTTTGAGCTGGCTAACTAACTCAGGCATGCCCAGTGATACCCATCTCCCAAAATACCCACCTCCCAAGATCTACAACTCTTTCCCATGGTGAACTTGCTCTCAGAGGGGAAGGGAGGCAGAAGAAAAGTTTGTATTTATATCTTTCCACCCACCCAACCACCCACCTGACCCCACTTTACATGTGTGAGGCTACCAGGGCATGGGAATCCCATGTTCACCATGGAACCTTCTAGTTCTGATAAGAGAGCAAATTCAACTCCTGTGACATTGGGGAAGCGGGCAGGATTCTCAAGAACCTGATAAACTATCCCAGAAGCCCAGAAGAATTCCAGAGGAGGACTCACCAGTCTTTGCGAGTAGACTGTGAATTAGCAAGAGGTGAGAACTCCTTAGGGGTAACTGCGCAAAGCTGAGCCTCAGGGGCCACCCAGTCAAAACCAGAGTCATTCCAAAACTACTTGCTCTCAAGACCCATGAGTATGCTAGGAACGTAGGAAGCGACCATACCAAGTGAGCCCATTGGTCCATCTAGCTCAGTATGGCCTACACTGACTAGCCGTGGCTGTCTGGGATTTCAGGTAGGGGCCATTGCCAGTCTCATCTGGAGAGGCCAAGGGTTGAACCTGAGACCTTCTGCAGGTAAAGCAGATGCTCTGCCACTGAGCTAAGGGGCTTCCTCAATGTTCTCTTGGATGCACAAGATTTGTATGCAATTAGGTAAACAAGACTTTGCTCTTTACCCATGATTTACTTTGTGGCCTGGAATAAGCATCGGAATGCCAATACCCTAGAAAAGACATGACTGAATAATATTGTTTCATATAACAATATCAATGAGCTTATTGACAGGTCCACTTTATTAAAAAATCTGTCCGCAACATTTTTTATCCCAGAAGAGAGGTTTCTGAAGGCATTTATCAAGCATAATTATCAATTCTATGTGTTTTTGCAAAATTAGTAAGGATGCTGCAGATGTCTCTAGGAATTTAAACACATTGCATCGATCTAAATATTGCTGCCAGAGAACAGTAAATATTTTCTGCTGCAGACGCACTCAGTATTGCTTACTGCATATGCCTGAATAACGAATGAATCCTCTTTTGACATGATCTCACACAGCTTTAGACTGAAGCTTGAATCTGACGGCAAACCTGCCTAGAAGAGGCCTTGGGCTGTTGCAACGCTAGCTGCATATGTGGGGAAGGAGGGTCATAGCTCAGTGATAAGAGCATGTGCTTTCTCTGGAGATGGTCCCAGGTTCACGCCTTGGTATCTCTAGGTAGGGCTGAGAAAGACTCCTGTCTGAAACCCTGGAGAATTGCTGCCAGTCAGAACAAACAATATAAGGATAGGTGAACAAACAGCTAACTATGGGTTGTAGTCGTACTTAGGGTGGATCCACTAAAATAAATGAACCCGTTAGTTGTGTCTGTTAACTTCAATGGGTCTACTCTGAGTAGGAATAGCATTGTATACCACCCAATATCCCTGTGTTCTTATTGACTTCTTGGTTTAGGTTAACTTCCGGTCCATCTAGGATGGCCACTTCTGCATTGCTAAAGAGAGAGAGTAAATACATCACCAACAAAGAAGGCCAAACGGGACAAAGATTTGCATTCAATTTGCATATGCTAATTTATATGTAGAAATGAACATTTAGGAATAATTACTGGCATTTATGCTGCACAACGCCATGTTATATTGTATGAACTGGAGGTATAGAAATACTTCGATAAATAATTAAATAAATGCCAAAATCTATTTTTATAAAAAACAGCGTGTGGGAAGATGCGTGTAATCCAGTCCAAGTGCAGCGCTTTGAAACCCCATTGATTTTACTGGGAGTGAGCTATGAATATGCTCCCTAAATCAATGGGACATAAAAAGGGGTAACTTCGACTGGATCATTCCCAGGAATTGGAAAGATAAGTTTGCAAAGTTCCCCATGCATACTTGTTCATTCTCAAATAATATTTATTTAAATTTGCGCATCTTTTCTGAAGTGCAACATTACTGCAGTAGATTCTTAAATGAGAGATGACTTGCTCTTTTGAACTTCCGTTATGCACTACACTGGAACAAAGCTTTCTTTTGTTGATGTTGTTTCTTCACCTTCCTACGCATTTACAGGTTGATTTTCTTTTTCACCTGTATTTACAGAGAATGCCAACAAATTGGAAGAAAGTGCCAGGGGAATCTACATTCCTTGTCCAGAACATTTTAACGGCTTCTGCATGCATGGAAAATGTGAACACTCTGCTAATATGCTGGAACCATCTTGCAGGTAACATGTTTCCCCAAACTGAGCGGCTGATGATAAACTGAACAGGCAGACTTGCTAATACACGTTATCTTGATGCAGGAAGGAAAATAATAATTGCCAAAACCCCATCCGTTCAGGATGTAAATTATGTACAGAGGCACCTAATGTATGTAGTAGAACTGCACTGAATTATGCAGCAGCATTTAGCTGTTTATAAAAGCATTTCTGCAACGTCTGTCGATACATTCCTAAAAAGGCACAGCAGAGCTCAGGCTTGCTCAGTGAGCATTATCCGTCGATTCCTACGTGCAGGCAACAGCTACTGTCCCGAGAAATCCCACAAAAGTCAAGAACTATGTCAACAGCAATTTATCCATGTGGCAAAATGGCTGAAGACAGAAGGTTTGTGTTAAGTGAGAAAAAACTGAGGGTTGAAAAAAGGTTAGCTTGAGAAAGGAACACTGCATTGTAAACTTGCAGTTAATGGAGTTTAACCTCAGAATTTCATACTTCCGCACAGTGGCAAGGCTTGAAGGCAGGCAGTTAGTAGTACTGCTGAAGTGCCATAGCTCAACAGTAAGAGCATCTGCTTTGCAGAAGGTCCCAAGTTCAATCCCCAGCATCTCCAGATACAGATGAGACTCCTGTCTGAAACCCTGCAAAAGTCGCTGCCAGTCAGTGTAGACAGTACTCTGCCAGATCAACCAATGCCCGGGCTTATCCTAAGACAGCTTCCTATGTAAGCAAATTTTGCAGTCTAAACTGCCAGGGAGTCATTTGTAAGTTGTTTTGAGCCACATAGAGGACCTGTGGGATATAAGGATGATTTAAAAAAAAGGTACCCCCTTGGGTAGCAGATAACCTAAGAAGCCTGGAATGCTTGCATGGGTAAAAAATGAAACGTGTGGACTGGCCTTCAGACAGCTACTTAGAAGCCTTTTGGGATAGTCTGCCCCCCCTCCCATATTTCATTATTTTCTTTTTAAAAAATGCAGCAAGTAATCAGGCGTTCTCCTTCTCTAAGTCTTGGAATCAGGATGCAGGGCACTTCTTTATTTATTTAAAATATTTATACCCCGCCCTTTTTCCAAAGAACCCAGGGCAGTTTAGTTCTCATTGGAGCCATAAAGTTTAGTCAGCAGCAGCACCCTCTTCAAGGAAGACATTCAGGATGAAGTAAAATTATTATCATCATCATCATCATTATTATTATTATTATTAATTATAGTTTATTTCTATCCCACCTTTTGGCCAAAAGGCCCTCAAGGAAGCTTACAAAAAATAAACACAAATATAAAAATACATATCAATAAAAACAGTACAATTTACAAAAATTAAATAACAAGGTAATAATATTAAAAAGCAACAACAGGAATTTTCAATGAAAATACAATGTGATGGTGACAGATTATACAGTGGCTGTATACTATAGCCAGCATGGATTTTTGCATTCCGCAATGTTAAATACCCCCATGCTATTCTGATGCTTCCCATAAGCTCATTTCAAAACAAAACCTTACAAAACATATAGTCCTGAACTCAGAAATGCTTGTTTAACAATGCTTCCATGGTGATGCGCAAAAGAGTCAGACAGAATCGAGAGTTCAAAGTGTAAATCCAGACCCCTTTTGGACTTGTTTCTGTCAGAGTTCTCATAATTTGTTGAAATTAATTAAAAATCAGCCATGTTCATAGAGTACCCGTAATCCTGTTACTGACCTTGCCCCATACTCTGACCATCTTCTGCAGTTTAAAAGTTTTTAAAATGCCTTTTTAATTAAGAAATTTTGCATTGAACTCAATGATAGTGTCGGGCATGCTCAGTAAGAACCAACTGTCAGTATCTGAAAAGCCAGACTCACCGCTGCTTAGCTTGGTTAATCAGGGGGCCACACCCACACCAGACCTTTATTTCACTTGAGACAGTCATGGATACCCCCAAAGAATCCTCAGAAGTGTAGTTTGTGAAGGGTGCTGACAGTTGTTAGGAGGCTCCTATTCCACTGTCAGAGCTCCAGTGGCCAGAGTGGTTTAACAGTCAGCCGCTCTGATTGAAGCTCTGTGAGGGGAAGAGGGCATCTCCTAGCAACTCTCAGCACCCTTCACTAACTACACTTCCCAGGATTCTTTAGGAGAGGCCATGACTGTCCAAAGTGAAATAAAGGTCGGGTGTGGATGTGGCCAGGGACAGCTTTGGTTTAAATTTGGGTGGGAGGCTGCATGTGCCTGCTGTACAATAAAAAGGTGGGGGGAATTCTAAAAAAGAAAGATACTGTTTACAGTGTTTAGGTGGCTATAACCTGGAAAGACATGCTATGGTATGATTGTGCCCACTGTTAACACACTTGAACTACAGCTGATGAAAGAAGTTATGTGAGTGGCTAATGCAAGTACAGGGCACTGCAAAGGTCTGCAACTTCCTGCTGATCAAAACATGGCATAGCATGCAGTCAAAGGGCTAAATGTTTTGTGATTAGGCTATCTACTTGAAGCATTCATATCTGTGTTCATGGTATCCAGCTTGCCTTTTCTACGACTGAGAATGGCCTAACAAAGAGAGGTGTATAATTTAAAACCTTGTGTGCATTGCACCCAAAGAAGGCAGTTGAATAAAAAGTCATCATCTGGCATTTGTGGAAATGTTCTTCCCAAGGTGATATCTACTTTTATGTCAGTCTGGCAGCAGGTAAAGGCCTTTACATCTTCTCCGGACTTTCAATTAAATTTGATCTGTTTTATGTTCGCTAGTTTTTTATAGATTTTGCTCTTATTTTGCTGGTTTTAATGCATTTTTAAGAATCTAAGAAGAACCTGGCTGCTGGATCAGGCCAAAGGGCCATCTGGTCCCACATCCTGTTCTCATAGTGCCCAACCAGATGCCTGTGGGAAGCACTCTCTTCACTTGTGATTTCCAGCAATGGGTACTCCAGACGTAGCACATAGCCTTTATTCTGTGTGTTTTTAAGTTGTTTTATTATCTTTTGAAAAATTCTAAACTGCCCTAAGAATTAGATTGAAGGGCAGGATAGAAATCCTTACAACAAATAAATAACATTTTAAAATTATTCACTAATAAGCAAAAAACCTTGCGGTTTAAGAATGTACATGTAGCCCACAGATATTTCTATCAAACTTTAAAGAGCAGGGAAATTGGGCAGCTACAGTGAATGCACCAGGAGAGCAGGAGACCTGACCTCCTCTCAGATATTTTACTGCCCTACAAATTGGTCAGATTTGGAAGATGGGAGGGGAGGAGGAAGGGAGAGGAGAGGGGAAGGAGTGGAAAGCCAGGTCTCATCATTTGCATGCTTATTGAGTTCAATGGGTTTTACTCCTATGTAATCATGGTTAGGATAGGTAAAACTGACCATGGGGGAGGAGCAGAGGGAGAGGAGAGGAGGGGGAAGGAGAAAGGAAGGGGAGAGGGGAGCAGAAGGAGGGGGAGGGGAAATGAGATTGGAGGGGGAGGGGCAAAGGAAGGGGCAGGGGAGGACAGGTTTGATCATTTGCATGCTTATTTAGTTCAATGGTATTTACTCCCATGCAATCATGCTTAAGATAGATAAAACTGACCATGGGGAGGGGGGAAGAAGGAGGGGGAGGGGAGGGGCAAGAGGGAGGAGAAGGGAAGGTGGGTTTAATCAGTTGCATACTTTTTGAGTTCAATGGGATTTATTTCTGTGCAATCATGTTTGAAAATGGAAATGGACTGCCTTCAAGTCGATCCCAACTTATGGCAACCGTATGAATAGGGTTTTCATGGTAAACAGTATTCAGAGGTGGTTTTACCATTGCCTTCCTCTGAGGCTGAGAGGCAGTGACTGGCCCAAGGTCACCCAGTGAGCTTCATGGCTGTGTGGGGATTCGAACCCTGGTCTCCCAGGTCATAGTCCAACACTGAGCAGTCATGGAATAAGAGGAGAGGTCCTCTTGTGGATAAGGAATTGGTTAAGAAGCAGAAAGCAGAGAGTAGGAATCAACGGACGGTTCTCCCAATGGAGGGCTGTAGAAAGTGGAGTCCCTCAAGGATCGGTATTGGGACCTGTACTTTTCAACTTGTTCATTAATGACCTAGAGTTAGGAGTGAGCAGTGAAGTGGCCAAGTTTGCTGACAATACTAAATTGTTCAGGGTTGTTAAAACAAAAAGGGATTGCAAAGAGCTCCAAAAAGACCTCTCCAAACTGAGTGAATGGGCAGAAAAATGGCAAATGCGATTCAGTATAAACAAGTGTAAAATTATGCATATTGGAGCAAAAAATCTGAATTTCACATATACGCTCATGGGGTCTGAACTGGCAGTGACCGACCAGGAGAGAGACCTCGGGGTTGTACTGGACAGCACAATGAAAATGTCTACCCAGTGTGAGGCAGCTGTGAAAAAGGCAAATTCCATGCTAGGGATAATTAGGAAAGGTATTGAAAATAAAATAGCCAATATCATAATGCCATTGTATAAATCTATGGTGCGGCCGCATTTGGAATACTGTGTACAGTTCTGGTCGCCTCAGCTCAAAAGGATATTGTAGAGTTGGAAAAGGTTCAGAAGAGGGCAACCAGAATGATCAAGGGGATGGAGCGACTCCCTTACGAGGAAAGGTTGCAGCATTTGCGGCTTTTTAGTTTAGGGAAAAGGCGGGTCAGAGGAGACATGATAGAAGTGTATAAAATTATGCATGGCATTGAGAAAGTGGATAGAGAAAAGTTCTTCTCCCTCTCTCATAATACAAGAACTCGTGGACATTCAAAGAAGCTGAATGTTGGAAGATTCAGGACAGACAAAAGGAAGTACTTCTTTACTCAGCGCATAGTTAAACTATGGAATTTGCTCCCACAAGATGCAGTAATGGCCACTAGCTTGGACGGCTTTAAAAGAAGATTAGACAAATTCATGGAGGACAGGGCTATCAATGGCTACTAGCCGTGATGGCTGTGCTCTGCCACCCGTCAGAGCAGCATGCTTCCGAAAACCAGTTGCCGGAAGCCTCAGGAGGGGAGAGTGTTCTTGCACTCGGGTCCTGCTTGCGGGCTTCCCCCAAGCACCTGGTTGGCCACTGTGAGAACAGGATGCTGGACTAGATGGGCCACTGGCCTGATCCAGCAGGCTCTTCTTATGTTCTTATGACCCGGGGGAGAGGCAGGGAGGGGAGGAGGAGGGGGAGGGGAGGAGATTGGGTGGGTGGGCACTGGGCAGAGGGGAAAGCCCTTTCCTTTCCAAAAGGAAAACATTGTGAACAGTACCATTGCTTTTCAGCATTCCCC
This sequence comes from Rhineura floridana, assembly GCF_030035675.1. Taxonomy (NCBI): domain Eukaryota; kingdom Metazoa; phylum Chordata; class Lepidosauria; order Squamata; family Rhineuridae; genus Rhineura; species Rhineura floridana. Next base: position 26,724,309 of record NC_084481.1, read on the forward strand.
CCACCTTTTTATTCTAAAGCAGGCACATGTAGCCTCCCACTCAAAATTTAAACCAAAGCTGTCCCTGGCCACATCCACACCAGGCCTTTATTTCAGTTTAGACAGTTATTTATTTATTTATTTATTTATTTATTTATTTATATCCCACCCTTCCAACAGGAGCCCAGTTATGGCTTCTCGCAAAGAATCCTGGGAAGTGTAATTAGTGAAGGGTGCTGAGAGTTGCTAGGAGACGCCGTCTTCCCCTCACAGAGCTTCAATCAGAGCGGCTGACTTTTAAACCACTCTGGCCACTGGAGCTCTGTCAGTGGAATAGGAATCTCCTCTCACCACCCTTCACAAACTACACTTCTGAGGATTTTTTGGGGGAAGCCATGACTGTCTCACTGAAATCAAAGTCTGGTGTGGGTGTGGCCCCCTGATTAACTAAGTCCAGCAGCTGTGAGTCTGGCTTTTAGAATACTGACAGTTGGTTCCTACTGAGCATGCCCGACATTATCATTCAGTCCAATACAAAATTTATTAAATTAATTAAAAATCAGCCAGGCATTTTTTAAACTTTTAAACTGAACAAGATGAAGGTCAGCATATGGGGTAAGGTCAGTAACAGTATTACAGGTACTCTGTGAACATGGCTGATCTTCAATGAATTTCAGCAGATTATGAGAAAAAAGTCCAAAAGGGGTCTGAGTTTTCCCCCCTCTCTTTTTAGACTCTGAACTCTCTGTTCTCTCTGACTGTTTTTTGTATCACCATGAAAATTTACAAGGTTGTCAAGCAACCGTTTCTGAGTTCAGGACTATATGTTTTGTAAGGTTTTGTTTTGAAATAAACTTATGGGAAGCATCAGAATAGTATGGGGTATATTTTCAATTTAACATTGCAGAATGTGAAAAATCCACACTGGCAATAGTATACAGCCACTCTTGTGGCTGTATAATTTATTAAATAAATAAATAGTAATAATAAAGACCTTCCTTTTCCAAAAAACCTTTTAAAATAGAGATTTTTTTATCACAGTCTGTATTTGTATTTGACTTGAAATTGTTTTTATACTTTTTATTATTGATGTTTTTCTTGTTAAATCGCTTTGGTATGTTTTATGAGGAGCGATTCATTAACAAAATAAAGACATAAATAAAATATATCAACTTCAAAATGAACAAATTAAACTTCTTCAAGAAGGCATTTTCCATGAACCTTCAGCATAGCACGCGACAGAATTTCAGGTGTTTGGTATAGTCATCATAAAAGAACAAGAAAAAAGCCAGTCCCCTTATATCTCAGGTCTCCAAGGCTAAAACAGAGCTTTTCAGACATCACATAAGATATGCAAAGAAACTACAGCTAGGGATGTCAGAGAATTTTGACAATAACAGGAACAGAAGTGAAAATTGCTGATGTTCGCTTATTGGTCCCATGTCCAGAACAGAAATCAATCTGGCAAATATCGATTGGTATTCACTGTTGTTGTTTTCAGTCCCCAAATAATACATAACTGATGGTGTTTTCCCCCATATATAGTGTTTCCTTTGCATTGAAATGGTGTGGCAATAATTACATCATTCATTATGTTATATACATAACTTACATAAATAATTGCATAAATTACATTAAATAGCGGAGAGCAAGAGGTGGAAATGGAACAACAAAAGAACAGAAACAGTGGGTGATTGTGGCAAAGACAGGCTGAAATGGAAATTGCTGCCTTCTTACATCCCCATCTGCAGCACAGAATTCTTGCACAGTAGTGGGGACACAACATCTCTCTCGCAGTGCCTGGTTTGTAGTTCGTGCGAAGCAAAAATCACAGTTGCAAGGAAAGGAGTCAGTGCACCTTTTTTAATTCTAGGTGTGACGCAGGCTACACTGGAGAACACTGTGAAAAAAAGGACTACAGCGTTTTATATGTGGTTCCTGGCCCTGTACGGTTTCAGTACGTCTTAATAGCAGCAGTGATTGGAACAATCCAGATTGCTGTTATCTGTGTCGTAGTCCTCTGCATTACAAGGTCAGTAATGATGCCAAGGTGCTGTTACCAAGATTAGGGCTTGCATGTACAAAAACATGTGGCCTGACAGTGTGTTTGCAAACTTGCTTTCCCTCCTTTCATCCAATCAGCAGTCTAAACCCAAGCCACCTGAAGGCCAGTGTGAGAAGGCAGTGCTCATTACCGCTGAGATCATTCTTGCCTGCTTCAACAATAGGGGCTTGTTTGGGTCATGTTTTGTCTGTACCAAGAGATGACAGCTGTGACTTCATTTGTATCAGTTCAAACTGTGTCCTGGGGAGCCCTAGGATTTCTTGGAAGTTTATCAAGAGTTATAAATGAAAAGATCTGCAGTGGCAGACAAGCTTCCCTGGAAGACAGCTTGTCTAACATCACCACTACCCATCTTTCTCAACAATATGATCTCATGAGAGTGGAGGTATGCTCTAGGGTGAGCTCTTGGTTCATGCCAGCCAATGATAAAGCAAGCCTACTGACCTGTCCAGAATGACATAACTGCACCCTAGAAGATGCTCTGGCATCTTCTACAATACACAGGAATTCCACGGCAGGCATGCAGATGTGGAAAGTGTTTCCCCCTAATGGTAGAAAGTTTGAAAAACTAACTGGTTTTGAATAGCTCAGGGATTATCAGTGTTTGCATTCTCAGGAGCCACTCTGTTCTGCTGGAAGACACAGATGATTATAATACATAGAGTATTTTGCAAATACTGGTATACAGCTTGTTAACATTTGAATGTCAAGTATGTTCTACTCCAGAATTTGAAAAAAAGTATGCTATTTATGTTGTCAGTCCCATAAGTAAGGAGTCAGGTCCAGCCTCTGACACTTCCACTTAAAAAGATGTCAGGTAACCGAGACCTTGGAGACCAGTGGGCAGTTTCTGTAAGGCAGTTCTGAGTTTCATCCATTCATAACTACCAAAGTCCAACATTTACTATATGATGGGAAAGTTGCACATTTTTCTCCAGCTTCACAGCTTCTCTGGGCTTTTCCTCAGACATCACATTCAGGCTTCCTGCAGCTGCTCCAATAAATCAGGCACCTTAAAAATAAATCCTTTTCTAAAAAGATGAGAAAAGTTTTTAAAAAACAGGTATCGCATTCCTATAGAAAGTAAAAAGCTCCAATATTTCTAAGCATCCACCTCGCGCTATGCTTAGAGGACAAGTATGACATTCAGGCTGGAAGAATGTAGAAAATAACTCATAAATCCTTTCTCGGCCTAAAGGCATAATAGAAAAATGTCTGCTGAAGCTTGGAGATGCTTGCCGACCAAGTTGAGTTCATCAACTCTGCCCTCAAGAGTAGATCCTCCCCTGCAAAAAGGCAATGTATTATATTAAAGTGGGTTTCAGGAAACATGAAGATAATTCAAACGGGCAAAAATACAGTGTACATAAAAAGACGGAGATGGAAAAGTAACTGCTCAACAGAAAAATGGCACTACATCATGTTGCTCAAGCAATCTTCCAAGCAGTTCCCGGTTTATTAACTTTGGGCCATAAAGCAAGTTAACAGTTTACGTGTAGAGAAAATGATCCAGTTTTACATGGATCCTACCTTTCCAGTAGATTTAGTATAGGATCTATGGTAGATGAAAAGGGCACTGAAAGCCTATATCCTTCATCTTTTTCGTAGGTGTAAGCTCTTCCCTTGCGTTATCTTTTCCTTTAAATTTCCAAAACTTTGTGAGAGTTACATCCACTGACAAATGTATTGTAGTCAGCCAGTCATTTTTTGTTTTGTTTTTTTAAAAAAAACAAGGTATGGTCTGAAGGCACATGAGGCCGCTACCTTACTGAAGCTGAGCAGATCTTGGTCTGGTCAGTGCCTGGATGGAAGACCACCTGGGGACCTCATGTACATTGCCTAGGGGTCCATGATGGAAGAAAAGTGGGAAATAAATGTAAGAAAATATAAAAATAAATAAACAAATATTCAGATACAAAACATCAATATACAGAGGTCAGTATATACTTATTTAAAATGATAGTCCCATCATGCTACAGAAATAGACAGGGCATATCTCTTGCAGGTATTTTATTTTTCAGCAGTTACTGCAAACAGATATAAGACAGATTTGTCCAAATCAGCAAAAAGAAAAAGCCAGTCTTATCAGAGTCAAACAACCAAATGTTGTTACTAATCAGACTTCTAAAGAATCTTTCCAAGGGAACCTTAGTTAATTGACAATACACAATGTCATCTTCAGTACTGATGTTGCTTTTGGTTATATTACGTGTTGCACTACAATACTCTGGCTATATTTTATGTTGTTACAATACTCTATACAAATTGGCCCCTTGCTTTCGTTTTGGAAGTGGATGGACCTCTCTTGAGCCATATTTCTCTTGCTTCTCTGCTCCAATCTTTCAAACTCAACCAATCATTTATTATGGACAATGACCAGCACTATAAAATGTAAAAACAGTAAAACTATAAAACATATCAGTATTATACAGAAGAGGAAACAAGGGCAGCAACCTGAAATAATATGATACTAATGGTGTTAGATTGAGGCATCAGTGGCCCACCCAATATTAACTATTATTGTTATTTGCCATCATCACTCTCCTGCAGGTAACAGCCGAAGCACAGAATCTTGCCACCTTGGCTGTCACCTGCTGGTTCCTGTCGGAGAGTAAATATTCTAAATAAAATGCATCAGACTTCCCTGGGATTTTTTGAAGAATTGGATTAATAAGATCGAATCAGGAGTCTCGATAAAACGGACAATACAACAATACATGTACAGCCGTTTCCACGCATCCCGTATCACAGGGACAAAAGCGCTCCTGTTTTTCTGCTCCAATCTTTCAAACTCAACAAAAACATCAAGGACACAATCACTCTCAGCATAAACACAGTCGTACATTCATAAAGGGACCTTACAGAACCTTATAGTGAGCTCTTCATATATGCTGGGAGGAATCACATCTTAACTAAATGACTAATGTTATGGAAGTTTTTAAGGAAATCTTTTGGGTTCTTTGCTCATTTTCTTTACTCTTTTACAGCATACATGGGCATTTGTATAGTCCTGGTCTACCCAATGAATTGCCATTTTGGTGCACATAGTCTTTATAAGTGGGATCCATGGGTCTAAACAATTGTTAAACATTGCTGTTTAGACTTATTTTTTGCATGGCCACCATATCACATCCTTTATGGATCCACAATGAAACAGATCCGGCATCTGGAGATTCTATAGTTCTGTGTCACACCTAATTTAGATGCTGCTGAACAAGCTTATACTCTGTTTCTTATGGAACAAGAAAGGAACTTGTTTCTAGTTTTCGTCCAGCAGTAATCAATTTATGGTGTTTTGATATATTGCATATAATTATTTCCAAGTTTTTTGTTGTTGCAATCTAACAGTTAGGGGTTTGTTTATTAAGAAAATGCTTTTCCCCAGTATGGTGAAGAGACCCCTTGGTGTATATTTAGGTGGAATGTCCCAAGAACCAAATTTCCTGAAATAAATATGCTGATTTTCTAAGGCACCAGAAAATCATATGGCTTTATTATAATCAACTTACAGATTTGCCATTACCAATAATATTTTATTATTGCTAATTATGATTAGGCAATTGTGTGAAGTGCTTTGAAATACATATGGATGCAAGCAGAAAGGCACTGGGCATTTCAGAAAGTGATGTATTTTGGGATAGGCCTGGAAAACAGAAAATGTTCTTAACCTTTTCATACCTCTTTGACACAGTTATTGTTTTAATGACCTATCATGCAATGATACATCTCTACTCAGATGTAACAGTGCAATCCTAATCATGTCTGTTCAGAAGTAAGTCCTATTGAACTCAGTGGAGCTTACATCCAGGGAAGGGAGGTTAGTATTGCTGCCTAAGTCCCATTGAGTTTGATGAATCTTACTCTCAGGGCTTGAAGGCAACCCATCTTCCCCCTGTAGTTTGTCTGGAGGCCCAACATCTGGTAGTCAGAGGTGTACTTGCCTCTGTACATAAAGATTCTTTGTTGCAGAACATTTCTGTTCAGTGGTGCCATCAGGACAAGATTTGGGGGCAGAAGCGCAGGGCCCCACTCAGCAGAGTGAGCAGAAGGGGCTCCAAGAGCAGCAGGGTTGCCTGACTACATTGTGAAGTAAGTGAAGTAATATACATTACCATCTAAAGAAGGTGGAGCAGGTAGGCAGACCATTAAATCCAGAGTCTAAATCTGCACCACTATTTCTGTTCCATAACATTGGTATCTCTAGATCCATATGAACCCATGGAACAGTGGGCAATCTCAGACAAATGCTTCCCAGTTTTCAGACGCCATCAAGATGTTCTTTCATATTTAATCCCAGAGTAGTTTTATATAGTGCGACAAGGCAAGCATGTTTAACCTTTTCTGTGTTGCACCCAGGGTGGATTGCTTTCAGTTACGGTGATGCAAATCAGTGACTGAAATCGCCAAGAAAATAGACCAATTTTAAATTGATGATTTAGATCAGGTTTCCCATTTTGAGATGACTTGAAATGTATTTCCTGAAAAAGCATCATGCTTTCTGACTGCGCTAACATTTAAAACATTCCGGTTTGGGACTATATTACCAGCCTTTATACAACCTTGGAATATAATCCAAATTTTTGGTTATGCAGCCACTTTCCTTTTGTACTGTAGTATTACACTGATTCCTAGACAAGAGCGATTTTTCTGTGTTTGTGTCTTGCTGTATACATGAAAGTACACTAAGCAAGATCACTTACTTGAAGGCTAACAATGGGGTCCTATGCATATTTACTCAGACACAAGCCCTATTGAGTTGAATGGGATTTATTCCCAGATAAGTGTGCATAGGATTGCATTCCTGTCCCCAGTTATTTGGAAGTAGGCAGAGCAATGCTATGGTGGGTGGCAAGTAGAATCAGCAGCATACTACTTCTGCTTTGAATACCTTGTCAGGCTCATGGTGGCCAGGGCAGAAGATGGGCAGCTGGAGGGGAAAGAAATATGCCAGCAAAGGGGCTTATGTGCCCCTTCCTTATCAGGGGTATAACTGGGGAATGGAGAGCTTCAAATCCTGTGGATCCAAAGCCTCCCTCAGTCTGCCTCTGACATGCCTCCTCCCCCACCAATGTCAGAATACAACAGAGAAGGAGGGACAGTAATGGAGGTTTCTGCAACTGCAACAAGGAGACCTCCTTCTTACAACCATGGAGAGGAACATCTACAATATCCAATGCCCCTTGAGACACGATCCCCCCAAACATAGGATTGCAGTATAAGCCCCATTGAATGCAGTGAGATTTATTTCTGTGTAAACATGCATAGATTTGACTGATAGGTGCCCAGGACTTGCCAGAGTTAGTAGTCATTAAGCGAAATAGTATTTTTCAATGATAAGGAAAGTAAATGCCCATGCTGTTTAGACAGCAGTGTCATAAATATTCACATTTGAGAACCAAGCACATTGCAGAGCTCAGGTAACTGAAGGGCATTAAACAGGAATACAAGATTATCCATAATAGGCTCCATAGATGATCTTGGTGATATACAGGATGGCCTCTCCTGGATCCTAGCACCTGTGATAAATTGCTAATCCCTGGGGCCAGTAGGAAGTCCACAATAATAAATACAAAACATTATTTGTATGTATAATGTAAATGTACTGTGTTCTATAATGTGCACATTCCTAGCCTCAGAACTCAGATAGTTCCCCCTGTGCACCAGGACATTTAATCGTTAAAAAAAAATGTTTCTGGTGTTTTACTCTTTTAATGAATGCTGTAGTTTTACTGGGTTTGCTGGTGTGTTCTGTGTTGTTGTTTTTCACTCCTGTTTTATTATCCCTTTTCATTGCTATTTTATTGGGTGACTGATTATTGCTGCAGCTTCTGTTGATTTCTACTTTAGGAGGGTTGGCTTGCTTGTTTTGCTTTTTTGTTATGTTTTTATTGTTGATCTTATTTTACTGTTTATATGATTTTTATGGTGGCAAGTAACTGTGGATACTTTTAAATGGGAAATCAGCGTACATATATTTAACATAAATAAAACTAAAATAGGTAAAATAAAGAGAGGGCTGTAACTCAGTGGCAGAACATCTCCTTTGCATGCAGGAGATCTTAGGTTCAGTCCCCAGAATCTCCAAGTTGAGCTGGGAATGTCCTACATCTGACGTTCTGGAGAGCTGTTGCCAGTCAGGGTAGTCAATATTAAGTTAGATGGACCAGTGGTCTGACTCAGTATAAGGCAGCTTCCTAGGTTCCTAACTTTTTTTGGCTCAGGGGGTGGGAGGGAGTAATCTACCTTAAGAATCAGCCTGGTTGACAAGCAGGCATCCCAGACGTTTAATCATAATAAAAAATATTACACCTAGATAGATACATTAATCAGTGTAAATTTTAGGAAGTTACTGATTTTTTTCCCCTAGCCACATGCTGTTATTGACTGTTCATACACATGGCTTGGATCCAGAAGTACCATTGCATGTATGGAAGGCACTTCCTGTTGCACAGCAGAGGGTCTCTGGTTTTTGTCTTCCTGTCATCACCCACTGCCAGGAGCGGTATCTGTGCAGGGAACCGCAGAAGAAACTGGAAAGTGCAGAAATCTCATCCTTTGAGCAAATATCTGTTTATGGAAATCAGAACCAAAGTGAAAAAAAAGTAAACAGAATACTCAAAATTTGCATTGCCTTGTTATACTTAAATCCCCATATGTGCATAGGGGAAGAACTCATGTTTCAAACCAGCACAGGGCAGACGAAGAAAATCCATTTGAAGAGTAAACAAACATTTGTATCCAAGTTGCATTTATGCTACCATAAATACAATAGTGTATTTCTAAGTTGTCCCATGAAGGAAAAGGCAGTGATGATCTTTTCTTGTATTCATGCTTTCCTGGCTAGAAGGAGATTTGGGGAAAATATGTAAATGTCTCCTATGAATATCTGTACATTCCTTTTCCAAAGGTCTCATAGCCATATTGCTTATGGTTAATATTTAAACCAGGGCACGGAAATAGCCCTCACTGCATGCAAGCTGTGTCCTAGGGGAAATGGTTTGGCATTTTTTGGCTGAAAATCAGGTTCCAAGATTGCGCAGAGCCTTGCCTCTCTTAACTAAGCTCTGTAGCTGTGCAGCCAGGCAATGATGAGTTGCACAGACAGCGATCATTGTCAGCTGCCCTTCAGTGGCCTGCAATCCTTACGTTACCTGCACTGTCATTTAGCAAAGCAAATTTCATGCTCCTTTTTTCCTCCTCCCCTTTTTGCTTTCAGGAAATGTCCCAGGAGCAACAGAATTCACAGGCAGAAGCAAAACACAGGGCACTACAGTTCAGACAACACAACAAGAGCATCAACCAGGTTAATTTAAAAGAGCGCATGTTTCCACAATGGCAAAAGTAAACTGCAGAGAGGTTGGACTTACAAAAATAATACAGTATTATAGACAAAAAGACCTACACATGTTGCCTTGCATTTGTGGTAATCGACACCAATGAAAAAAAACATGTACTACAGCTATATTTGATTATGTATGGATATATTTGAAATAGTATACATTGTCTTGATGTTTTTTCTGTAATGTAAATAAACTATTTATATCACACAATATAGTTTTTTCTTTTTCATGTATTTGTTATATATAATAAATACTCAGTGATGAGAAAAAATGCTTTCTTAAATAATCGTGTTATCTTTTGACATTATAAGTTCTCTTGACAACGGCTGCCTCCCTGAATATAGTTAGGCTTCTTAAACTGAAATGACGACAAGGAGGTTTAAGCAGCCTAAACAGTGAAGGATTGTGGCCAATACTAGAAGACTCAACCACTGTAATTGTGTCTCTGTGCATTTATTACTTTGATTATCATCATCCAATATGTTTTCTACTCTCTTCTTTACCGGGAACCACCAGTTGGATTACTTTAGTGCTTTCTGCAATTTATATATAAAAAAAATCCTCTTAGTTGATACTGATAATCTTGCTTGGATTTTATGGGTTAATCAAATGGGTGGGGGAAGCTACAAAGGCTTTGAGCAACTATGGGCCCCTTTGAAATTTACCAGATATGAAACAAGGGGAGACAACTGACACTGCAAACTCCTTTTGCAACTTCCTAAGAGCTCTAATTAGCCAAATCTCAGATAATATCCTCACCTATGACATTATTCAATGTTATTGTGTTTATTTTTGCTTATTATTTCCTTGTAATCATATGTTCCTTACCCCTAATAATTCTGTCCTTTAAAAAAAAACACCCTTAGCTGGACCACAGCTCAGTGGTAGTATGCATGCTTTGCGTGTCAAAGGTCCCAAGTCCAATCACTGGTATCTCCAGTTTTTTTTTAAAAAAAACAAGCATGAGGGAACAGATGATGAGAAAATTACACATAAGTTACGTTGAATTAGTAAAGCAAGTTGAGTATTGGTTCTCTACTACATTTGGAAGCTGCAGTTACAAGGCCTGGGAGCATGACCATCCTTGTTGTCCCAAATCCTCTGTGGGCCTTCTCCACGCAGCTGCTTGTATGGATATGAACCCAAGTGGCCCAGGCTGGTTATAATCTCAGTTCTTCTCTCCTTGCTGGTGGGATGTCACAGGTATTGCTATATAATGAATAGAACAGAATGTTGGGGTTTAGACCATGACGGGAGATCTATTTTCAAATCTCCATTAAGCACTTTAAGCTCTCAGCCTATAGAGTTGTCATTAAGGTAAAAGAGGTGATGGTTTGAAAGCATTTTATACACAGAGTAAAGAAAACATCAAGTGTAAAGCTCTGGGGCGAAATAAGAATATTGGTGATAACAATAGTCTTATAAAAAAGTTACATGTAGGTGTCTCCCCTTCCTCAACCTCCCTTCTCCAGCCCTAATCTCTGCTGGGAATCTACTGTTCCAATGACATGGAAACATCTGTTCGACTATTGCAAATATTACCTATATGCCTGTGGTGAGTTAGACTGTCTGTAACATTCTTTCCCAACCAGGTACCTTCCAGATGGTTTTGGACTATAATCCCCATCTTCCCTGACCCATGGTCATGTTGGCTGGGGCTGATGGAAGTTGGAGTTCAAAACATCTAGAGGGCACCAAGTTGGGAATATGTGAAAAGGAGACTCACAAGGGAATCTCAAGCACTACCTTTGATATTGCATGAAGATAACCCAATCTCTTGATAACTGAGGTATCTAAAACTAGCTGCTTGTGGGCTATGTTAAAATTACGAACTTTAAAAAGTTAGTAGCAAAACTAGCTAAAATGTCAGTCTGCTGCTTCCTTAGAAATATTTTAGAACAGAAGAAGAGCATGTTGGATGGGGCAAAAGGCCTGTCTAGTCCAGCACCCTGTTCTCACAGTGGCCAACAAGATGCCCATGGGAAGCCCACAAGCAGGACCTGAGAACAAGCCACTCTTTCCTCCTGCAGTTTCCAGCAACTGATATTCAGAAACATACCACCTCTGACTAGGAGGCAGAGGATAGCCATCAGGGCTAGTAGCCACTGATAGCCTTATCCTCCATGAACTTGCAGAATCCTCTTTAAAAGCCATCCAAGCTGGTGGCCATCTTGTTGTAGGAGTAGTTTAACTCTATGCTCTGTGAAGAATATATATATATATATTTGTCTGTCCTGAATTTTCCAACATTCACCTTCACTGGATGGCCCCAAATTTTAGCATTATGTTGCTGCAACATAGTTCTTTTATTAAGGAAAGTTCAAAGCTATAAACAAAACGCCACATGGATAAAGGTATAACACTCCAATTCCATTATGTATAATAAAGCTAATCTAAATGTTCATCAGCTGGCATTTCAGAGACAAACATCCATTCAACAAGGCTGAAATGCCCCCCCCCCATTTGTATTACCTGTTTTTTCTTTTTAGATATTTCTTTGTGGCCTTTGTTTCTCCTGGCTGAGATTGGTTCGTAACTATTTGTCATTATGTCTTGAGTGCCTAACTACCCATTACATTAATGGCATGATTAGCAATCATGGCATGGACTTTTAACCAAGGGGAGGCAACTGCCATCACCACACGATGTGGGGAGAAGAGGCTTAACCCTTCCCTCCCTGGTTGCAATCTCAGTTTTTGCTTTTGTTTTAAAAAAGCAACCTGTAAGCATTAGGGAAAAAATGTCCCTGTTAGAAACAAAAATAGTTGTCATTGGCATCAGATGAACTGGGTCCAGATGATGCTTACAACTTGGTCCTTTGCTAATTCTAATTATGTGTGTGAGCAGAATTGCAGCCTGAGCCTAACCAAGTTTAGTGTGCTTAAAATAGATTCTCTCTCTCTCTCTCTCTCTCTCTCTCAAATTACCAGTGAACAGGTCAGTTCAAACCACTTCATGAAAACAGCCCTGTATCCCCTTGTATTCACACCCTACACCCATATTTAAAATTTAAATTTAAAAAGACCACATGTGACCAAGATGGAGAGGTTGCTTTGATGTGCTATGATCACCAACCTCACTTTTAACAGTAAGTTAACTCTCACTTTATGACAAAACTTACAGCTATGACAAAAAGTTCATTTACAATCGGGGGCAGTGGGAACAGGGCGGTTAATGGCATGCCTGATGAGGGATGAGAGGAGAGACAGACTTTAATCATTTTATTTTCAAAGAAGCTTTAGAGAAGATGAATTTTTCCTGAGCTTTATCTGAACAAAATAAGAGACTGAGTAATTCCCCATTCACTTTTCATACAGCCCCTGATCTCTAGTTACATACAATTACAGGTACACTTGAATATCTTGATTCCCTCATTTGACTGAGAACCATCTGCAGAATCAGGATGTGAATACACATCAGAATGGCACACCTACCTTGTGACATTTGTCACATCTATACCATACATTTAAAGTACATTTAATATGGCTTCCTCCAAAGAATCATGGGAACTGTAGTTTACCCCCTCACAGAGCTATAGTTCCCAGCACCCTTAAAAGCAACAGTTCCCAGGGTTCTTTGGGAGAAGGCATGTATTTATATGTATGGTGTGGATGTGGGTTCAGATGGTGAAGCATCCATTGCAATCCCCAACTGCAGTCAAAAGTTTGGATGTGGGTGTGCATTCCTCTACATATCCCCACCCACCATATCTTGGGCAACTCATTGCATACAACACAATAGTGGCACATGTCTGTTACTGGATCTGGGCCTTTCTCCAGGATCCATCTTAGGCAGCATTTGGAGCCCACATTGTTTACATACCAGCAATGCAGATAGATTTATCTGTCATGTAGATATCAGATCCATCAGAGAGATGAGCAAAACAACCAGAGAGTCCAATATGGGACCACATAGGTGGGATTGCATAAAACCATTAAGAGTTAATTCAGGTATTACTTACCAGTAGGAGATTGTAGATGAAAGAATTTCCTGCTTTGATTCTGATTCCCTGATGTTAAATTAACATCTAAAGGTGTGTGGCTCTTGACTACAATAACTGACTATGGATGAAGTCATATAAAAGGGGAAATTTTCTGAAACAAAAAGGTGTTTTTATGTCACTCAACAAACATATTTATTAAGAAAAGCATCTGCTTATTTCTTTCCCTCACTCTGCCAGTAATGCTGCCATAATTTATTGTAGTAAGCGGGGATAGTCCAATGTCAAAGACAAGGGTGGGTGAATCATAGCAGCACCTTCACGGGAGATAACTTTCTCCACAGTTGTATCTGCTGCCTGTGTTTCATACTTCTTGTAAAACATAAATCTTCTGATTCTGTCACTAGAGTTATAGTAAACACTTGGCCTTAACAACGGATCTGATCCAATTTCTTCTAAATTATGTAAAACAAATTATCTCTCAGATAGAGTAATGCATCATGGGTAATAATTGCCTGACTTCTGAGAAACATTAGATAGTTCAAAATCTTTTTTTAAAAATGGTTGATAAAAGTTTGAGAAATCATAAAGCTAGTCAAATTAATCATTTTTAAGAATGACTGTCACTCAGATTGAAGGAGACCAATAATCCAATATATTGTAAGTATGGGTGGACAAATATTTCAATTTCAGATTTCTCTCTAATTTTTCCATTCTTAAGTTCCATTCTCTACATTTCTGCATCAGTTTGCAATTATTATTAAAAAACAAACAAAACTCATCCTACAAATTCATCAGCATTTTAGGGTCCATTTCTCTAAGCATACACTTTTTCTATGTAATTTTACCTAATACATTTTTGCAAGCAATTTCCTCAATATATTGCATTTCATATTGTTTTTTTACTAATAGATTCATGCTGATGCACACTTTCCCCTGATGTGTGCATTTTTGTTTTCTGGTTGGAGATGTGCATTGCAAAATTTGGAGAAGTGATTTTGAAGGATAACTGTGTTCCATTTGTGTAGTTTTGGGAAATGAAATCCAAACCAAATTCTCCCCCGTCCCTAACTGTAAGAGACGATGAGACAGAGCAGAGATGGGGAACCTGGTGGTCTTTCAGATGTTGTTGGACTCCAGCTGACATCATCCCTGACCACTGGGCATGTTAACTGGGCCTGATGGGAGTTGGAGTCCAATAATATCTAAAAGGCCACAGGTTCCCCACCTCCCAGATACAGGACAAGCTTATAGTTCAGTCACAACTGCTGTAACTGTACAGCCTGGTAAAGGAGTTGCGTGTTATGCATTCAATTTTATATATAAGCTTGGTGTTTACAGTTTGTATTTGTCATAATCCTGAAACACTTGGCCTTTGCATTCCTACTGTAGTGTTTCCTGTGGAACTCTCAACCAATGGAGATGTTCTCCAACACAAATATTAGCTTCAGAGCAGGGATTTTCTTCAAAATTCTTAATCTTCTGCAGTTCCAGTAATTATCACCTCTACCCTATACAGATATTGTTATTACTATTTATTCAATTGGTATGCTGCTTTTCCACACAAACATGTCCAAAGTGGCTCACAACACAAAAGAAAAAATGCATATCAATATAACACTACAACAGTCCAATATCCAAACACAATACTACCATCCAAACAAATAATTCATCTTGATAATAGAAATGTCACAACATTTGAAATATGTTATAAAATAAAATATATACATATATTTATTGTGGCCAATCCATCATATTCAATTTATTTTGTAGGAAACAGAAGTTAACATGAGAATCACAAATTCAAAAAAGCCCTAGCTGAGACATAACTCTCCATCAAAAATATATGCTCAAATGTCAAAGAAGATTCACAGTCCTTATTTAACAAATGGGTACTGTTAACAAACAGGCACTGAAAGATAACAGCTTGCTCAAGGTCACATGGAAGGATGAGTGCAAAGTGGGCAGTAAATTTGGATTCCCAGCCTAAGTGTTTGGTAGAGCTGCAGGGCTCCTGTTAAGTTTTACATATACAATTCAAGCTCTGCATAAAAAACCCTTTAAAATGGTATGTTATCCAAACAGGTATGGACATCCCAAAACAACCAAGGCTATCTGGCTGGATCCTAAAGCAGTAGAGGGCTTTTCATAAATGTAAATGTAAAGGACCAAACGCCACCAGTTATACACCAAAACAGCTTATCACACAGGCAATCTGACAGTTCCTGAACTGTGTATGCCCCTATATTGCAATTTTCTCTACTTGCTATCACCCTCTTTTCCATGGCACCTATTACCTACCAAAAGGACAATCAAGTCTTAATGGTGTGTTCCTTTGCCACAGTACAGTGTCTTAATGCTTTCTATCTCTGTATACTTTCTGGTGGAGAACTGAGAATTATTAAATGCATGGTTTTGATATGATTTCAAATTAATTACAAATAATTGAGCCGAGCTGAGGATATGTATTAGAGTCCAGTCAGCAGCAGCAGCAATGCTCAGATTTGAAAACCATTGTGGCATCACAAACTCCACTGATGTTTCCTCATTGGAGCCACAAGGAGCAAAGCTGCACCCTAGAGAAATGCCATTTCAGTTGCCAACAGTGAAAGCCTGTAGTCCAGTGATAGCTCTGCCTAGGATGAGTGCATGGATGTCATTGGTCCCTTTGTATGTGTTGACAGCCTCCAGGTTCATGACATGCCTGATAACATGATACTCATCAGCGATTCCATTGTCTCCCAACATGTCACAGGATTGCCAGGTGATCTCCAAAGCTTTCCTACAGGAATTACGTCTCACATGGAGATAATCTCAGAGGTTGCCTTGTCTTCGTCTTTCAGACAAGCTTGTAGACAAGCTTATAAGCCAATAGTGATCTCTGCGAGCATGTCAGCCATGAATCTGAATCAGCTGGTTTCTTGCAAGGGGGACTTCAAACTGGGTCCTGTCCAGGGTTTCCTGCCGCAGTGTCCACAGGCAGAACTCAGCAGCTCCCGGGACTCCCCATGCAATGCCATAGTGAGCACTGTTCAAGCAGCCAAAGGGCCCAGCAAGTCCAGACACACTGGGTAGCAGGTTTTCTTCAGGAATCTCCACATCCTCCATAACAATCATTCCAGTGACAGAGGCTTGCAGCACAAATTTGTCCTTGATCTTTGGAGTGGGGAGACATGCCATGTTACAAGAGGAAGCCCCACACTTTGGCGTCCTCACACACAACCCACACCACATACAGATTGGCCATTGGAGAATTGGTGATCCAGGTCTTGGTGCCTTTTGAGTGTGTAGGTCTTTCTGGAGGGGCTGAATTGGGCCCACATCGCCATGCTGCCAGGGTCACTCCCATGGCTGGGTTCTGTAAGAGCAAAACAGCCCAGCAACTCTCCCTTGGCAAGGTGTGGCAAGTATTTCTGCCTCTGCTTCTCTGTCCCATATGCATGTATAGGGTGCATCACCAAAGATGATCGTACACTCATGACAGAATGGTAACTGCTGTCTACCCTCTTAATTCCCCTTGCCAGAAGTCCGTATGCCACATAGGTGGTTCCTGAACAGCCATAACCTTTGATGTACGGCCCAGGATGATCACCGCTCCCATTTCTGACACAATTTCCCAGTGAAAGACTTTGATTCTATTGGCCATGAGGATCTTGGGCACCAGTTTTTCCCGGCAATAGATGCGAAATGAGTCCTGGATCATTATGTCCTCCTGAGTCAGGAACCTCTCCAACTGTGGGTAGAAACACACTCACTGTTCTGCCAGTTCCAGTGCGTCTTTGCCTCTCTCTCTTCTGAAAACAGGGGCACACGACACTACTCAAACCCTGCCCCTTTTTACTGTAAAACCTAGTGGGATTAGCCGGAGTGCCTTTTGTTTCAATTGCTTCTAAGAGATTTCACAGCTGATCAGCAGATCAACCTGTTTCCCCTCCAGGTGTAGCCAATGAAAATGCTTTGATCCGGCGACTAAAGTGTTTACAGCCTGTAAGGCCTCTTGCCAGTCAAACTGGATTCTTGGGACTTTGGCTTTTTTCCTCAAGGGCGTTGCTTCTTTTTCCTTTTGTGCACCTATGCTGGTGCCCTGTCACATGGGCCTGTCACACAACAGATACACCGCAAAAGCCACCTAGCAGGTAATCTCAGAGCCATCTGGACGAGTGCCTAAGTTTGCACCGTGCACCGTTTTGCAAGCCTGCAAAGTGGCGGAAGGCCAACAAGAAGACCACCTCGTCTGCACCAGTTTCACAACAAACACCTCCATAGGCCAAAGTGCTTTTGCAGCCTTTCCCTTCCTGGCCTTTATCACTGGCCTTTTAAAAATTTTAAAAAAATTAAACCCTGCAGTTTAAATGCAAAGACACATTAAACATCATGTCTAGTTTGGCCCTAAGTGCAATAGCAAATCTGGCTCAGTGACATCTGAAAAAAAGTGATGGGAGAACCATGTTTAACAGGAAAAGAACAGGCGAGAGGGGCAGAATCCTGTTCCTGCCTGCAGTTTATTTTCCTGCAGTCTGTCCTGCAACTGCTCTTCTCCTGAGTCAGTCTAGCCCTGACTTGTTGCCAGAAACCAAGTTCTCAGAGGATGGACCAGGCACTGCACAGGTCAAGGACCTTGAGGAGCAGGCAGGATCTCCTGGAATCAGTGCTGAGTATCTCCTTGAGGGGCCTTCTGGTAGGAAACCTGCTGAAGAGCCCTTTGAGCTGTCAGAATCAGAGGTAGAGCCACTCCTCTTTCTTTGACAATGCCAGCTCCAAAAGGTCCAGGCCCCAAACCAACAGTGTTAATATAGCATGTATCTACAAACTGAGAGTCATCATACAACTTGTGAGTAAGCAACCCCTGGAACTCCTTTACAACCAGCAGCTGGGGTTCGGGTGTGGTCTAGGAGTTTCGAGCCTTCCAGTTGCTGGAAACATCACAGGCATTCAGCAACTGGTAGCAAATTGGCTCATGAGTTAAGGGCCCCTGCCTC
Organism: Rhineura floridana; assembly: GCF_030035675.1. NCBI lineage: Eukaryota > Metazoa > Chordata > Lepidosauria > Squamata > Rhineuridae > Rhineura > Rhineura floridana. The sequence goes on from NC_084481.1 coordinate 26,742,612, forward strand.
GCTGAAGTCCCAGTGATGCTGTCATTGGACTGTTCCCTGCCCTTCTTTCTGGATCATATTTTGGACCTAGATCAGGGCTTTCCCAAAATGTGGTCCATGGACCATCAGTGGTCCATGAGCTTCATTCAGGTGGTCTATGGCATGCCTGTAAAAATACAATTAAAAACCATACAGCATCTTAATTGCTGTAACAGTCTGAAAAATCATGAAGCGATCTGCCAAGACAGCAATTTTCAAGTGGTCTGTGGGGAAAATGGTTTGGGAACCACTGGCTGAGATTGATCCTCTCTGCTAGACCCTGGCTTCTTGGGACCCTAGTCCTTGAGGGCACCTCCTGGAGCATGACCCCCTGGAGTATGCTGAGATGGGGAAAAGCACTGGGGGAGAGGGACTGCAGGGGAGGGCCCAGCATTCCTCACTTGTTGCCCCCATGGCCGTGAAAATCAGGCCCCAATTTCCTACTCTCTACAAGATATGGGAAGGTTTGTTTTTAAAGTAAGTGTGTGTTTACTTTAGCTTTAGCTACTTTAGCTTTTGGGCAGGTCTAAATCCTGAATCTTCCAAATTTTCCAGTGTGAAAATCACTCTCATCCCCATCAGCAGTTTTTCCATGCAATGCTCTGAAAGGGGGGTGGGTGGGAATGTTTGTAGTGCTGCATCATCCCCTGCAGTTTGCTCACTCTTTGCCAAGAGTGGGGGAGGATTGCCTCCTTCCAGCTCCTTCCAAACAGGAATCTGTAGTTTGTTGTGATCCACAAGCAGAAACTTCCCATCTCCCCCCCCCCAGTCGTGCTCAAAGGAGGGTGGAAAGGGAGGAAAGAGTTCACAACCCAAGAATTGCATCTGCTCATTTTTATAACAGTAAACCATGGTTGGGGAAAGATCACAACTCAGTGGTAGAACTTTGCATGTAGAAGGCAGATGGAATCACAAGCATCTCTAACAAAAGGCTCTAGTAACAACTGATAGGAAAGACTTACCTGTGCCTGAGACTATGGAAAGCTGCTACTGGAGATGGGCAAATTTGGGGAAGGGCCATGGCTCAATTGTAGAGCATCTACAGTAGGGCCCCGCTTTGCTGCGCTCCGCTTTGCAGCGTTCCACCGATACAGCGGTTGTCAATTGCAGAAAGACCCTGCTCCTATGGTGCTTGTTCCACTTTTATGGCATTTTTCGGGCGTCGGGCACCATTTTAGACAATGTTAGTCAATGCATTCCGCTTTACGGTGGATTTCGCTTTACAGCGGTGGTCCGGAACAGAACCTGCCGTATGAGCGGGGCCCTACTGTACTTTGCATGCAAAAGGTCCCAGTTTCAATCCCTGGCATCTCCAGGTAGGTCTGGGAGAGAATCCTACCTGAAAACCTAGAGAGCTGCTGCCAATCAGTGTAGACAATACTAAGCTAGATGGACTAGTGGTCTGCCTCAGTATAAGGTGGCTACCTATGCTCTTCCTTTGTTCCTGTGTCAATTTTGGTTTCTCTCAGTTTCTCATTTTTCCAGTCTTCAATTCATTTCTGCAGATCTCCGCATCCATTTGTGGCTTTTTCCCTCAAGTCCTCATGGAAATTTGCCAGCATTTTAGTGCAAATGTCTCCTAATATACACATTTTTGTATGCAATGTTGCCTAATACACACATCTGTGTAAATAAATTGTCTCTTAATCCATTCTTGTATGTTATTTTCACAAATATTTTCACTTTAGTATACAGGCATACCCCACTTTAACGTTCGCAATGGGACCAGAGAGTATACTTTAAGCGAAAATAAACTTTAAGTGAAGCAATTGTCTTCACTTGTACTGCATGCAATCACCACTAGATGGCAGCGGCGTCACGCCAATAAAGTGTACGTTATTGTGAAGCGCACGAACGTTAAGTGGGGTATGGGGACGTATGGAGCATGTACGTTATAGCGAGGCGATGTTAAGTGAAGTGACGTTAAGCAGGGTATGCCTGTATATGTTTTTGTACACATTACTTGGCTGGAAACTGCACTGAAAAATTTGAGAAGTGTGAATTTTGAAGGATGGCTGTGTTTCAATTTGCATGTTGTGGAAAGTGTGAATTAGGTAGGTTCACTTTGAAGTGCAAACTGAATCAAATTTCTCCCCCATCACTAGCTGCTATCGCTTAGATTAGACAATACTGGTCTAGAGTAATTTGGTATAAGGCAACTTCCTATGCAGTTTATTTTGTTTATTATTTATTAAATTTATATCCCGCCCTTCCTCCCAGAAGGAGCCCATGACAGGATAGGTCCTGGTGTCATTTGGAGACAGCTCTTTGGGATGTTCCTCCTGCTCAGGGCCAGCCCTACCATTAGGCAGAGTGTGGCAGGCTGGGAATAGCAGCCAGGAGTTGGAGGATAGAGCTGGGTGCATCACACACAGCCTGTCCAGTGCCCCATAAGCCTGTTGAAGTGTGTGCGTTGTTGCGTGAAACAGCATACGTTACATTGGAGTTAAGTTGAGCAAGAAACATCACAGAGGCATTAGATCAGGTTAAGAGTCTTTACTACAAGACATTATGGCTTAAGGCTTTCAGATTACATGTAGAGTTGCTCCCCCCCCCTAGGAGAGAAGTTCTCAGTTCAAAGACATGACACAGAAGACTCTGCTCAACACAGATAACTGCTAGAACTCTCCCAGTCTATCTTGATGCTACCATGGCAACGGCCTTGACTGTCCGTTCCCAGACTGGGCAAAGACATAACTCCTTCTAGCTACAGATTTCCAGACTTGCAGACTTGATGGAAAATAAACTCAGTGACAGTACAGTTCAATGGTCAACAATTTCTCCTTTTCCCATCATGTCTGTAATTCATGACAACAATAACAATAATACATTTCTACAATACATCTTGCAATACAGTTTACATTTCAGTACAGTTCAGAACATCTCTGTACATTTAGCTAACACTTTATTCAATCAAACTTTGGCTAAACACAAGTCAAATATAACGTATCAGGATCCATTTCAACTTGTTTATGCATACCTGGGCTGGTAATTACCCCCACAGTAAATTTTTCAGGCGGTTTCCCTATGTTTGATCTTGTAGAACGTCTTAAAGGCACTAGGGCTTCTGCCCTCTCTGCCCCCCCATTTGTGCTTGTGCTTGGCACAGCGTGCCCAGGATCCTCCATTTCCTCAGCCTTACGTTTCTTCGATCTTCGTTTCCCACAAATGAGCTCATTTAACGCATCTCTGAGAGGAATTTGTGTGCCTTCCACTTTTATGTCAAGTTCTGGTTTGAATGTTTGCGCTTGTGTGTCATCTAACCCTGTAAGAATGACTGTTTCCCTTTGATCCCAAGGCTTTTCTGAGACTTTAATGCTTCTGCTCAGAACTAATTGCTGTGTTTCTGGCAACCAAATTCTGAAATATGCATTCTGAAATCCCAAAACAAACCCTTGAAGTGCTCTGGGTGCAAGTTTGCCTCTTCTTTTTCCCTGTGAAATGTGGACCCAGCAACATGCACCGAATTTTTGAATGTGTTGTATTTTCGGCTTTCTGCCAGTGATTTTCTCATAAGGAGACATTCCAAGTGCACTGTGTAATACCCTGTTGTGAATATAATTCGCATAATGAATTGCTTCTCCCCAGGAGTTCCCTAAATTGCAATCCATTAGCATGGCTCTCATTGCTTCCTGAAGCACCCTGTTTTTTCTCTCTGCTGTTCCGTTGGAAAACGGGCTGTAAGGAGCAGTGAAATTCTGGTTTATTCCCTTACTCTCGAGGAAGTCACTCAATGCCTTGCTCGTGAATTCCCCTCCCTGGTCTGAGTGTATCGCTTTCACAGTGATGCCATGTTGAGTTTCAATTCTCTTAATGAACAGCTTCAGCTTCTGTTCAGCTTCACTTTTATGCTTGAGCAAATAAAGATTCGTGTATCTAGAGAAATCATCTACCAGTACCATAAAGAATTTCGCACCTCCGCGTGAAGCATTTATTGGCCCTGATAAATCCACATGAACTAGCTGGTAGGAAGCTGTTGTGGTTCTCTCAGCCTCCCGGTTAATTGGCGCAATTGTCATTTTCGCTTTATGACATGCATCACAATCCAACATTAACTGTCCACAATTTCTCAAACGCATGTTTTCACTATGCATTGGGGTTTTCTTTATCGTGTCAAAGTTTGCATGCCCCAGCCTTTCATGCCATTCATGGACGCAGCCTTGATGTGTGTGTGCCTCAGCGTTTAACACAGCACACCCTGCTTGACTGCCTTTTATTACAAACTGTGAATCATTAAGGCTTCCCTGCAAGCACACTTCATCCCCCCTCATTACATAACATTTGTCTTTGTGAAACAATACTGAAAAATCACAACTCACCAGTTTTCTGACTGACAAAATATTATGAGACAGTTCTGGTACAAATAAACATTCTGACAGTATTCCAAGTTTATCAAATCTCACCAGACCTCGAGCCTCCACTCTCTTCTGCGATCCATCCGCAAGTAAAACAAAGTCCTGCACGTCTTCTGAAGTGTAAAACAAACTCCTGTCTTTGATTAATATATGGCTTGCACCGCTGTCAAGAAACCAGTTAACAGGTGCTAAAGTTTGTGGCTTCTGTTTACAAACAAAGTTCACACTTCCCTGCTTCAAGCCTCCTCCCCTGGAGTTGCGCTTGACTGCACAGTCTCTTTGAAGATGCCCACGAGACCCACAGAAATAACATGATTTCAGCCGCTGCTGCTCCAGCTTGTTTTCCTGTCTGCAGCTGCTTTCTTCTTTCAGCTTGGCTCTTTGCTTTTCCTCAGCACTTTTCGCCTCTTGTCTCCGCTGCCATTCCTGGGACAGTTTTTCCTCAATAAACGCAACGTTCAGACCTCCGTCAGGCATGGCTTCGAAAGCCATGACCATATTATTCCAAGTCCCATCGAGTGAAGCCAGGATCAGATAGGTCTTCTGAAGTTCAGAGTGTTCCATGCCTCGATCCTGCAACTCAGCAAATAGGCGTCTGAATTCAGTGAGATGCTCACTCATTTCACACTCACCCGTGAAGCGCATCTGGTACAGCTTCCTTGCCAAACACAATTTAGATCCCGCAGTCTGTTGCACATGTAGGGCCTCCAACACGTCCCACATCTGTTTGGCATTTGTAACATCTCTCACGTGTAACAGTTGAGAGTCTGATAGAGCCAGAAGTATAAAAGCTTGCGCCTTCTGATCTCTACGCGTCCAGGCCGCGGTCAGTACCGCTGGAGGGGGTCCATCTATAATGTCCCATAAATCCTCTTTTATCAGCAAAGCCCGCATCCTCGGCTTCCAGCTGGCATAATTCTTTTCCGTCAATCTTTCCATTGGCAAGCCTCCCCCAGACAGGTTTACAGCCATGTTGCTCACCTCTGTCTGGTACAATTGATCAAGCTGCCCTCTGGAACTCCGTCTGCCGTTCAGACCAGCAACTTACTCTTGTGTAATGCGCTGTGGATCTGGGCCTATAACCCTGTTGAAGTGTGTGCGTTGTTGCGTGAAACAGCATACGTTACATTGGAGTTAAGTTGAGCAAGAAACATCACAGAGGCATTAGATCAGGTTAAGAGTCTTTACTACAAGACATTATGGCTCAAGGCTTTCAGATTACATGTAGAGTTGCTCCCCCCCCTAGGAGAGAAGTTCTCAGTTCAAAGACATGACACAGGAGACTCTGCTCAACACAGATAACTGCTAGAACTCTCCCAGTCTATCTTGATGCTACCATGGCAACGGCCTTGACTGTCCGTTCCCAGACTGGGCAAAGACATAACTCCTTCTAGCTACAGATTTCCAGACTTGCAGACTTGATGGAAAATAAACTCAGTGACAGTACAGTTCAATGGTCAACAAAGCCAACCTGCTTCCCTCAGATGTGGTGGAGAACATTCTCCTGCTATCTGTGTTGATGCAGTTTTCAAGTGGCAGCCTGGGTGGCTTCTGTACATGAAAATAGAGGGGCGCCATCTTATCCTTAAATCTCAGACAGCAAAATGACTTGGACAGCGCTGTTCTTGTTCTTTGCTCTTCATGCAATTTGGCTGGGATCTGGGGGTTTATCAGTGAAGGCAGATGCATGGAAAATAAGGTCCATAATTCAGGAACTCGGCCCATAATAAGTGGAGTTTTCTATATATTTTTGTGAAGACGGAACTGTGTGCATCATATATTATTATTCATTCTGTGTAAGATGCTCTATGCCTGAGCAAACTTCTATTAGTCTATTTCAGTTTGGAAATATGTGTCCAGTGCTGAAGAGGGGAAACTTCTGCAGGCACCAAAGGTAGCAGCAAGTATGTTTGTTTTTAATTTAAATGAGTATATTGTTTTGTTGCAATATAATGTGTAGTGTTGCTGATTGGTTTGTCATCACAGCTCTGAGAACTGAAGTTGCACAATAAAGGGGTTATGATTACTTTTTCCTCATCTCCGCATTTCATTGTTAAAATGAACATGAGGCCATAAGAAGATCCCTGCTGGATCCGGCCAGTGGCCCATATAATCCAATGTCCTGTTGTCATTGTGGCCAACCAGATGGGAAGCCCGCGAGCAGGACCGGAGCACAACAGATACTCTAGATACTCTTAATAATAGTGCAGCCGTGATAAGTCCCCGTCTCATATTTCATTTGCCCCAACAATGTGAGCGAATGCCTGGGCCAGCCATAATTTACAGGGCAAATGATGGTCATTCTAATCTGAATCTGGATTTTAAAAAATGAATGTGATGTTCTAGGTCTTGGTAACTGATCTGGATGAAATCACTGGTGCCTTTACAGTGCTCGCCTACTCAGCTTTCCTTGGTTATTTAAGCGTAAAGCAGGCATGTGTTCTACACCTGTTTTCCCTGCACCAAGGATGGAGAACCTGTGGCCCTCCAGGTAGTGTTAGACTCCATCATCCCTGACCATGGACCATGTTGACTGGGGCTGTTGGGAGTTGGAGCCCACAGCTTCATTGTCTCTGACCTGGCAATTGCACATTGGTCTAAAGATCTATAGCCATGGAGCCCAAGTGTCATTGCTGTCTTTGCCCAGTGACCTATTTGCAAACATGAAGTCAGGTGCACAAAGATCAAGCAGTGGGTGGGTAGGTGGGTGGGGAGAGAGAGAGAGAAAGAGAGAGTGCCTTTGGAAAGGTGGAGAGCAAAGCAGCATATCCTTGATCTACCACCACCACCTTTTATGGTATACAAACATTTACTCTTGGGGTCGATTCAAAGTCACCCAGAGCAGGATATTTTAGGGCCCGTCCATATGACTGTATAATCTGCAATGTTATAACTTTGTGTCCTCATTAGTTCATCATCGTCCATAAGACGTTGCAAGTTAATATGGATTTTTGCATTCACAAATCCACATTAGAAATATCACCGAAAAACCAATGTGCTTTCCTAAACTGATAATCAGTCGCATTAACGCCCATGGGCTCGGATGCAATGTCGTGGACTTTCCTGCAATAGGTGGTCCATGGGTGTTTCCCCATCATATGCCAAGCCTCTTGTCTCCTTCCCACCCAATAGCACATCCATAAACCTGCGTATGCGTGGGAATTTTAAAAAGATACACATTTCTGCGCTCTTCTGAAAGTGCGCACAAAAAGCAAACGTGATGGACCAATCACTGAAAAGAGGTGGACTTAGGGGAGCGGTCAATGCTAAAGCAAAAACAAGAAAGGCCGACACGTATGGATGCTTGATAATCGTGTTTTCACAATAATCCGACCACAAACAGGACATGAATGGATCTCAAGGTCACCAACCGAATATGGAAAACGTGGATTTTGCGGTTAGGTATGGATGGGTCCATAGACAGAAACCTGTGTAAAAAAGAGTGGTCAACTGAATAGTTTTGATAGTAGCATCAAACTGGCAACCTTTATGGGGTAATGAGGGAGTCCAGAAACATTGGACGGAAATGACAGTAGGTCTGAAAGCCACACATTGATTTGAACCAGCCATCCAAGGCTTCTTTATAATATATTGGCTCTTACATCAGATAGCTGCAGCTTCTTTTCACACCAAAAGGATAGCCAAGGATAGGACGGTCAAGGCAGCGATGGGAGAAAAATCCATTCACTTCACAGTTTAATGCAAACTTACCTAATCTGTACTTTCTGACCCCATATGTGAACCAAAACACAGCTTTCCATTGAAATTCACACTTCTCCAAATTTGGCAATGCAGTTCTCCAACCAAAACCTGTGTACAAAAATATATAGTGGGGGAAATGTGTAGACAAATGTGTATATTCATGAAAATGACACACAAAAATGCATTATATTAAGAGAAATTGCTTGCAAAAATACACTTAAGGAGAAACACACCAAAAAAAATGTATGTGAGTTTGCATGTGAACTTAAAAACAAAATGTTTACAAAGTGAGGCAGAAATGGAGTGAACCAAACTTATGATTGAAAAAATAAGGAACTAGGTAAAACCCAAATTGATGGATTTCTCCAACTGTATGTCAAAGGAAGGCAATGTGGTCACATCTCTGCAATGAGATGGCCCTTTAATGGTAACCTCTTCGCACTCAATTTCCAAGTCTCACATTTTTGGAAAAAGTGAAAGTTTTATTGTCTTGGCTGGATGTGTTTAGTTGAGAATCCTTAATTAAGAGCTGTGTCATAGCCAGTGAGCTCTTGAAAAGAACAGTCTGTTTAAAGTTTAAAGTATGCCAGCACACACACACACAGACTATTTTTAATTTATTTTGCAGTATTATTGAAAGAGAACCACAAAGCAATAAAATGTGCTGCAGTCTTGTATAGAACCAGGCAACAGTACGTAATAAAAAGCCTGTTCCTATTCAGTTTTGTGGTGCTAAGTAGATAGCATTAACCAGGGCTTATAAATAAAAAGTAAGTACTGTCGAAGTCGTTTTAGGAAGCCTGTGCTCGGATGATCAAAACCTGGATGAGGCCTTGGAGTTGACCTTTGCTTGCTGTTATTTTTCTCCCAGTGTAGCTTATGTGTGACCTTTTCTGGTGGTAGCCGAAGTCATTAAGTGCTTATGCAAATGAGACAAGAGAAACCGTGGAAGAAGGGAGGGGAGAGAAGACAATCACTTCTGCAGTCAAACAAAACAAAATAAAATAAACCACAACAAATGCAGAAGGTCCCAGCTTCCCCTATGACTGTTTTGCTCTGGTCAGGTGTCTTTAACTTTTTATCACCCAGACAGAAAACAAAAAGCGATTTAGAAATGAAAACAGAACCCCCTAACCAGTGATGCTTTCAAAATGGCTTTCCAGCACATCTGATCAGTCATAAAAGAAGCGTAATTGTTTTGTATCCATCTCTGGCTTTAAAATGCAACTGGGCATGGTATAACATGGTGAGGAGCTGGGAGGGGGTGGTGGTGGATTTTACTGCAGTGAATGGAATAGCCAGGCAGAGGTGAAGAGCACCAAACGGATAATGTGACCTGAATTAGAGCCTATTGATAGTGTTTTCTGCATGTTTTACGTTTTAAAATCATAATAAAAAAGGACCTTTGTGTATATTAGCCTCTAAAAATGATTAGTGTTCACAGGGTACTGAGTCTGGCAGCAACAAAATACACAAGATGGAGCATCTACAAGCCACTGTAAGGAATTAAATGTGTTTTTTATTAAATGCATCCCTATTATGGGTTTTCAAGTTTTATTTGCGCTATTACCTACTTGCTTTCTCAACCCAAACGAAATGTGTTGTGAGGTCAGGTGGGATTCCACTGAGTTAATTGGACCATATATAGGCTGGACTGATACATTACTATATGAAAGATGCAAAGTTTTATGCACCCTCTAGTCCAGAGTGCATCTGCTGTGAAAATATCTCGTAAGTCTAATGGGTGACGGTAGGGCAAGAAACCGTAATGGCCACAATCCAGTCCAGAGTCAAGAGCCACTTAAGTCTATTGATTTCAAGCGCACTTAACTCTATTCTATGTTGTTGCCAACATACGTTTGTTTGTATTTAAATCCCCATATAAAACCATAATGTATAATCTTTTTTTAAAAATCTGAAACAATAGATAACATAAAACCACAATGCATAATATCAAAACAATTCAATAGATTATGGTCATCATCCACTGGGAATTTCTTGTATGCAAACCACATTAAAATAAAGGGGAATTGCAGCCAGATTCAGTGTCAGCCAGTATGGTATAGTGGTTAAGATCTGGGAGACCAGAGTACAAATCCCCACTCATTGGCTGACATTGGGCCAGTAACTATCCTTCGGCTTAACCTAGTTCACAGGGTTGCTGTCAGGATACAACGGGGAGGGTAGAAGTGTGTTTGCCACCTTGTGCTCCTCATTGGAAAGGTGGAATATAAATGTAAGCATTTCTGGGAGGAAGGGTGGGATATAAATTTAATAACCAAACAAACAAAATCCATGTGCTTGCTCAACTCCCATTCATTTAGTTGAATGTTTCACATAAGAGGAGCCCTGCTTGATCAGACCAAAGGGCCATTTTAGGCATGCATTCTGTTTTCAACATTGGCTAACCAGATGGCTCTGGGAAACCCACCATCAGGGCATAAGCAACCCTCGCCTAAAGTTGGCCCCCAGCAATGCTTGTAGAGACCTTTCCTTTACCTATCCACAGGACATGGATATTCCATTTAGCTAATGTCCTAGTGGAATGTGCCCTTTTGGGTCCAAGGAAGCAGATTATTAGGCTCTCTTAATCCCATTTAGAAGAGCTGGCCCTATAATAAGCCAAAGTGAGGCAGCCACTTCAGGCTTGAGATGGTTCCCAACCTTTAAAAAAAAGTTTCTGCCTTCCTTCCCTCATTCTGTCGCAACTGCACATAGTTACAGATTTTGCCCTTCCGGTCCTCAGTAGTAGAAACTATTGTTGTCCTACCTTTTGCCTCTCTCTCGCAGATGGTAAGATTTTGGGTTTCTTTTTTCCTTTTTGAAATTAAATTCCTGGCAAATTTTGCATAGATTCCTTATAGTTGGCACCCTCTTGTCCTTCAGCGTAGGCAGAAAAAAATATCTTGGGCTGATCCTGATCAATGCAACATAGTTAAATGCTTAATAATGCAGCCACACAGACATTTAGCGGAGAAATAAGCCCCACTGAACACATGAGGACTGGCTTCTAAGGAAGTATTTGTTTTAATGGGACTTAGATGCAGCCAACATTTTCCTGGATTTAGGGTGGTCATGTGTCATACTATAAAGACAACAGTCCTCCGTTGAAGACGTCCTCCAGGGTTACCCAGCCCAAATCTGGTTTAAAGTTAAAGAACTCTTAAAAAAAATTACTTAGGTCAGTGGTTCCCAATTTTTTCCCCCACAGAACATTGAAAACTGAGAAAGGTGTAACACTTAATGATTTTTCTGCCTGTTGTAGCAATTGTAATGTGCTGCGCTAAATGCTATGATTTTTAATTGTATTTTTATGACTTCTTTTATTTCCTATATATTGTATTTACTGTATTCCACAGAATTCAAATTGTAATACCATAAAATACAATATACGAAACTAAGGAAGCAATAAAAATATAAATGAAAATCACTGTGGATATTTAATGCAGTGGCTGTGCTGCCCCCCGCCTTCAGTCACAACTCTACAGATATGCCACGTACCCCCGAATGAAGCTTATGGACCACTGGTGGTCCATGGACCACAGTTTGGAAACCCATGGCTTAGGTTAAAAGTAAGCATCCATTGAGAAAGAGAGTATTCCAGAAGTCTAGGGGAAACCTCATGGAGGAGACCCAACTACGTCCTTGCCTCCCTTTCCTCCAATTCTCATCACAGTTCCTTCTTAGCATTTCAAGAAGAAAAGACAGAACTGCCAAATTAAAAGAGGATTAGCAAACTATAACTTGGGGGTTCCTTTTTGCAAAGTGTGGACATGTGGCTTGCCTGCAGTTGTTCCAAATGAGATGTCTCGACACAGAGAGCCGTGAGTGTGTTGCAAATGCCTGAGAATAAAGTTTTCTTTTATTCACTGAACACAGTCATTGTTCTTCACTACGGTGATGCGAGGAAGTCCGAGGAGCTTATCTTTCTAGTGAAGTACTGAAGTTAAGCTGTAGGTGGCAGTAACCACAAATGGGTGTTTCAGTCATTCTTCAAGTCCGCTAACAGGAAGTGTGCCTTTGCTCATGATACCAGTTGAAGGAGGTTGAACTAGATTGCTGTTTAATACTGGTTGCTTTTCAGTTAATAAATAAGGTTGGTCAGGCCTGTATGTCCTTCATATTTTAAAAAGAGTTTTGCAGCAAGCTAATCCAAATTCCACATTTTTAAAGAAAATGTTAAGTTTGTAATCCATATATATTATACAAAGCAAGCATTTCTTGGCATAATAGATTTTGCAAATTGTGTTTTTTTGCATAGTTTACTCTCCTTTTGCTAGTTTTGAGAAGCAAGACAGGGGTATTGAAATGCTACCCTCCAAGCACCAGAAATCTTATTCAATCATGTATTTTGATTCTAGGATTTCAACAGGGATGGGATCTGTTGGCCAGTGCTGGTTGAAAAGCATTCTGTCGACCTAACAGGATGGTATCGATTCGAGTTTCTTCTTTGTCTGCAAGTCACTGCTTTTACTGATCTGTTTTTTCCCTCGGACACAGGTTTTTTCTTTAAAAAAAATCTGTTTCTAAAAACAGCTGTGGAAAATCACTACATAAAAATCTGATCTGTTGTGAAAGCAACTAAGTGAATTAATGGAAAATCCAAATTGGGTGGAACTCTAGCACATCACTACTGCCCACACAGTTTTAAAGTATATCCCCTCAGCCACAAGGACTAGAAACTTTAAAAAGAGAGAGAGAGAACTGACAGCAGTATCATCAGTGTCATCTGGAGTAGGTTGTGATGACTTATTTGCAGTAATGGTCAGTGAGATGGCATGAGTGGGGCACCATTGCTCTCTTGGCTTCTGAACATGGCAGGTCACTGCCACGGACAGAGAGGGGGAGGGGTGGGTCATGGGGAGCTCAGCAGAGGGCAGTGCATTGTGACGGAGACAATCTGACACTCCTGCCACCCCACACGGTGCTAAGCTCACAGCACATGCTATTGCTACTGCTTCTTTGGAGAGATTCTTCAAAGATTCTCTGAAAGCTAGATTCTTCACCCAGATCCAGACTCTGCGCTTTTCGTGCTCCTGCAAAATCACTGAATATGATTTCTAAGTCTGCTATAGTCTGAATCTGCTAGAACCAGTTAGCTGAGTGAGTCTGCAATTTAGCTGTGATGGGTAATAATCCTCTGCATTAAAGCTTGCGTGTTGTGGTGCCTTAGTTTTAGAGTGGTTGACAGTCAGGTCATGTTTTTCAAAGAAATCTCAATGAGACATTTGCAAATCTCCATGCGTTAGGCGTTCTTCTGGTGTACTATCTGTAGCATGTGTGTGTGTGTGTGTGTGTGTGTGTGTGTGTGTGTGTGTGTGTGTTATGTGCCTTCAAGTCGATTACGACTTATGGCGACCCTATTAATCAGCGACCTCCAATAGCATCTGTCATGAACCACCCTGTTCAGATCTTGTAAGTTCAGGTCATAGAATCATAGAATAGTAGAGTTGGAAGGGGCCTATAAGGCCATCGAGTCTAATCCCCCTGTTCAATGCAGGAATCCAAACCAAAGGTCTGTGGCTTCCTTTATGGAATCAATCCATCTCTTGTGTGGCCTTCCTCTTTTTCTACTCCCTTCTGTTTTTCCCAGCATTATTGTCTTTTCTAGTGAATCACATCTTCTCATTGTGTGTCCAAAGCATGATAACCTCAGTTTCATCATTTTGGCTTCTAGTGATAGTTCTGGTTTAATTTGTTCTAACACCCAATTATTTGTCTTTTTTGTGGTCCATGGTATGTACAAAGCTCTCCTCCAACACCACATTTCAGACGAGTTGATTTTTCTCTTACTCGCTTTTTTCACTGTCCAGCTTTCACATCCATACATAGAGATCAGTCTCTAGCATAATACCTTTTAAAAAAAATCAGTAATGTGAAAAAGGCATCTGGGGTCACTTCTGGGCCAAACAGCATGGTATAAATAGAAGTGCAATGAAATACAGCATTATACTCTGCCAGCAGTTAGCTCAGTTGGGTTTGAAGGTGGAGATAGCTTTGCTCTTCTGGGCTTGGCCATGTTTCCTTTTGCATTTGGAATCTAACAGAAGAAGACCAGCCCTACTGACTTCTTTGTAAATTCCTCCATTTAGTTTATTAAATGCTATTCACGGTGCCTGGAGGTGTGTGCCATGTGGTACTATCAAATAAAAGTGGGAATTATTACAGTTATCATTACTAACAGCCATTTTCATAGTCATACACCCAGCATCCAGATGGCTTTCCCTCTTCCATTCTCTGCAATGCCAACACTGAACTACTCTGGAAAACACATTATTTTGGCTATTTCTTTATCCCATATGCAGGCAGAAGATTTAGCTTTATTTTATGTTTTACAGAGAATGGAAAAGAAAAGAAAAATCTCACCATTCAATTAAAATGAATAAAGTATTTCACAGAAAGACAACAAAGCTTTAATTAAGGAGACAGTAATGAATCATTGTCTGTAACTGCAACTCGGTAAAATATTAAATCTTTGAACTTCTCTGTAGCAAATTGGAAGCATGAAGACATTGTTCAAAATGCTAATGCTACAATAAGTGAAGATGTTTGACAGGGAGGCGACTTAGCAACAAGGCACTGGCACTCTCAAGCACACAAGTTCCATTCAAACCGATAGGACTAAGGCCCCATCTACGCTGTAAATTTAAAAGCAGTATCGTACCACTTTAAACAGCCATGGCTTCCCTCAAAAAATCCTGGTTTGTGAAGGTTGCTGAGAGTTGTTAGGAGACCCTTATTCCCCTCACAGAGCTACTGTTCGCAGAGTGGCTTAACAAACTATCCCTCTTCCCAGGGAACTCTGGGAATGGTAGCTCTGTGAGGGGGAATAAGGGTCTCCTCACAACTCTTAGCACCCTTCACAAACTGCAGTTCCCAGGATGCTTTAGAGGAAGCCATGCTATTGAAAGTGGTATAAGAGTATTTTAAATGTATAGAGCAGAGGGGGCCTTAGGTTTGTAGCCAATATAAGGCATACTCAGAATAGACCCATTGAAATTAATGGACGTGACTAACTTTAAGAGGAGAGGTGCTTTATGCAGTGGATGTGTATTTAGACGGGTAGTGAAGGTTTAGGAAAAGTGTATGTAGGAAGAGAAACTTTAATATGTTGAAGATCATTTATGTGTAACCACATGCATGGCAACTGAATTCAAAGTGTGAATGGAATGTACTGCCTTCGATTCCGACTTATGGTGATCCTATGAATAGGGTTTTCATGGTAATCGGTATTCAGCCTCTCTGAGGCTGAGAGGCAGTAACTGGCCCAAGGTCATCCAGTGAGTTTCATGGCTGTGTGGGGATTTGAACCCTGGTCTCCCAGGTCATAGTCTAACACCTTAACTACTATACCACACTGGCTGTCATGAATTCAAAGTAATCTTGTTTATTCCTAGTGTTATTTAATAAATCTGTTTGGTTAAACAACATGCCTGATCCTTGGCTGGGTTCATACAGAGGAGAAGGGCGGGCAGAGCAAAAACCAAAGCTGGAACCAGTATCTATGGTGGCAGCGGTGAATGGTTAGTGTATCAGCAGCAGGTATCCAAAGGCAACCCAGGGCTGTAGTCTTTAAAAACAGAAAGATACAGGGGAGTTGTGGCCTGAAAGTGTGCCTAGACACTTAATAGCAATCTGTAAAAGGAGGAGACTAAGGCAAAGTCTCAGGGCAGCATTGCTTTACAGTGTGTCAGGTAGTGATGCCTAGTGGTGGGATCGTGAGAGATCTGTGCCGGGGCCAGCACAAGAGAGGAGGTCTGACGGGGTCATAGGTGTTATTTGCCAGAGCTGCTGTGCTTGCCCTTCGTTTCCTTGTTCACACACACACACACATGCTTTGCCACAGCTAGATCATTGCATCCAGCACCTGAGCATTAGTAGTCCCCTTTCAAGGCTGGACTGTACAACTGCACTGAATAAATGGGTCACCTTGTCAACTTTGAGAGTGCCAAATTCAGGGCCAGGCCACCTCCTCCATCCATCCAACAGGGCTGTCAAAGCGGGCCATGCCAACCATCTGTTGACTGGATATACACACGCACACACAAATCTGCATTTATAGGCCACTGCTGTGTGGGAGGATGTTTTGAATGGAGCCAAAGGCTTTTATTGTATGAAACACTTCAACAGATATCATAATCAGTGATAAATTGCAGGTGCATTTAATGCACATTTTGAAATACTCTAAAATAATTAGGCAAGGTAGATTTAAGCCAGTGCGACTCGTGGAATAACCACTAACAGTAAAACCATTAACAAGTAGAAAAAGAAGAGGTTTGTGGTGCCCCCTTTCTCAAGCTTAGGCTTCCTTCAATTGTGCAACCCTCCACATTTTGTTAATAGTCCTTTCCATGGTCAAAAGAAACTCAAAGATGCTTATATGACTGGAATGTGATCATAGATATTTGTGCAATTTTTAAACGGGGGTAAGGGTAACCTGACTTCCCTAGAAAAGTTCAGTATGTATAGATAGAGGCATCCCATGTATGTTCTCATTAAGAAAGGAATGTACTCCGCTGATACAGAAGAACTTTTGCATGTACAGTTGCATCCACATTGTGATTCTCACTTGGTCTCCATTGCACTGGCTTGGGGCATCTTTTTATGTCCCTAACTGTTGTGTGCAATTTCTAGGGATAGGGGAGAAATTCAAATCAGTTCTCATTCAAAGGCAAACCGATCAAATCCACCTTTTCCAAAACAATATGCAAACTGAAACAGCCATCCTTTGAAATTTGCACTTCTCCGAATTTTGCAATGCAGTTCTCCAGTCAAGCAGTGTATACAAAAATGCATAAACTATGGTAAATGTGCACATAAATGAATATATTAGTGAAAATAATATACAAAAATGCATTGGGGAAAATTGCTTTGTAAGAAGGTGTGTACAGGGGAAGCTTGTTATAACCCTGTTCCCTGTGCCATGGATTCGGATATACCACTGGTATGATGATGTCCCTCTGTATAATAATACAGTACTGCGGTTTTCATTATAACACGGAACCCCTATAATGCAGGTGCATCCTTTGTCCCCAAACCGCAAAGTGATGATCAGCTTCTACTGTATTAGGCAAAATTGCATGTAAACAAATGTATATTAGGAGAATTTCACACAAAAATGCTGACAAATTTTAATGAGGTCTTTTTTGGGGGGGGAATGCAAACTGATGTAGAAATCAGAGAACTGAACTTCACATTGAAAAAAATGAGAAACAGAGAGAAACCAAAATTAACATATATTTGCCCATCCCTATGCGCAACTAGTTGTCTGACACTATAATTAGACCATAATCTGATGTACTTCTCAGAGAGAACTCCCTGCAGTGTCAGGCAATCAAACAGAAATGTCATTCAAGCAATGCAAACCACATGAAACACATAAGTGAAGTAATTCTGCAATGCCTGAGACTGCCCTAAGAGACAGAAATGGCCATGAGCCTCAGTCACTGCACTGTGCCCTGGTACAAAAGAAACCATCTATATCATTTATTTATTTATTATTTGATTTATGTCCCACCCTTCCTCCAGTAGGAGCCCAGGGGGGTAAACAAAAGCACTAAAAACAATTTAAAACATCATAAAAACAGACTTTAAAAAACATTAAAACAAAACATCTTTAAAAACATTTTTTTAAAAAAAGCTTTCAAGACATCTTTTTTTAAAACAGGTTAAAAATATTGTTTAAAAAAATGTTTAAAAACATATTAAAAAGCAATTCCAACATAGACGCAGACTGGAATAAGGTCTCAATTTACAAGGCTTGTTGAAAGAGGAAGGTCTTCAATATGCACCAAAAAGATAATAGGGATGGTGCCTGTCTAATATTTAAGGGGAGGGAATTCCACAGGGTAGGTGCCGTCACGCTAAAGGTCTGTTTCCTATATTGTACAGAATGGACCTACTGATAAAATGGTATCTGCAGGAGGCCCTCACCTGCAGAGCGCAGTGATCGACTGGGTATATAAGGGATCAGATGGTCTTGCAGGTATCCTGATCCCAAGCTGTATAGGGCTTTGTACACCAGAACTAGAACCTTGAACTTGGCCTGGTAGCAAATAGGTAGCCAGTGCAATTATTTCAGCAGTAGGGTGACATGTTGGCAATACCCTGCCCCAGTGAGCAGTCTCACTGCCACATTTTGCACCAGCTGCAGCTTCCAGCCCAACCTCAAGGGCAGTCCCACATAGAGCACATTACAGTAATCCAGCCTAGAGGTTACCAGTGTGTGGACCACAGTGGTCAGGCTATCCCGGTCCAGAAATGGCCACAGTTGTCTCACCAGCCAAAGCTGGTAAAAGGCACTCCTAGCCACTGAGGTCACCTGGGTCTCTAGCAACCAAGGTGGATCCAGGAGCACTCCCAGACTACAGAGTTGCTCTTTCAGAGGGAGTACAGCCCCATCCAAAGCAGGCAACTGACCAATTATCTGAACTCAGGAACCACCAACCCACAGTGCCTCCATCTTGCTAGGATTCAGACTCAGTTTATTGGCCCTCATCCAGCCTACCACAGAGTCCAGGCAGCAGTCCAGGGCTTGTACGGCCTCTCCTGATTCAGGTGTTTCAGAGAAACAGCTGCATATCATCAGCGTACTGCTGACACCTCACCCCAAATCTTCTGATGACCGCTCCCAAGGGCTTCATATAGATTTTAAACAGCATGGGGGACAAGATGATACCCTGCGGCTCCCCACAGCACAACTGCCAGGTGGCTGAAAGACAATCATCCAATGCTATTCTCTGGTATCAAAAGCTGCTAAGAGATCAAGTAAGAGTAACAGGGTCGCACTCCCCTTGTCCTTCTCCCGATAAAGGTCATCCATCAGGGCGACCAAGGCCAATTCAGTCCCATAACCAGGCCTGAACCCAGACTGGAATGGGTCAAGATAATCTGTTTCATCCAAGAGTACTTGCAATTGCTGCGTCACAACTCTCTCAGTCACCTTCCCTAAGAAGGTACATACAAGGATGATCAGCATGCTGCCCACCATATATTGTTGGAGTACAACTCCTATCATCATCCCTGACCATTGGCCATGCTGGCTGGGACTGATGGGAGTTGAAGTCTAGCAGTATTTGGAAGATATCACATTGGCTGACCTCAATACATGTCATTATGGAGTGTGAGGAATAGCTAGCCAGGTAAGTGCGATGCTTGGCGTGAAGGATAGACAGAGCCTTTTATGAAGCTAGTAAACCACAAGAGCACTAGCGACTGAAATCCCAATAGGACTTGCGACCAAAAAAGATTTTGTTTTTTTCTGCTATTTTCCACTCATTCAATACCCAGTTAGAATCATACTAATCATACAAGAACGCATCTGATGTTAAGATAACAACAGCTCAATTTCTGATGGCATTCCAAAGTAATTCGGCATCATCGCACTATTAAAAATTGTCACTAGACAGAACCTTCATTACTCCACCAGCACAAAATCGTCTTGCTTTCTCCTTTTGTAAAAAATCAGTTCCCAGTGTTTATTTGCTTTCATTTTTATGATGGTTTTAAAACATAATGTTTCTGTTTAACATTCTCCTTATGCTACATTAACACTGGTGACTCTGACAGCATCAGAATATGCAAATCAAGGAAAGACTTCAATGGTGATTTTCCATTTTGTTACTGTCATTACAGTGCAGGGAGAAAAAGGAGGTTGCTCCAGCCTTTCATGTGCATCAGTGCAGTTATTGAACTGATATTTATGATGGGAGCAGATGACACAGAAACAAATACGCATGAAATGCCATCTGTGTACTAGGTTGGTTTCCTTTTTTATGGCTACAATAGATGCCCCACATACAAACACTTTTTATGAAAGTGCAGTTACACTGGGGTTCTTTTAAAAAAACATACACAGTGGCCATTTTTGTTGGAGTGGGCACTGCCAAATTTGGAATCTTGTGAGTTTAAAATTCAGCCAAGCTATAAAACTATCCTGTTGTGTTTTTAAATTAAAATTTGGGCAAGGAAAGAGACCGCTCCTTCCTTAAAGCAGGAGGACCACCCTTGGAATACTGTGTACAGTTCTGGCCACCACATTTCAAAACAGGATATTGTGCACTGCAGCTAGAGAAAGTTCAGAAAAGGGCAACCAAAATTATCGCGGGGATGAAGCGACTCCCCAAGGAGGAGAGGTTTCGGAATATGGGACTTTTTAGTTAAAAAAAAAAAAAAGCAAGTAGGAAAGGCAGGACATAATGCATGTCCATATGCATGGTGTGGAGAAAATGGACAGAGGACACTTTTTCTCTTTCATCATAGTAGAATCCAGGGCCATCCAATGAAGCTGAATGCTGGAAGATGAAGGACAGACAAACTAAAGTACTTCACACAGGGCATAGGGTTTTTTTAATGATTTTTTTATTTGCACATTTAACAATGACAGGGGAGAAAAAGAAATAAAATAAATACAAATATTGAAGGTACAAAAAAAGTAAAATATATGACTACTACTACTACTAAACCACCATCAGTTTACATAACGAATACTGTACTCATCAGTACATGTATCTTGAGTTAAGCATATAAATTAATATAATCCTCCAGATGTCCTAAAAAGTATCCACTTGAAATTGACGTCTCTATGAAGTATATTCAACTGTAGCCAGGACAGTGAGGTCTTCAGTCCATTGCATAATAGCTGGTGGGTATTTATCCTTCCAGGCTCAAAGCATCAGTCTCTTAGCAACCAAAAGAGGTCACAAAGTCCACTTTTGTTGTCCTACTGTCAACCCCCATCCTACTTTAATATAATTTAAAACTGCATGAACATTTGCATATATATTTTGCCCGTACATAACTAACATAGATAACAACTGCAGACCAGAAAGAATATATCACTGCACAATCATATGCCTCAACGAGGCATTCTCAATTCACTCCCACAAGATGTAGTGATGGCCACCAAACGGGATGGTTTTACAGAGAATTAAACAAATTCATGGAGGGTACGGCTATCAATGGCTACTCACCATGATGGCTACATTCTGTCGCTTCTGTCAGAGGCAGTGTGCCTCTGCAAATCAAAAGGGAGGAGAGTACAGTTTTACTCTGGTCTTGCTTGCAGGTTTTTCACAGGCATCTGGTTGGAGACTATGAGAACAGGATGCTGGACTAGATGGGCCATTGGCCTGATCCAGCAACTAGGCTCTTCTTATGGACTTATGTTGATTATGCCTAGCATGCGGTGGAGGAGATGGAGGAATGATGCGCAGTAGGGTTGTTGCACTGGGCCTTCCTCAATGTCTGCACTGCTTGCTCCATGGGGAACCCAACTCCTCTGGACTAGTAACATTGCTGTGACATGGGCCTCACTAGAAACATGTGGAAGAGGACTCAAGTCTGCTCCTTGGATTTTCAAAGATGGAGAGTCAGAGCTTTGTTTACTGAGTGTTTTTGACAATGCAAAAACCACCACCAACACCCTGTGCAGCATTTAGTGATACGATTGCCTCACATAACTAACTTTCGGGGAGTGCTATTTTCACTGATATTGCAGATGGAAAGGGAAGGATAAAACATCTCCTCCTGATGTGCTATGGTCCAGCCCTCTACCCAAGAGTAGAAGCAAATGGGAGCACCCCCAGAGCTTTACTCCTCCCCAGGTTCTTTTTTTGAAAACTGTCTTTTTAAATTGTGCAACGACAGACAATGACAACCTCCATTTAAAGAAGGACAGCTTGTTTTAAGAACAGAAGCAATTTAAGAATAAGACCCTCTGAAAAATTCAATAAATAAGGCGAGTGCACAACAAAGCGTCATCTGGAAGAGCATCAAACGTCTGCTCACTTCAGACTTTCCCTGACTGAGGGTGGATTTTTCATGCTTGCAACCACCCTATAATTACTTAAGAGATCCTAAAAAAGCAGCCAGTATAGTAATATGACCCTTGAATAATTAAATATTAGAAGTTTGCATTATGGGTTAGACTCCACCCCTTGGACTTTGCTCTGCATTTCCGTTTCAGATGTGTTCTCTATCCAGCCAGCAAAAAAGAAGCATGTTTATTTGCTTGCAGTAAGAAGTAAGAATTTGTTTATTTTGCAGTTTCTGTGATGAGTAGAGCAGGATCAGGTGCTTATTGCTAAAGGATGAAATAAAGAGAACTTAAAGTGATTTGAAAAAATATCTACCCTAAATTACCGTTTAATCTTTTGAAGCACTCACTATACTAATCATAGTGGCTATTTTTTCTTCTTTTTCTTGAGTACTTGGCAAAGGATGAAAAGAGCCCTAGAGAAATAGAAACACTGCTGTGCTCACTACAGTTAGCTGGCTAGCTGGCCACCTAGGCTATAATTCAGGCCTAATTTCTGATTTTTCTAATGTGTACAACTCAACTTTCAGGGTTCAATGATTCACAAGCATTTAGCAAATCTGGTTTTTCTTACATTTGAAAAAGAAAAGACAGCTAACCTTAATTTTGATTAAAATGTTACATTAATTCTAGGAAAAACTGAAAGCTGCAAGTGTTCTAAAGTAGGATTTTTAGATGCTATGCATTTCTCTCGCTCGCTCGCTCGCTTGCTCTCTGAAAAGATGTATGGTGAATCTACCATTCAGAAAGTTTTCTTGCATGTTTATCAAGCATTTTTATACTTTTGTGAAAGGAAGTTTATTATGCAGTACATATTATACAAAGTTAAGAACTCAGTCTCGTTGACTTCAGCAAAAATGTTATGCTTATTCTCGACACTACTCTCCCTAAATGCTTGACTATGGTTGCACTGTAATGCACTCTTAGTGTTTTTGTGATACAAGATTAAAACTGAATTTTTGAGAAAACAAGTTGCAGACTAGTTTTTAACTTCTTAGTTATGAAAATGGAAATGGACTGCCTTCAAGTTGTGACTTATGGCGACCCTATGAATAGAGTTGTCATGGTAAGCGGTATTCAGAGGGGGTTTACCATTGCCTTCCTCTGAGGCTGAGAGGCAGTGACTGGCCCAAGGTCACCCAGTGAGCTTCATGGCTTTGTGCAGATTCGAACCCTGGTCTCCCAGGTCATAGTCCAACACTCTAACTACTACACCACACTGGCTCTCTCTTGTTAGTTATAGCATAAACTTGTTTGTTTTACACTTTTTGGTATTCCCTTCTTCATTCTCCCGCTATGAACCTACCCGGTCACTTCGCTCAGCATCTAAGGCCCTCCTCCGGGTACCAACCCATCGAGAAGCCCGGAGGACAGTTACTCGATCTAGGGCCTTTTCTGTAGTGGCCCCCAAACTGTGGAACAGCCTCCTCGAAGAAGTACGCCTGGCGCCTACGCTTCTATCTTTTCGGCGCCAGGTTAAGACCTGGCTATGCTCCCAGGCATTTTAAGCGTTTATGTTATAATTTAAATTTTTTCTTTTTTCTTTTTTTCTTTAGTTGCTGCTTGTGTTTATTGTTTGTTGTCTGATTTTATTGTTGATATTTTGTATTTTAACCTTTTTGTACACCGCCCAGAGAGCCACTCGCTATGGGCGGTCTATAAATGAAACAAATAAATAAAATAAAATAAATAAATTGTATCCTTAACATCCTTTTTTTTTATGAAACAAAAAATATGCCAGTCATTTAATTCCTGGTATTCATACTGAATTTTCTGTAACTTGACCCATTATATAAGTTAACAAATGCTCTATATAGAGAAGGAGTGAGGGGATTAAGTCTGTGTAAACGCACACTTTGAAGCAGCTCGTGTACATGCAAACGTCTTCAAAGAGGCTTTTGCAAATGCTTTAAGACATCACCTGCAGTTGGGTGCTGTGTTAAAGCTTTTTGCAAGTCTCCCCCCTCCCCTTTAAGACCCTGATCTTGGAAACTTACAAGGAACGGTCAACAAGCCTTAGAAAAGGCTTTTACAAGTCTCTCCCCTTTCCTTTCTAGACCTCAATCTGGGAGACTTGAAATATAAGCACAAAGGATTTTGGCAAGTGGGCAGTCATTCCCACCTCTCAAATTCGGCCCCTGAGGCAGATCCTGATAAAGATCTGGCTCATGGAGCCAAAAAGGCTCTCCACCTCTGATTTAGCATAACTTGTAAGGGCTGTTCATCACGTGTTACATTTAATGAGTGTTCAATCTCTGTATCTTTATGTAGACAAATAGTTGAGCTGTGCACTTGTACAGTTATTCACATGTAACATTAGATGATGATGGTTTATTTATTTATTATTTGATTTATATCCTACCCTTCCTCCCAGCAGGAGCCCAGGGTGGCAAACAGAAGTGCTAAAAACACTTTAAAACATAAAAACAGACCTTAAAATACATTAAAACAAAACAACATTAAAAACATTTTTTAAAAAAGCTTTAAAAACATCTTTTTAAAAAGGGTTAAAAACATTATTAAAAGAAACACGTATTAACAAGATGGTGATGATGATGTCCATTTATATCCCACCCTGCCTTCTGAAGGAAGGTGCATTCAGTGAGTATACAATCTATATACCTGTGTACACAATAATTCGCATAAACACTTCTACGCATGCAGAGACAGATGGTACTGGTGTTCAAGGTAAGGTGCGAACAACCCTGTAATTAGACCCTTACGTCTTTGTTTCCATTGGGAGTGAGATACAGGTCTTACGCCAAAGAAGGGGCAAGGGGTCCCTCCGATCTGAAAAAGCAAAGGAACTACTTCTCCCCCTCCGTTGTTCATCATGTATTCAACATCTCTTCTAACAAAGTGATCTGCATTACTCCTGTCTGCAGAGAAATTTTCTGCTTCAAATGAATGGAAAAGCTATGAGTGTGGCAACTGAAGGGCCCTGGCAGTCCTTGCTAGCCTGTCATCTCTTTAAGGATTCCTATTAAGTCATAAACATGACAGAGATTAAAGAGTTTATTAATGTTATTAGAGGCTTGAGATGAAATGCCATGCCGGAAGGGTCTCTCTCTTTCTTTCTTTAATGAAAACATTTTCATCACCTTCTGAATCTATAATACTGAAGTGCAGAAGTCATGTGATTATTTTAATTAGAGGAGATGTCTGAAAAGACTGAAATTTCTCGCAGTGTTTTTTTTTAAAAAAAATTCTCACCCACCTGAAAGGTAATCATCCTTTGCTGCTATGAGGACTCTTTCCACATGCTACAACTTTCATTGTTTGTTTTCCCATTTTCTAACATGTCTGCCATCAGTTCCTGAGCCCAGGACACTTTACAACAATGAGCATCAATACATCAATTTTCTGCCCTTTTCTACCTTCAAGGAAGTAAATGTTGGAATGAATGTGTGGGCTCATCCAGACCATACTAAAAATGCACATTTTCCCTATTGGAATTGTCTACAGGTAGTCCAAACCTGATTGCTTTGCACGTTCTTTGTACTCAAACTAAACATTTTCCTCATCCATACTTGTAGGCCTGCCTTTTTTTATTTACAAACTCCCCCTCCTTCCTTCTCATCTTGTTGTGCTGTGGATCGGCTCAGGGTTGAGGGAGCCAGTGGGAACCCAACAGAAGCAGGAGTTGTGTTGAGTTGCTGATTGGCTCAGATCAGAACAGTGAGGGGTAGGGGAGCTACAGTAGGGCCCCACTCATACGGCGGGTTACATTCCAGACCCCCGCCTAAAAGCGAAACCCGCCAAAAAGCAGAACTCATTCAATAGAATGGTGCCCGACACCCGGAAAATGCTGTAAAAGCGGAACAAGCGCCGTATGAGTGGGGCCTTACTCTAATTGAAAGCCACGCCGAAAAGCAGGAACTCAGCAAAAACAGAAGGCGTGGAAGGAGGTTAAACTGTGAGTCAAAGCAACCGGCATCCCTCCTCAACAACTGTTTGTAATCACTGTTTCTCTCTTTTTTGGTGTGTAACTGGTATTGGAAACTCCAGATCAAGGGAGGGGAAAGTGTGAGAAGGCAGTGATTGGAGGAGAATGTCATATGGATGAGCATATAATGGAGGAACAAGGTGCTCACTTTATAAATTACACAGATGTATGAATGAGCCCTGTAACCCACATATGTAGATTAGTACATGAGAGCTCAGATGGAGAATTCCATTCAGTCCAATTTTTTAAAGCAAATCTACCTAATTGTACCTCCCAGACTCAGATCAGGCCATTATTATCCTTCAGATTTCACTCTCCTCCAAATGTTGCAAAACAGTTCTTGGCTCAAAAGGCATGCCCAAATTTTGAAAATGTACATTTTAAGATAAAATACATTTAGAAATGCATACATTCAGATAAAATACATGTTTGGGATAAAATGTGTGTTTAAACAGTCACTAAATGCAAATTTTCCATACAGACTTTTTTTATTTAAAAAAATGCAGATTAATGCAGAGCTGGGATGGAACAAACTCATGAATGCGGCTGCAAAAAAGGCAAATGCTATATTAGGCTGCATTAACAGAAGTATAGTTTCCAATGGCATGAAGTATTAGTTCCCCTCTATTCAGCACTGGTTAGGTCTCATCTTGAGTACTGTGTCCAGTTCTGGTCTCCGCACTTCAAGAAGGATGCAGACAAACTGGAACAGGTTCAGAGGAGGGCAACAAGGATGATCAGAGGACTGGAAACAAAGCCCTATGAAGAGAGACTGAAAGAACTGGGCATTTTTAGCCTGAAGAGAAGACAGAAGGGAGATATGATAGCACTCTTCAAGTACCTGAAAGGTTGTCACATAGAGGAGGGCCGGATCTCTTCTTGATCGTCCCAGAGTGCAGGACACGGAATAATGGGCTCAAGTTGCAGGAAGCCAGATTTCGACTGGACATCAGGAAAAACTTCCTAACTGTTAGAGCCATACGACTAGGGTTGCCATATTGCCCTGTTAGCAAGTGATGCCACATTCTATCTCTCGGGGGCTCATTCATACAGCTGCACCCTGGAAGGTTTTGCCTGTGCCTCATCCTATCTCAGTGTCCCCTGGGGCTCTTGGGCGCTGCGCACCCTCTCTGGGTTGTCAGGGGTGGTGCAGGCCATGCCTCAGAAGAGGAGAAAGCAGAAGCCACCTGGGTCGATGGAACCTGACGATGCGTCGTCGTCAGATGGATTGGGAAGCAACAGGAAAGTTGCAGTGATGTCGGCAGCAGCTGCATCACCTGGAGGTAAAAAGAACAAGGTGGAGGAAGAGGGTGCTGGAAGCGGAGGAGCTGGGACCCTGGCAGAGTCTGTGAAGCAAGCCCGCCTGAAAGTGGCGCCCTCCGTCGCGGAGTTCAAGTACAACAAGAGGCGGGTCAGGTTGGTCTCGCAAGACCCTGATCTCAAGGAAGGGGCTCAGGGCATCCTCTACTGGATGTCACGAGATCAGAGAGTGCAAGATAACTGGGCCTTTCTTTATGCTCAGCGCCTGGCCCTGAAGCAGAAGCTCTATCTGCACGTCTGCTTCTGCCTAGTGCCCAAGTTCCTGGAGGCCACCATCCGCCATTTTAGCTTCCTGATGAGAGACCTCAAGGAAGTGGCTGAGGAGTGCAAGGAGCTAAGCGTCCCCTTCCACCTGCTCGTCGGCTTCTCTAAAGACTTGCTACCCCCCTTTGTGACGCAGCACGGCATTGGCGGCATGGTGACAGACTTCACCCCCCTCCACGTTCCCATGCAGTGGGTGGAAAACATCTGGGCAAGGCTGCCACCTGATGTGCCCTTTGCCCAGGTGGGGAGACCCTCGAGGGTGGCGGCTGGGGTGTGGTCAGTGCAGGAGGGGGGAAGCAGCTCAAAGGCATAGCTTACTGCAAAGCAGATTTCTCTCCCTCTCATTAAGGAAAATGGAGGCCCTGACCGGAGTTGAACATCCTGACGCCTTGAGTGCCGTTGCAGCAGAATGGGACAGGAAGGAAGTGGTCAGACAGGCTGTATACCACTTCAGCCTGCACGTGATGGAGATGTGCTCTTTTTTTAATGCTTCCCTGCGGATAAAAAACTAGCACAGCAAAAAATGGGCTAGGCTAGAATCTTTTTCCCTTCTATGCAGGGGGGAGCATTCAGAAATGGAATCCTCACCTGCAGTCTGGTGCGGTCTAGTCCAGTCCTCCCCCGCCCCATCTAACTGCAGTTGGGGGCCCTTTGTTTTTCTGGTGACCCTGATCTAAATAAGATGCAGGCATTTCTGAACCCTTTAATTGTAAGCCAGACTATTGTTTTTTTCTTAATAATGTTATTTGTTATTTAGTTTAATTTTTGTAAATTGTATTGCTTTTATTGTTGTATTTTTATACTTATATTTATTTTTTCTTTGTAAGCCGCCTTGAGGGCCTTTGGCCAGTGCCTGCAGGAGGAAGAGACCATCGCCCAAGGGAAGGAGAGGCCGCCGCTGCTGTGCTGCTGCTGCTGCTGCTGCTGCTGCTGCTGCTGTTGCTGTGGGACCACCACCTCCACCACCCTTCCCTGAGGGACTTCTGCCTGGCAGGACCAGGCCCCAGGTACCCAGCCAGCCAGGACTGATTCTTACCACCTGTCCCTCTCTGGAGGGATACATAAGCCGGCTGGCTGAGGTGGCCTGGGAGACTCAGTGCCTGCAGGAAGAAGGAGAACATCGCCACCCAGGGAAGGAGAGCCTGCTGCTGCTGCTGCTGCTGCTGCTGCTGCTGCTGCTGCTGCTGCTGCTGCTGCTGCTGCTGCTGCTGCTGCTGCTGCTGCTGCTGCTGCTGCTGCTGCTGCTGCTGCTGCTGCTGCTGCTGCTGCTGCTGCTGCTGCTGCTGCTGCTGCTGCTGCTGCTGCTGCTGCTGCTGCTGCTGCTGCTGCTGCTGCTGCTGCTGCTGCTGCTGCTGCTGCTGCTGCTGCTGCTGCTGCTGCTGCTGCTGCTGCTGCTGCTGCTGCTGCTGCTGCTGCTGCTGCTGCTGCTGCTGCTGCTGCTGCTGCTGCTGCTGCTGCTGCTGCTGCTGCTGCTGCTGCTGCTGCTGCTGCTGCTGCTGCTGCTGCTGCTGCTGCTGCTGCTGCTGCAACACCTCCTCCACCACCTCCACCACCCTTCCCAGTGGTACTGCTGCCTGGCAGATGTGCCTCCTGCAGGACCAGGTCCCAGGTACCCAGCCAGCTGGGACTAATTTCCACCACCTGTCCCTCTTTGGAGGGATACATAAGCCGGCTGGCTGAGGTGGCCTGGGAGACCCAGTGCCTGCAGGAAGAAGGAGAACATTGCCACCCAGGGAAGGAGAGCCTGCTGTTGCTGCTGCTGTTGGAACACCACCTCCACCACCCTTCCCAGTGGGACTGCTGCCTGGCAGATGTGCCTCCTGCAGGACCAGGTCCCAGGTACCCAGCCAGCTGGGACTAATTTCCACCACCTGTCCCTCTCTGGAGGGATACATAACCTGGCTGGCTGAGGTGGCCTGGGAGACCCAGTGCCTGCAGGAGGAAGAGACCATCGCCCCAAGGAAAGGAGAGGTTGCTGCTCTTGCTGCTTTCTTTCTGGGTGCTTATATGAATGCATGTTGTGAGTGAGTGTGTATTTTATGTATTTGAGTTTTTTGTATTTTTCTTTTTGTATTTATAGTTTATAATGTGCCTGGGGAAGAGATCTTTCCATCTACCGGGGAGACATGAGGGGGCCCCAATCGCTGTAGTGATGGGCAGAGGGAGGTATGGTGTTATGAGAAGGACGTGCCAGGTAAGGGGAACGCGGCCCAGACATGTTGTGGCTGTGCCTTGTTCTGGTCCTTCTCATACCCGCAGGGTTGTTGGTTGTCCTCTCAGCCAACTCTCAGATCTCCAGCTGCTGCTTTTTAATGCCAGATCGGTTCATAATAAAAAACCCCTCATCCATGATTTGATTATGGACGAGGCAGCCGATCTGGCATGCATAACCGAGACCTGGGTGGGCGAACAGGGAGGAGTTAGTCTCTCCCAGATCTGCCCACCGGGGTATTTGGTTCAGCATCATGGTAGATCTGAGGGTTGGGGAGGTGGGGTTGCTGTGGTCTATAAGAGTTCCATCTCACTCACCAAGCACCATGTCCATACAACTACTGGTCTGGAATGTTTGCACCTTGTGTTGGGCCAGAGGGACAGACTAGGAATCCTTTTGGTTTACCGCCCACCTTGCTGCCCAGTGGCTTCCTTAACTGAGTTGAAGGAAGTGGTCTCGGAGGTATTGTTGAGATCCCCTAGACTATTAGTACTGGGGAATGTCAACATTCATGCCGAGGCTACTTTGTCTGGGGCGGCTCAGGACTTCATGGACTCCATGACAACCATGGGGCTGTCCCAATATGTTAGTGGCCCAACACATATATCGGGGCATACACTCGACCTTATTTTTGTTACTGGACATGGGGATAGTGATCTGGATGTGGGGAGTTTTACATCTCTCCCTTTGTCATGGACAGATCACTGCTTGCTGAAGTTTAGACTCTCAGCGACCTTTTCCCTCCGCAAGGGTGGGGGACCTATTAAATTGGTCCGCCCCCGGAGACTAATGAATCCTGAAGGTTTTCAAAGGGCTCTGAGGGATTTTCCGGCTGATAGGACCGGCGCTCCTGTTGAAGCCCTGGTTAATCTGTGGAATGTGGAGATGGCCCGGGCTGTCGACACGATCGCTCCTGCGCACCCTCTCCTTTGCAGAGCTCATTCAGCTCCTTGGTATACTCCAGAGTTGAGGGCGATGAAGCAAGATAGGAGGAGGCTTGAGCGGAGATGGAGACGAACTCCTGATGAATGCAACTATACGCTGGTTTGTGCTTTCACCAAGCGGTATATAGGAGCGGTGAGGGCGGCGAAAAAACAATATTTCGCCGCCACTATTAAGGCATCTCTCTCCCGCCCAGCGGAGCTTTTTAGAGTTGTCCAAGGGCTACTCCATCTAGGCCTTCAGGACACTGTAGATACTTCGGTGGCCCGCTGCAATGAGTTTGCTGAGCACTTCCAGCATAAGATCTTACGCATTCGTCGGGACCTAGACTCTCATTTTATAGCAGTTAACCCTAGTGAGGTGTCTGGTGCACAGTCTTATCATGTTTTGTTGGATGAGTTTCAGTCGGTTCAGTTCGAGGACGTGGACAAGGTGCTTGGACAGGTACGTGCAACCACTTCGGTACTAGATCCTTGCCCCTCTTGGCTAATAAAAACTGGCAGGGAGGGAACAGTTGGCTGGGCCAGGGAAGTGATAAATGCCTCCTTGCAAGAGGGAGTGGTCCCTGGCTGTCTGAAGGAGGCAGCAGTGAGACCACTCCTGAAAAAGCCTTCCCTGGACCCAGAGGATTTCAGCAGCTACAGACCAGTGGCAAATGTTCCATATCTCGGCAAGATCTTGGAATGAGTGGTTGCTGACCAGCTCCAGGTGCTATTGGATGAAACCGATTATCTAGATCCATTTCAATCGGGTTTCAGGCCCGGTTTCGGCACTGAGACGGCCTTGGTTGCCCTGTTTGATGATCTATGTCGGGAGAGAGACAGAGGGAGTGTAACTCTGTTGATTCTCCTTGATCTCTCAGCGGCTTTTGATACCATCGACCATGGTATCCTTCTGGAGAGGCTTGCGGAGTTGGGAGTTGGAGGCACTGCGTGGCAGTGGTTCCGCTCCTACTTGGAAGGCCATCTCCAGAAGATAGTGCTTGGGGAACATTGCTCGACACCGTGGGTACTCCAATGTGGGGTCCCGCAGGGTTCGGTTTTGTCTCCCATGCTTTTTAACATCTATATGAAGCCGTTGGGTGCGGTCATCAGGAGTTTTGGAGTGCGTTGTCACCAGTACGCTGATGACACGCAGCTCTACTTCTCCTTTTCATCTTCCTCAGGTGAGGCGGTCAATGTGCTGAACCGTTGCCTGGATGCGACAATGGACTGGATGAGAACTAACAAACTGAGACTCAATCCTGATAAGACTGAGATGCTGTTGGTGGATGGTTTTTCCAATCAGATGGTGGATACATATCCTGTCCTGGATGGGGTTACACTCCCCCTAAAGGAACAGATTCGTAGTCTGGGAGTCGTTCTAGACTCTTCCCTGTCACTTGAGGCTCATGTAGCCTCTGTGGCACGGAATGCGTTCTACCAACTTCGATTGGTAGCCCAGCTACGTCCCTACCTGAGTAAGGAGGATCTTACATCAGTAGTACATGCTCTGGTAACCTCACGTTTGGATTACTGTAATGCGCTCTACGTAGGGCTACCTCTGAAGACAGTTCGGAAGCTACAGCTGGTGCAAAATGCGGTGGCCAGACTGCTAACAAGAACGAAGCGGTCTGACCATATAACACCTGTTTTGGCCCACTTGCACTGGCTTCCAATACGCTTCCGGGCCAAATTCAAAGTGTTGGTATTAACCTATAAAGCCTTATATGGCGCGGGACCTCAATATCTGTCGGAACGCCTCTTCCGCTATGAACCGGCTCGTACACTATGGTCTGCTACGAAGGCCCTCCTCCGGGTCCCGACTCATAGGGAGGCCCGGAGGGCAGTGACAAGATCAAGGGCCTTCTCAGTGGTGGCCCCCGAACTATGGAATAGTCTCCCCGAGGAGGTTCGCCTGGCGCCGACACTATCATCCTTTCGGCGCCAGGTTAAAACCTTTCTCTACTCCGAGGCATTTTAATTTTTTGTTAATGATTGTAATGTTTGTAATTTGATTTTAGCCTTTGCTGTTTTTAGATTGTGAAATTTGATTTTAGACTGATGTTTTGTATTATATTGTATTTTATTGTATCTATGTTCATCGCCCAGAGAGCTATTGCTAGTCGGGCGGTATATAAGTTTTAAAAATAAATAAAATAAATAAATAAAACAACAATAACAACAATAACAACAATAACAGCCGGGTTTTACCCGGATTCTGTCTATGCCACCCGGCGCCCATTTAGCCCCTTAGGTGGCCTGGATTCTCAGCTTTAATTTTAAAAAAAATTAAGTTTCTAGGTGGTCCCGTTCTCAAGATATACATAAAAACATCAGCCGCCCCCGACTGTTAAATCTTTTTTTTAAACAAATCTGTACTGTACTGTATAGCACTTCGTAGCTTTAACCCTGCCCGTACAGGATTGCAGCCAATCAGTGAAGCCAGGGTTGTGTTTCAGTTTGGTTGACCTGAGGCAGTGTCTAGAAAACCTCATTGCAATGCCTTTGCATAGGGAAAGATAGGCAGATGTGCTGGCAGGGTAGTTGCTGAGAGGTGCGCACGCACACACATGGCTCCTTCCCTTCTTTGACGGCAAAGCAGCCTCATTTTTTCTCCAGGCCTGGGAAAGGCAAACGGTGGCGAGAGCAGCCTCTGTTGCCCGTTGGAGCCGGCAGTCTGGTGGGGCGCAACCATTGCATGAGGGCAGCAGGCAGAGGTGGCTGAAGAACACAGAGGAGGAGGGTGAGTCCCGCCTGCCCTAGGTGGACACTGGGCTGGCTCACTCCTGGCAGTGACTATTGTATTGTTTAACATTGTCAGCCAAATACTTTTAAAATCAACCAGTGATATTCCTGGGTTGCTTTTTGTTATTAGTGTTGATGATGATGTTTTTATTACACATTTAAGGTCTCTTCACCTCCCCCCCCTTTTCTAATTTGTATTTATTTTATATTTCTCCAATATCTTCCCCTGGCTGTTTTTATGTATTTTAAATATTTGTAGATTAAATAAATAGGAAATCATAATTGTGAACCTCTCTAAAAGCAATTTACCAGGGACGCTGGTAGAACAAGAGACCATGTTTGAGGCATGTTATAAGGTATTTGAGGACTGTGTCACACATTACTTTTAGATGTTAGAAAGAACACGTGCACGTATTGAATGGTGGCTTGGGTGCTGTTTTTTCAGTCTACGCTGCATGCGTAGGGAATGTGATACATCATCTGGCAGCTAGCTTCATAACGCGAGAATGAAAAACATTTGGATCACCATTCACTTCTTTACTTTTCTCACTATTGAGACCACTTCATATATTACTTTTTCATACACAGAAATTTAATCTTTGTATAGGAAAAAGTATTTTCTATATAGGAAAAAGTATTGTAAAATATGAAGGACAGTGCCTGCCCAGTCAGTATGACCACTGTACAAGATCTACTCAGCCACTGTAATTACCTTTTTGTTTTGAGTGCCCTTTTGTCTGGGTCTTGGTTCAGGTGTGTATCCAACTTTGATGTGGTTATGGAAGGGGTGTACAAGTAGTGCCCCCCCCAAGTGTGGAGGCTTGGACAAACATTGTGTTATGGAAAACCAAAGTCTGTGTGAAAGTACTTATTTGGGAATGCCATCAGTGTGATCCTAAGCACACTTAATAAATAATGTCATATCGAACTTGCACATCACAAAATATTTTACGTTCATGTCTATAAGCACCAGGAGTGTAGTCGCCTAGGGGGTCTTAGTCCCTCTGGTTTTTTGGGAGCAGGGTCCCTATGTCTCCAAGCATCCTACAATCAGCACGAAAACGGAGTGTGTTAGTCACTCTAATATGCTTCCTTGCCTTTCCTGCTGATTGGAGCCCATCAGAGTGAAAGGAGGTGAGTCAGCCACTGAGAAGACTCTTCTCAGTTGCTAACGCTCTCCACTTACATGCTGATTGGCTCCTAGAGATGTTTGTTGTTGTGAGAGAATGCATTAACAAAGATCTCATTCTTAATCCAGGAGCAAAAAAGGGTGTATGTGGCGGCAACTATCAAGAAGGGACTCTGCACTTCTGAATTTTCTACTGAACAACTGATAAACACCTATGTAACTTTGTGTCTGGAGACTTATTATTAAGAATCACTTTCCATAACTGTAAGGAGGTATGTCCACACGCATGCATCCCAGGCACCTAAATGAGGGGTGAGAGCAATATAGGGACATATAGACTTATACCAGGGGTTCCCAAACTGTTCTTCTACATAGACAACTTGAAAATTGCTGAGGGTCTGAAAGTATCTGAAAATTTACTATGGGCATATAAGAACATAAGAAGAGCCTGCTGGATCAGGCCAGTGGCCCATCTAGTCCAGCATCCTGTTCTCACAGTGGCCAACCAGGTGCCTGGGGGAAGCCCACAAGCAGGACCCGAGTGCAAGAACACTCTCCCCTCCTGAGGCTTCCGGCAACTGGTTTTCAGAAGCATGGTGCCTCTGACTAGGGTGGCAGAGCACAGCCATCATGGCTAGTAGCCATTGATAGCCCTGTCCTCCATGAATTGGTCTAATCTTCTTTTAAAGCCATCCAAGCTGGTGGCCATTACTGCATCTTGTGGGAGCAAATTCCATAGTTTAACTATGCGCTGAGTAAAGAAGTACTTCCTTTTGTCTGTCCTGAATCTTCCAACATTCACCTTCTTTGAATGTCCACGAGTTCTAGTATTATGAGAGAGGGAGAAGAACTTTTCTCTATCCACTTTCTCAATGCCATGCATAATTTTATACACTTCTATCATTGTCAGGCCCAGGATGTGACTCAGGAACCAGACCAACGATTGTAGTTAATTCGTGTTTTATTAGGGTAATGTCCAAACAAAGACTGCGTTTTCTCATGAATCAATACAGGGATACAGGTCCTGCGGCATTGGGAGAAAGTTGACAGAGCAAGGGACTTCTTCCCGCCTGTTCTTTAAGAAGGGGCCAAACGGGCGCGCAATCTTCCGCTCCTCCTTAACTGCCCCTCAGGTACTGCCCGCCTTCCCCCCTTCTCTCCTGTCTTTTCAGCTGTCTGCGTGTGCGCAGTGAGGGGGGAAGCATCACCCCCTCCTCTTCTGAAGTTTCCGATTCCAGGATGGGGGATAGGGGAGGGGCTGATGGTAAACTGCCTCCCCGCTTTTCGGCTGTGAGCAGCCCTCCCTCTTCCCCCTCTTGCTCTGAGCCTGAAAGAGGGGGAGGCGTGAGAATGTCCAGGGAGGGCTCAGGCTCCCCGTTGCTAAGCGACCTTATCAC
This sequence comes from Rhineura floridana, assembly GCF_030035675.1. Classification (NCBI taxonomy): domain Eukaryota; kingdom Metazoa; phylum Chordata; class Lepidosauria; order Squamata; family Rhineuridae; genus Rhineura; species Rhineura floridana. Next base: position 26,778,439 of record NC_084481.1, read on the forward strand.
TGGCAGTTCCTCTGTTTCGTCTTCGCTCCAAAGGGGGGAAGTTCCTTCCCCTTCCCTCTGCCATCCATCTGAATACTCTTCTCCCAACTCTCCAGGATCCAGCTCCCCGGGATTGGGACCCCAGCTCTGCCTTCCGACAATCATGTCTCCTCTGACCCGCCTTTTCTCTAAACTAAAAAGCCCCAAATGCTGCAACCTTTCCTCGTAAGGGAGTCGCTCCATCCCCTTGATCATTCTGATTGCCCTCTTCTGAACCTTTTCCAACTCTAGAATATCCTTTTTGAGATGAGGTGACCAGAACTGTACACAGAATTCCAAATGCGGCCGCACCATGGATTTATACAACGGCATTATGATATCGGCTGTTTTATTTTCAATACCTTTCCTAATTATCCCTAGCATGGAATTTGCCTTTTTCACAGCTGCCGCACACTGGGTCGACATTTTCATCGTGCTGTCCACTACAACCCCGAGGTCTCTCTCCTGGTCGGTCACCGCCAGTTCAGACCCCATGAGCGTATATGTGAAATTAAGATTGTTTGCTCCAATATGCATAATTTTACACTTGTTTATATTGAATTGCATTTGCCATTTTTCCGCCCATTCACTCAGTTTGGAGAGATCTTTTTGGAGCTCTTCGCAATCCCTTTTTGTTTTAACAACCCTGAACAATTTAGTGTCGTCAGCAAACTTGGCCACTTCACTGCTCACTCCTAATTCTAGGTCATTAATGAACAAGTTGAAAAGTACAGGTCCCAATACCGATCCTTGAGGGACTCCACTTTCTACAGCCCTCCATTGGGAGAACTGTCCGTTTATTCCTACTCTCTGCTTTCTGTTTCTTAACCAATTCCTTATCCACAAGAGGACCTCTCCTCTTATTCCATGACTGCTAAGCTTCCTCAGAAGTCTTTGGTGAGGTACCTTGTCAAACGCTTTTTGAAAGTCTAAGTACACTATGTCCACTGGATCACCTCTATCCATATGCTTGTTGACACTCTCAAAGAATTCTAATAGGTTACTGAGACAGGACTTTCCCTTGCAGAAGCCATGCTGGCTCTGCTTCAGCAAGGCTTGTTCTTCTATGTGCTTAGTTAATCTAGCTTTAATAATACTTTCTACCAGTTTTCCAGGGACAGAAGTTAAGCTAACTGGCCTGTAATTTCCGGGATCCCCTCTGGATCCCTTTTTGAAGATTGGCGTTACATTTGCCACTTTCCAGTCCTCAGGCACGGAGGAGGACCCGAGGGACAAGTTACATATTTTAGTTAGCAGATCAGCAATTTCACCTTTGAGTTCTTTGAGAACTCTCGGGTGGATGCCATCCGGGCCCGGTGATTTGTCAGTTTTTATATTGTCCATTAAGCCTAGAACTTCCTCTCTCGTTACCACTATTTGTCTCAGTTCCTCAGAATCCCTTCCTGCAAATGTTAGTTCAGGTTCAGGGATCTGCCCTATATCTTCCACTGTGAAGACAGATGCAAAGAATTCATTTAGCTTCTCTGCAATCTCCTTATCGTTCTTTAGTACCCCTTTGACTCCCTTATCATCCAAGGGTCCAA